>NC_073625.1:45392500-45692500 GCF_029407905.1 Bubalus kerabau
AGATCTTCCCGTTTCTGGAAGAGTCACACACCTACAGAAGGAACCACAAGAGTGGCCTGCAATGGTAAAGGTATCAGTATTGGACTACAAGTTGGAAGGTCTCCACCTTTGCTATGCAAGTAAAATGATCTTCCTTTGAAGTGCAAATGGATCATGCTAAAAGTTTGCATTGTTCTAGAGCATTTTAGAAGCCCTGAATGATGGGAATCGCACGTACGAGTTCCTTGAAAGCAAGAACCTGTGTGTCTGGGTATGTCTTCATGCCTTAGATTGTGCCTTGAATGTCGTGTGCACATCAACGGAAGAAAGAGAAGAGTTGAACCGACAAAGATACAAAGAGATCAAAAGTGCTGAGCCAAGTGAAAAGTTGAGGCTTCCAAGAACTTCTCTGTCTTTCACACACTGAATACATATTGAGCACCGACTATGAGCGCGTAGGCATGTAATAAGTTTCTGCACATAGAATGCTGAGAGAAGAAGACACACAGTTGCTGCCTTCACTGAGACTGATCTAATGATAAATAACAGGCAGATCCTGTGAGAACCGATACAGGGGACTCCCCCGTCACCAAAAACTGGGTGTGGGAGAAGGCTTTTCAGAGTCATAATTGAGTTGAGGTCCATAGGTTGAACCAACGTACACCAGGGTTGAGGTGCAGGAGGACTTTCAGGCAGGTCAAATAGCATCTTGGAAGGCTCTGTGACAAGGGAACCTTCGTACATTCCAGACATGGAAAATGCCCTATGGGAGGGAACCCAAAGAGTGCAGAGGGCACTCCAGTGGAAAGAAATGAGAGAAGAAAGTGGCGCCCAAGCAATGAAGGGATTTGGCCGTATATGAAATATGATGGGAAAATACAAGAGCAGTTTTAGCAGGGAGGTGGTAGAATTGGATCTGCGTTTTGAAAAGGTCATCTTGCTCAACATCACTAATGACTGGAGCGACTCAACTCCAAACTACAACGAGGTACCACTTCACATTAGTCAGAACGGTCCTCATGGCAAAGTCTGTCAGTAACAAAGGCTGCAGAGCAGGTGCAGAAAAGGGAACTCTCCTCCACTGTTGGTAGGACTGTGAGTCGGTAGAGCCGCTATGGAAAAGCGTATGGAGGTTCCTCAAGAAACGAAAACTAGAAGTACCATATTATTCGGCAGTCCCACTCGCAGGCATATAGCCACCAAAAGTATATGACTCAACAAGATGCAGGCACCTTCTGTGCAGATGAATCTGTGTGTGCCCGCGCGGGGGCGCGCGCGAGCACGCGCGAACGCCTGCGAGGACGCGCGAACGCCTGCGAGGTCGGGGCTGGGGCTGGGGCTGGGGCTGGGGCTGGTGGTGCTGCAGCCCCCCCGGGATGGCCTGAGGCACGCCAAGGGAGCCCCAGACGGAGACCCGAGGGACGGTCGTCCGGTTTCCTGGAAGCCGAATGCGGAGGGGCTCGCGGGCCGCGCGGAGGCAGCCCCGGTCTGCAGCGGGAGGCGCGGCCCCGGCCAGCCCCCCGACCCAGCCCCCTTACCCAACCCCCACCCCCACCCCCGGGAGGGGCTGGGGCTGCGAGGGCCCAGGAGTTGCGAAGGGGGGCGGGGGCTAAAGGAGAGGGGAGGCAAAAAGCCTACAGCACCCGGTATTCCCAGGCGGTCTCCCATCCAAGTACTAACCAGGCCCGACCCTGCTTAGCTTCCGAGATCAGACGAGATCGGGCGCGTTCAGGGTGGTATGGCCGTAGACGGAGGCGGCTGCCGCCGGGCGCCCTAAGAGCCCTGCGCTGCGCCTCCCTTTCGCTCTGACCTGCCGGTCGGGCTGGCCAGCCGCACCTCTCCACGGGGGCGCGCGCTGTACTGGAGCCGCACCAGCCGCGACCGGACTCCGGCCTGCCGACGCCGCCACGCCCCCGAACACCGCCACCCCCCAGCCAGCAACCGCCTGGCCGGGCCCCGGGGGCCCCCAGCGGCCGGGCGTGCGTGCGTGCGTGCGTGCGGGGCCTGGGGGTGGGGTGGGGATGGGGTGAGGGGCGCGGAGGTCTCGGCGCCCTCCCGCCCTGGGCCTCTCCAGGCCCGGCCCCGCTCGGCGGACCTCCCCCCATCCAGTTCGCTGCTCAGGGACACTCGGTCCCGCCCCGGAGGTTGTCTGGCTTCGGGGCCCGCCGCGGCCCGCTCCCCGCGGCCCGGGGGCCTCGGAGCCTCCTGCGGGCCTAGGCACAGCCCAGCCGGGGCCCTGAGCGCCCATCCTGCCCGGCCCCTGCCGGGTGCCCAAACCCACCGCGAGCCACAGGCAGGCACACGGACAGACGCCCAGACACTCGCACGCACCCACGCGAAGGGAGACAGCCGGCCGGCGCAAGCTCCTCAGCCAGAGCCATAGCACCTGTGAGAGGCCGGGGCCAGAGGAAAGGGCGGGCGGCCGGCTGTCGGGAGAGACAGAGGCAGAAAGAGATGAAGGTTCCGAGACAGACTGGAAGACAGCGAGAGGGAGCTACAGACAGACAGACGCGCTCGCGCGCGCGCGCGCACACACACACACACACACACACACACGGACACAGAGACAGAGGGCGAGTGACAGAGAGACGGCAAACGGGAGACAGACAGGGGAGAGAGGATGGCATCGGATCCGAGACAGACACACTGGCACAGACCGTGACGCACCTCAGAGGGAGGCCGCGCGGAAGCAGCAGCTTCCCCAAGGGAGGGGGCGTCAGCCTTGGGCCGGGCCCGGCTGGACGGCTGAAAGCGGTGCCCTGGGGCTGGCGTTCGCCCGTGGAGACCCCAAGACTTCCTCGTCTCCAAGGTCCCATTCGGCTTGGCTACCTAAAGCGGGACCCAGCCCCTGCCCCTAGGCCAGAGGGTGAGTGCGTGCGAGTGTGTGTGTGTGTGTGTGTGTGTGTGTGTGTGTGTGTGTGTGAGTGTGTCGGTGGGTGAGGGTGGGGTCGGGTCGACTTGGGGCCGGATGGATACCCAGAGTGGAGGGGGGAGAGTGTGGACGCCACCGGCTTGGGAAGCTTGCGTGGTCCTCTTGCTGTCTCTCTCTCCCTCTTTCTCCGTCTCCCTTACCTGTGGTTTTCAGCTCTTGAACTGTCTTGGGGGGGGGGTGTACCTCCCTAAACCCAAAGCAACTTTCTCTGGAGACGTAGTGAAGGGTCAATGCACTCTTACTCATCTGATATACCCTAAAATCCTGGACATGTCTGGACTCAGACTTTGAGGGCAGCCTTCCTGCCAACTCTGGCAGTCATTGATGGTGCTACAACTGTAATCCTCTAAAGGACCAAAAGTCCCGTACAAGTCCAGACGTCTGCTCTGTACAGTCTCTTCGTACAGTACAGGAACGTATAGAACAGAATGACACATTCTTTTTTAATTGTACAGATGACTCAGCTGCCACCTGCTGCCTAGTCAACATCGTCAACATGTGGGAGTCAAGCAAGAGTTCCAAATCCCTTGTTGTGGTCCTTGGAAAGACTTCTGTTCTGAGTTGCTCAGTTGTGCCCAACTTTGATGCGACCCATGGCCTGCGGCCCGTCAGGCTCCTCTGTCCGCGACTTTGCCCAGGCAAGAATACCGGAGCGGGTTGCCATTTCCTTCTCCAGGGGATCTTGCCCACCCAGGGATCAAACCCGAGTCTCCTTCAGGTGGACGCCTTCCCATCTGAGCCAGGATACTGCTAATTGCCTAGTCGAAATACAAAGAAAAGAGCTAGTGTTCTACTAAGTGCCAAGACGATGGAAGAGACGGAAGGTTTCCTTTGTTGGTAGAGTTGAATCTTTCCTTCGTTTTAGTTTATTTTTACTATTAAGGCTACTTGAACAAGGCAATGGAGAAACCCCAGTATTGGAAAGCAATCGACTTTTTTAAAGAAACGCGTGGCAGGCTAAACTTCCTTCGTTTTTCAGAGTTGGTTAAATGCAAAAGCTTTATTCAACCAATATGACTATTGTGAAGGGTATTTCAGGTCTCCATGATGAATCACTAAGGCATCAAGGAAGAAAGGAGTAGAGGTGGAGACAAAAAGAACAACCTTTCCCCTTGGCCCCCTCTCAACCAGCTGCTTAGTTCCTTCATCTCATGGACCTCGACGTGGGATTATCTTGTTTGTCCGGTTTTTGTTCGGGGACCCTTTCTAGTCAGGAGGCTATAAGCAGTGGTGGGGAAGCCCTTCTCTCCATTCCACGTGAGACCCAGTGGACAGTCCAGGCCCTGCCCACTGCATTGAGTCTGTAGCAACAGAATCACCAGGGATGCTGGTTGAAAACGCGTATGCTTGCAATCCACTCCCCTTCGCTACTGACTGTTTGAGGTGGCGGTCTGGAACCTATAGCTGGAAGCTTTCTTGATGTTCCCAAATGACACAAAAAGTCTGAGGACTACGGAAGATCTTCCCGTTTCTGGAAGAGTCACACACCTACAGAAGGAACCACAAGAGTGGCCTGCAATGGTAAAGGTATCAGTATTGGACTACAAGTTGGAAGGTCTCCACCTTTGCTATGCAAGTAAAATGATCTTCCTTTGAAGTGCAAATGGATCATGCTAAAAGTTTGCATTGTTCTAGAGCATTTTAGAAGCCCTGAATGATGGGAATCGCACGTACGAGTTCCTTGAAAGCAAGAACCTGTGTGTCTGGGTATGTCTTCATGCCTTAGATTGTGCCTTGAATGTCGTGTGCACATCAACGGAAGAAAGAGAAGAGTTGAACCGACAAAGATACAAAGAGATCAAAAGTGCTGAGCCAAGTGAAAAGTTGAGGCTTCCAAGAACTTCTCTGTCTTTCACACACTGAATACATATTGAGCACCGACTATGAGCGCGTAGGCATGTAATAAGTTTCTGCACATAGAATGCTGAGAGAAGAAGACACACAGTTGCTGCCTTCACTGAGACTGATCTAATGATAAATAACAGGCAGATCCTGTGAGAACCGATACAGGGGACTCCCCCGTCACCAAAAACTGGGTGTGGGAGAAGGCTTTTCAGAGTCATAATTGAGTTGAGGTCCATAGGTTGAACCAACGTACACCAGGGTTGAGGTGCAGGAGGACTTTCAGGCAGGTCAAATAGCATCTTGGAAGGCTCTGTGACAAGGGAACCTTCGTACATTCCAGACATGGAAAATGCCCTATGGGAGGGAACCCAAAGAGTGCAGAGGGCACTCCAGTGGAAAGAAATGAGAGAAGAAAGTGGCGCCCAAGCAATGAAGGGATTTGGCCGTATATGAAATATGATGGGAAAATACAAGAGCAGTTTTAGCAGGGAGGTGGTAGAATTGGATCTGCGTTTTGAAAAGGTCATCTTGCTCAACATCACTAATGACTGGAGCGACTCAACTCCAAACTACAACGAGGTACCACTTCACATTAGTCAGAACGGTCCTCATGGCAAAGTCTGTCAGTAACAAAGGCTGCAGAGCAGGTGCAGAAAAGGGAACTCTCCTCCACTGTTGGTAGGACTGTGAGTCGGTAGAGCCGCTACGGAAAAGCGTATGGAGGTTCCTCAAGAAACGAAAACTAGAAGTACCATATTATTCGGCAGTCCCACTCGCAGGCATATAGCCACCAAAAGTATATGACTCAACAAGATGCAGGCACCTTCTGTGCAGATGAATCTGTGTGTGCCCGCGCGGGGGCGCGCGCGAGCACGCGCGAACGCCTGCGAGGTCGGGGCTGGGGCTGGGGCTGGGGCTGGGGCTGGTGGTGCTGCAGCCCCCCCGGGATGGCCTGAGGCACGCCAAGGGAGCCCCAGACGGAGACCCGAGGGACGGTCGTCCGGTTTCCTGGAAGCCGAATGCGGAGGGGCTCGCGGGCCGCGCGGAGGCAACCCCGGTCTGCAGCGGGAGGCGCGGCCCCGGCCAGCCCCCCGACCCAGCCCCCTTACCCACCCCCCACCCCCACCCCCGGGAGGGGCTGGGGCTGCGAGGGCCCAGGAGTTGCGAAGGGGGGCGGGGGCTAAAGGAGAGGGGAGGCAAAAAGCCTACAGCACCCGGTATTCCCAGGCGGTCTCCCATCCAAGTACTAACCAGGCCCGACCCTGCTTAGCTTCCGAGATCAGACGAGATCGGGCGCGTTCAGGGTGGTATGGCCGTAGACGGAGGCGGCTGCCGCCGGGCGCCCTAAGAGCCCTGCGCTGCGCCTCCCTTTCGCTCTGACCTGCCGGTCGGGCTGGCCAGCCGCACCTCTCCACGGGGGCGCGCGCTGTACTGGAGCCGCACCAGCCGCGACCGGACTCCGGCCTGCCGACGCCGCCACGCCCCCGAACACCGCCACCCCCCAGCCAGCAACCGCCTGGCCGGGCCCCGGGGGCCCCCAGCGGCCGGGCGTGCGTGCGTGCGTGCGTGCGTGCGTGCGTGCGTGCGGGGCCTGGGGGTGGGGTGGGGATGGGGTGAGGGGCGCGGAGGTCTCGGCGCCCTCCCGCCCTGGGCCTCTCCAGGCCCGGCCCCGCTCGGCGGACCTCCCCCCATCCAGTTCGCTGCTCAGGGACACTCGGCCCCGCCCCGGAGGTTGTCTGGCTTCGGGGCCCGCCGCGGCCCGCTCCCCGCAGCCCGGGGGCCTCGGAGCCTCCTGCGGGCCTAGGCACAGCCCAGCCGGGGCCCTGAGCGCCCATCCTGCCCGGCCCCTGCCGGGTGCCCAAACCCACCGCGAGCCACAGGCAGGCACACGGACAGACGCCCAGACACTCGCACGCACCCACGCGAAGGGAGACAGCCGGCCGGCGCAAGCTCCTCAGCCAGAGCCATAGCACCTGTGAGAGGCCGGGGCCAGAGGAAAGGGCGGGCGGCCGGCTGTCGGGAGAGACAGAGGCAGAAAGAGATGAAGGTTCCGAGACAGACTGGAAGACAGCGAGAGGGAGCTACAGACAGACAGACGCGCTCGCGCGCGCGCGCGCACACACACACACACACACACACACACGGACACAGAGACAGAGGGCGAGTGACAGAGAGACGGCAAACGGGAGACAGACAGGGGAGAGAGGATGGCATCGGATCCGAGACAGACACACTGGCACAGACCGTGACGCACCTCAGAGGGAGGCCGCGCGGAAGCAGCAGCTTCCCCAAGGGAGGGGGCGTCAGCCTTGGGCCGGGCCCGGCTGGACGGCTGAAAGCGGTGCCCTGGGGCTGGCGTTCGCCCGTGGAGACCCCAAGACTTCCTCGTCTCCAAGGTCCCATTCGGCTTGGCTACCTAAAGTGGGACCCAGCCCCTGCCCCTAGGCCAGAGGGTGAGTGCGTGCGAGTGTGTGTGTGTGTGTGTGTGAGTGTGTCGGTGGGTGAGGGTGGGGTCGGGTCGACTTGGGGCCGGATGGATACCCAGAGTGGAGGGGGGAGAGTGTGGACGCCACCGGCTTGGGAAGCTTGCGTGGTCCTCTTGCTGTCTCTCTCTCCCTCTTTCTCCGTCTCCCTTACCTGTGGTTTTCAGCTCTTGAACTGTCTTGGGGGGGGGGTGTACCTCCCTAAACCCAAAGCAACTTTCTCTGGAGACGTAGTGAAGGGTCAATGCACTCTTACTCATCTGATATACCCTAAAATCCTGGACATGTCTGGACTCAGACTTTGAGGGCAGCCTTCCTGCCAACTCTGGCAGTCATTGATGGTGCTACAACTGTAATCTTCTAAAGGAACAAAAGTCCCGTACAAGTCCAGACGTCTGCTCTGTACAGTCTCTTCGTACAGTACAGGAACGTATAGAACAGAATGACACATTCTTTTTTAATTGTACAGATGACTCAGCTGCCACCTGCTGCCTAGTCAACATCGTCAACATGTGGGAGTCAAGCAAGAGTTCCAAATCCCTTGTTGTGGTCCTTGGAAAGACTTCTGTTCTGAGTTGCTCAGTTGTGCCCAACTTTGATGCGACCCATGGCCTGCGGCCCGTCAGGCTCCTCTGTCCGCGACTTTGCCCAGGCAAGAATACCGGAGCGGGTTGCCATTTCCTTCTCCAGGGGATCTTGCCCACCCAGGGATCAAACCCGAGTCTCCTTCAGGTGGCCGCCTTCCCATCTGAGCCAGGATACTGCTAATTGCCTAGTCGAAATACAAAGAAAAGAGCTAGTGTTCTACTAAGTGCCAAGACGATGGAAGAGACGGAAGGTTTCCTTTGTTGGTAGAGTTGAATCTTTCCTTCGTTTTAGTTTATTTTTACTATTAAGGCTACTTGAACAAGGCAATGGAGAAACCCCAGTATTGGAAAGCAATCGACTTTTTTAAAGAAACGCGTGGCAGGCTAAACTTCCTTCGTTTTTCAGAGTTGGTTAAATGCAAAAGCTTTATTCAACCAATATGACTATTGTGAAGGGTATTTCAGGTCTCCATGATGAATCACTAAGGCATCAAGGAAGAAAGGAGTAGAGGTGGAGACAAAAAGAACAACCTTTCCCCTTGGCCCCCTCTCAACCAGCTGCTTAGTTCCTTCATCTCATGGACCTCGACGTGGGATTATCTTGTTTGTCCGGTTTTTGTTCGGGGACCCTTTCTAGTCAGGAGGCTATAAGCAGTGGTGGGGAAGCCCTTCTCTCCATTCCACGTGAGACCCAGTGGACAGTCCAGGCCCTGCCCACTGCATTGAGTCTGTAGCAACAGAATCACCAGGGATGCTGGTTGAAAACGCGTATGCTTGCAATCCACTCCCCTTCGCTACTGACTGTTTGAGGTGGCGGTCTGGAACCTATAGCTGGAAGCTTTCTTGATGTTCCCAAATGACACAAAAAGTCTGAGGACTACGGAAGATCTTCCCGTTTCTGGAAGAGTCACACACCTACAGAAGGAACCACAAGAGTGGCCTGCAATGGTAAAGGTATCAGTATTGGACTACAAGTTGGAAGGTCTCCACCTTTGCTATGCAAGTAAAATGATCTTCCTTTGAAGTGCAAATGGATCATGCTAAAAGTTTGCATTGTTCTAGAGCATTTTAGAAGCCCTGAATGATGGGAATCGCACGTACGAGTTCCTTGAAAGCAAGAACCTGTGTGTCTGGGTATGTCTTCATGCCTTAGATTGTGCCTTGAATGTCGTGTGCACATCAACGGAAGAAAGAGAAGAGTTGAACCGACAAAGATACAAAGAGATCAAAAGTGCTGAGCCAAGTGAAAAGTTGAGGCTTCCAAGAACTTCTCTGTCTTTCACACACTGAATACATATTGAGCACCGACTATGAGCGCGTAGGCATGTAATAAGTTTCTGCACATAGAATGCTGAGAGAAGAAGACACACAGTTGCTGCTTTCACTGAGACTGATCTAATGATAAATAACAGGCAGATCCTGTGAGAACCGATACAGGGGACTCCCCCGTCACCAAAAACTGGGTGTGGGAGAAGGCTTTTCAGAGTCATAATTGAGTTGAGGTCCATAGGTTGAACCAACGTACACCAGGGTTGAGGTGCAGGAGGACTTTCAGGCAGGTCAAATAGCATCTTGGAAGGCTCTGTGACAAGGGAACCTTCGTACATTCCAGACATGGAAAATGCCCTATGGGAGGGAACCCAAAGAGTGCAGAGGGCACTCCAGTGGAAAGAAATGAGAGAAGAAAGTGGCGCCCAAGCAATGAAGGGATTTGGCCGTATATGAAATATGATGGGAAAATACAAGAGCAGTTTTAGCAGGGAGGTGGTAGAATTGGATCTGCGTTTTGAAAAGGTCATCTTGCTCAACATCACTAATGACTGGAGCGACTCAACTCCAAACTACAACGAGGTACCACTTCACATTAGTCAGAACGGTCCTCATGGCAAAGTCTGTCAGTAACAAAGGCTGCAGAGCAGGTGCAGAAAAGGGAACTCTCCTCCACTGTTGGTAGGACTGTGAGTCGGTAGAGCCGCTACGGAAAAGCGTATGGAGGTTCCTCAAGAAACGAAAACTAGAAGTACCATATTATTCGGCAGTCCCACTCGCAGGCATATAGCCACCAAAAGTATATGACTCAACAAGATGCAGGCACCTTCTGTGCAGATGAATCTGTGTGTGCCCGCGCGGGGGCGCGCGCGAGCACGCGCGAACGCCTGCGAGGTCGGGGCTGGGGCTGGGGCTGGGGCTGGGGCTGGTGGTGCTGCAGCCCCCCCGGGATGGCCTGAGGCACGCCAAGGGAGCCCCAGACGGAGACCCGAGGGACGGTCGTCCGGTTTCCTGGAAGCCGAATGCGGAGGGGCTCGCGGGCCGCGCGGAGGCAACCCCGGTCTGCAGCGGGAGGCGCGGCCCCGGCCAGCCCCCCGACCCAGCCCCCTTACCCACCCCCCACCCCCACCCCCGGGAGGGGCTGGGGCTGCGAGGGCCCAGGAGTTGCGAAGGGGGGCGGGGGCTAAAGGAGAGGGGAGGCAAAAAGCCTACAGCACCCGGTATTCCCAGGCGGTCTCCCATCCAAGTACTAACCAGGCCCGACCCTGCTTAGCTTCCGAGATCAGACGAGATCGGGCGCGTTCAGGGTGGTATGGCCGTAGACGGAGGCGGCTGCCGCCGGGCGCCCTAAGAGCCCTGCGCTGCGCCTCCCTTTCGCTCTGACCTGCCGGTCGGGCTGGCCAGCCGCACCTCTCCACGGGGGCGCGCGCTGTACTGGAGCCGCACCAGCCGCGACCGGACTCCGGCCTGCCGACGCCGCCACGCCCCCGAACACCGCCACCCCCCAGCCAGCAACCGCCTGGCCGGGCCCCGGGGGCCCCCAGCGGCCGGGCGTGCGTGCGTGCGTGCGTGCGTGCGTGCGTGCGTGCGGGGCCTGGGGGTGGGGTGGGGATGGGGTGAGGGGCGCGGAGGTCTCGGCGCCCTCCCGCCCTGGGCCTCTCCAGGCCCGGCCCCGCTCGGCGGACCTCCCCCCATCCAGTTCGCTGCTCAGGGACACTCGGCCCCGCCCCGGAGGTTGTCTGGCTTCGGGGCCCGCCGCGGCCCGCTCCCCGCGGCCCGGGGGCCTCGGAGCCTCCTGCGGGCCTAGGCACAGCCCAGCCGGGGCCCTGAGCGCCCATCCTGCCCGGCCCCTGCCGGGTGCCCAAACCCACCGCGAGCCACAGGCAGGCACACGGACAGACGCCCAGACACTCGCACGCACCCACGCGAAGGGAGACAGCCGGCCGGCGCAAGCTCCTCAGCCAGAGCCATAGCACCTGTGAGAGGCCGGGGCCAGAGGAAAGGGCGGGCGGCCGGCTGTCGGGAGAGACAGAGGCAGAAAGAGATGAAGGTTCCGAGACAGACTGGAAGACAGCGAGAGGGAGCTACAGACAGACAGACGCGCTCGCGCGCGCGCGCGCACACACACACACACACACACACACACGGACACAGAGACAGAGGGCGAGTGACAGAGAGACGGCAAACGGGAGACAGACAGGGGAGAGAGGATGGCATCGGATCCGAGACAGACACACTGGCACAGACCGTGACGCACCTCAGAGGGAGGCCGCGCGGAAGCAGCAGCTTCCCCAAGGGAGGGGGCGTCAGCCTTGGGCCGGGCCCGGCTGGACGGCTGAAAGCGGTGCCCTGGGGCTGGCGTTCGCCCGTGGAGACCCCAAGACTTCCTCGTCTCCAAGGTCCCATTCGGCTTGGCTACCTAAAGCGGGACCCAGCCCCTGCCCCTAGGCCAGAGGGTGAGTGCGTGCGAGTGTGTGTGTGTGTGTGTGTGAGTGTGTCGGTGGGTGAGGGTGGGGTCGGGTCGACTTGGGGCCGGATGGATACCCAGAGTGGAGGGGGGAGAGTGTGGACGCCACCGGCTTGGGAAGCTTGCGTGGTCCTCTTGCTGTCTCTCTCTCCCTCTTTCTCCGTCTCCCTTACCTGTGGTTTTCAGCTCTTGAACTGTCTTGGGGGGGGGGTGTACCTCCCTAAACCCAAAGCAACTTTCTCTGGAGACGTAGTGAAGGGTCAATGCACTCTTACTCATCTGATATACCCTAAAATCCTGGACATGTCTGGACTCAGACTTTGAGGGCAGCCTTCCTGCCAACTCTGGCAGTCATTGATGGTGCTACAACTGTAATCTTCTAAAGGAACAAAAGTCCCGTACAAGTCCAGACGTCTGCTCTGTACAGTCTCTTCGTACAGTACAGGAACGTATAGAACAGAATGACACATTCTTTTTTAATTGTACAGATGACTCAGCTGCCACCTGCTGCCTAGTCAACATCGTCAACATGTGGGAGTCAAGCAAGAGTTCCAAATCCCTTGTTGTGGTCCTTGGAAAGACTTCTGTTCTGAGTTGCTCAATTGTGCCCAACTTTGATGCGACCCATGGCCTGCGGCCCGTCAGGCTCCTCTGTCCGCGACTTTGCCCAGGCAAGAATACCGGAGCGGGTTGCCATTTCCTTCTCCAGGGGATCTTGCCCACCCAGGGATCAAACCCGAGTCTCCTTCAGGCGGACGCCTTCCCATCTGAGCCACGATACTGCTAATTGCCTAGTCGAAATACAAAGAAAAGAGCTAGTGTTCTACTAAGTGCCAAGACGATGGAAGAGACGGAAGGTTTCCTTTGTTGGTAGAGTTGAATCTTTCCTTCGTTTTAGTTTATTTTTACTATTAAGGCTACTTGAACAAGGCAATGGAGAAACCCCAGTATTGGAAAGCAATCGACTTTTTTAAAGAAACGCGTGGCAGGCTAAACTTCCTTCGTTTTTCAGAGTTGGTTAAATGCAAAAGCTTTATTCAACCAATATGACTATTGTGAAGGGTATTTCAGGTCTCCATGATGAATCACTAAGGCATCAAGGAAGAAAGGAGTAGAGGTGGAGACAAAAAGAACAACCTTTCCCCTTGGCCCCCTCTCAACCAGCTGCTTAGTTCCTTCATCTCATGGACCTCGACGTGGGATTATCTTGTTTGTCCGGTTTTTGTTCGGGGACCCTTTCTAGTCAGGAGGCTATAAGCAGTGGTGGGGAAGCCCTTCTCTCCATTCCACGTGAGACCCAGTGGACAGTCCAGGCCCTGCCCACTGCATTGAGTCTGTAGCAACAGAATCACCAGGGATGCTGGTTGAAAACGCGTATGCTTGCAATCCACTCCCCTTCGCTACTGACTGTTTGAGGTGGCGGTCTGGAACCTATAGCTGGAAGCTTTCTTGATGTTCCCAAATGACACAAAAAGTCTGAGGACTACGGAAGATCTTCCCGTTTCTGGAAGAGTCACACACCTACAGAAGGAACCACAAGAGTGGCCTGCAATGGTAAAGGTATCAGTATTGGACTACAAGTTGGAAGGTCTCCACCTTTGCTATGCAAGTAAAATGATCTTCCTTTGAAGTGCAAATGGATCATGCTAAAAGTTTGCATTGTTCTAGAGCATTTTAGAAGCCCTGAATGATGGGAATCGCACGTACGAGTTCCTTGAAAGCAAGAACCTGTGTGTCTGGGTATGTCTTCATGCCTTAGATTGTGCCTTGAATGTCGTGTGCACATCAACGGAAGAAAGAGAAGAGTTGAACCGACAAAGATACAAAGAGATCAAAAGTGCTGAGCCAAGTGAAAAGTTGAGGCTTCCAAGAACTTCTCTGTCTTTCACACACTGAATACATATTGAGCACCGACTATGAGCGCGTAGGCATGTAATAAGTTTCTGCACATAGAATGCTGAGAGAAGAAGACACACAGTTGCTGCCTTCACTGAGACTGATCTAATGATAAATAACAGGCAGATCCTGTGAGAACCGATACAGGGGACTCCCCCGTCACCAAAAACTGGGTGTGGGAGAAGGCTTTTCAGAGTCATAATTGAGTTGAGGTCCATAGGTTGAACCAACGTACACCAGGGTTGAGGTGCAGGAGGACTTTCAGGCAGGTCAAATAGCATCTTGGAAGGCTCTGTGACAAGGGAACCTTCGTACATTCCAGACATGGAAAATGCCCTATGGGAGGGAACCCAAAGAGTGCAGAGGGCACTCCAGTGGAAAGAAATGAGAGAAGAAAGTGGCGCCCAAGCAATGAAGGGATTTGGCCGTATATGAAATATGATGGGAAAATACAAGAGCAGTTTTAGCAGGGAGGTGGTAGAATTGGATCTGCGTTTTGAAAAGGTCATCTTGCTCAACATCACTAATGACTGGAGCGACTCAACTCCAAACTACAACGAGGTACCACTTCACATTAGTCAGAACGGTCCTCATGGCAAAGTCTGTCAGTAACAAAGGCTGCAGAGCAGGTGCAGAAAAGGGAACTCTCCTCCACTGTTGGTAGGACTGTGAGTCGGTAGAGCCGCTATGGAAAAGCGTATGGAGGTTCCTCAAGAAACGAAAACTAGAAGTACCATATTATTCGGCAGTCCCACTCGCAGGCATATAGCCACCAAAAGTATATGACTCAACAAGATGCAGGCACCTTCTGTGCAGATGAATCTGTGTGTGCCCGCGCGGGGGCGCGCGCGAGCACGCGCGAACGCCTGCGAGGTCGGGGCTGGGGCTGGGGCTGGGGCTGGGGCTGGTGGTGCTGCAGCCCCCCCGGGATGGCCTGAGGCACGCCAAGGGAGCCCCAGACGGAGACCCGAGGGACGGTCGTCCGGTTTCCTGGAAGCCGAATGCGGAGGGGCTCGCGGGCCGCGCGGAGGCAGCCCCGGTCTGCAGCGGGAGGCGCGGCCCCGGCCAGCCCCCCGACCCAGCCCCCTTACCCACCCCCCACCCCCACCCCCGGGAGGGGCTGGGGCTGCGAGGGCCCAGGAGTTGCGAAGGGGGGCGGGGGCTAAAGGAGAGGGGAGGCAAAAAGCCTACAGCACCCGGTATTCCCAGGCGGTCTCCCATCCAAGTACTAACCAGGCCCGACCCTGCTTAGCTTCCGAGATCAGACGAGATCGGGCGCGTTCAGGGTGGTATGGCCGTAGACGGAGGCGGCTGCCGCCGGGCGCCCTAAGAGCCCTGCGCTGCGCCTCCCTTTCGCTCTGACCTGCCGGTCGGGCTGGCCAGCCGCACCTCTCCACGGGGGCGCGCGCTGTACTGGAGCCGCACCAGCCGCGACCGGACTCCGGCCTGCCGACGCCGCCACGCCCCCGAACACCGCCACCCCCCAGCCAGCAACCGCCTGGCCGGGCCCCGGGGGCCCCCAGCGGCCGGGCGTGCGTGCGTGCGTGCGTGCGTGCGTGCGTGCGTGCGGGGCCTGGGGGTGGGGTGGGGATGGGGTGAGGGGCGCGGAGGTCTCGGCGCCCTCCCGCCCTGGGCCTCTCCAGGCCCGGCCCCGCTCGGCGGACCTCCCCCCATCCAGTTCGCTGCTCAGGGACACTCGGCCCCGCCCCGGAGGTTGTCTGGCTTCGGGGCCCGCCGCGGCCCGCTCCCCGCAGCCCGGGGGCCTCGGAGCCTCCTGCGGGCCTAGGCACAGCCCAGCCGGGGCCCTGAGCGCCCATCCTGCCCGGCCCCTGCCGGGTGCCCAAACCCACCGCGAGCCACAGGCAGGCACACGGACAGACGCCCAGACACTCGCACGCACCCACGCGAAGGGAGACAGCCGGCCGGCGCAAGCTCCTCAGCCAGAGCCATAGCACCTGTGAGAGGCCGGGGCCAGAGGAAAGGGCGGGCGGCCGGCTGTCGGGAGAGACAGAGGCAGAAAGAGATGAAGGTTCCGAGACAGACTGGAAGACAGCGAGAGGGAGCTACAGACAGACAGACGCGCTCGCGCGCGCGCGCGCACACACACACACACACACACACACACGGACACAGAGACAGAGGGCGAGTGACAGAGAGACGGCAAACGGGAGACAGACAGGGGAGAGAGGATGGCATCGGATCCGAGACAGACACACTGGCACAGACCGTGACGCACCTCAGAGGGAGGCCGCGCGGAAGCAGCAGCTTCCCCAAGGGAGGGGGCGTCAGCCTTGGGCCGGGCCCGGCTGGACGGCTGAAAGCGGTGCCCTGGGGCTGGCGTTCGCCCGTGGAGACCCCAAGACTTCCTCGTCTCCAAGGTCCCATTCGGCTTGGCTACCTAAAGCGGGACCCAGCCCCTGCCCCTAGGCCAGAGGGTGAGTGCGTGCGAGTGTGTGTGTGTGTGTGTGTGAGTGTGTCGGTGGGTGAGGGTGGGGTCGGGTCGACTTGGGGCCGGATGGATACCCAGAGTGGAGGGGGGAGAGTGTGGACGCCACCGGCTTGGGAAGCTTGCGTGGTCCTCTTGCTGTCTCTCTCTCCCTCTTTCTCCGTCTCCCTTACCTGTGGTTTTCAGCTCTTGAACTGTCTTGGGGGGGGGGTGTACCTCCCTAAACCCAAAGCAACTTTCTCTGGAGACGTAGTGAAGGGTCAATGCACTCTTACTCATCTGATATACCCTAAAATCCTGGACATGTCTGGACTCAGACTTTGAGGGCAGCCTTCCTGCCAACTCTGGCAGTCATTGATGGTGCTACAACTGTAATCTTCTAAAGGAACAAAAGTCCCGTACAAGTCCAGACGTCTGCTCTGTACAGTCTCTTCGTACAGTACAGGAACGTATAGAACAGAATGACACATTCTTTTTTAATTGTACAGATGACTCAGCTGCCACCTGCTGCCTAGTCAACATCGTCAACATGTGGGAGTCAAGCAAGAGTTCCAAATCCCTTGTTGTGGTCCTTGGAAAGACTTCTGTTCTGAGTTGCTCAGTTGTGCCCAACTTTGATGCGACCCATGGCCTGCGGCCCGTCAGGCTCCTCTGTCCGCGACTTTGCCCAGGCAAGAATACCGGAGCGGGTTGCCATTTCCTTCTCCAGGGGATCTTGCCCACCCAGGGATCAAACCCGAGTCTCCTTCAGGTGGCCGCCTTCCCATCTGAGCCAGGATACTGCTAATTGCCTAGTCGAAATACAAAGAAAAGAGCTAGTGTTCTACTAAGTGCCAAGACGATGGAAGAGACGGAAGGTTTCCTTTGTTGGTAGAGTTGAATCTTTCCTTCGTTTTAGTTTATTTTTACTATTAAGGCTACTTGAACAAGGCAATGGAGAAACCCCAGTATTGGAAAGCAATCGACTTTTTTAAAGAAACGCGTGGCAGGCTAAACTTCCTTCGTTTTTCAGAGTTGGTTAAATGCAAAAGCTTTATTCAACCAATATGACTATTGTGAAGGGTATTTCAGGTCTCCATGATGAATCACTAAGGCATCAAGGAAGAAAGGAGTAGAGGTGGAGACAAAAAGAACAACCTTTCCCCTTGGCCCCCTCTCAACCAGCTGCTTAGTTCCTTCATCTCATGGACCTCGACGTGGGATTATCTTGTTTGTCCGGTTTTTGTTCGGGGACCCTTTCTAGTCAGGAGGCTATAAGCAGTGGTGGGGAAGCCCTTCTCTCCATTCCACGTGAGACCCAGTGGACAGTCCAGGCCCTGCCCACTGCATTGAGTCTGTAGCAACAGAATCACCAGGGATGCTGGTTGAAAACGCGTATGCTTGCAATCCACTCCCCTTCGCTACTGACTGTTTGAGGTGGCGGTCTGGAACCTATAGCTGGAAGCTTTCTTGATGTTCCCAAATGACACAAAAAGTCTGAGGACTACGGAAGATCTTCCCGTTTCTGGAAGAGTCACACACCTACAGAAGGAACCACAAGAGTGGCCTGCAATGGTAAAGGTATCAGTATTGGACTACAAGTTGGAAGGTCTCCACCTTTGCTATGCAAGTAAAATGATCTTCCTTTGAAGTGCAAATGGATCATGCTAAAAGTTTGCATTGTTCTAGAGCATTTTAGAAGCCCTGAATGATGGGAATCGCACGTACGAGTTCCTTGAAAGCAAGAACCTGTGTGTCTGGGTATGTCTTCATGCCTTAGATTGTGCCTTGAATGTCGTGTGCACATCAACGGAAGAAAGAGAAGAGTTGAACCGACAAAGATACAAAGAGATCAAAAGTGCTGAGCCAAGTGAAAAGTTGAGGCTTCCAAGAACTTCTCTGTCTTTCACACACTGAATACATATTGAGCACCGACTATGAGCGCGTAGGCATGTAATAAGTTTCTGCACATAGAATGCTGAGAGAAGAAGACACACAGTTGCTGCCTTCACTGAGACTGATCTAATGATAAATAACAGGCAGATCCTGTGAGAACCGATACAGGGGACTCCCCCGTCACCAAAAACTGGGTGTGGGAGAAGGCTTTTCAGAGTCATAATTGAGTTGAGGTCCATAGGTTGAACCAACGTACACCAGGGTTGAGGTGCAGGAGGACTTTCAGGCAGGTCAAATAGCATCTTGGAAGGCTCTGTGACAAGGGAACCTTCGTACATTCCAGACATGGAAAATGCCCTATGGGAGGGAACCCAAAGAGTGCAGAGGGCACTCCAGTGGAAAGAAATGAGAGAAGAAAGTGGCGCCCAAGCAATGAAGGGATTTGGCCGTATATGAAATATGATGGGAAAATACAAGAGCAGTTTTAGCAGGGAGGTGGTAGAATTGGATCTGCGTTTTGAAAAGGTCATCTTGCTCAACATCACTAATGACTGGAGCGACTCAACTCCAAACTACAACGAGGTACCACTTCACATTAGTCAGAACGGTCCTCATGGCAAAGTCTGTCAGTAACAAAGGCTGCAGAGCAGGTGCAGAAAAGGGAACTCTCCTCCACTGTTGGTAGGACTGTGAGTCGGTAGAGCCGCTATGGAAAAGCGTATGGAGGTTCCTCAAGAAACGAAAACTAGAAGTACCATATTATTCGGCAGTCCCACTCGCAGGCATATAGCCACCAAAAGTATATGACTCAACAAGATGCAGGCACCTTCTGTGCAGATGAATCTGTGTGTGCCCGCGCGGGGGCGCGCGCGAGCACGCGCGAACGCCTGCGAGGTCGGGGCTGGGGCTGGGGCTGGGGCTGGGGCTGGTGGTGCTGCAGCCCCCCCGGGATGGCCTGAGGCACGCCAAGGGAGCCCCAGACGGAGACCCGAGGGACGGTCGTCCGGTTTCCTGGAAGCCGAATGCGGAGGGGCTCGCGGGCCGCGCGGAGGCAGCCCCGGTCTGCAGCGGGAGGCGCGGCCCCGGCCAGCCCCCCGACCCAGCCCCCTTACCCACCCCCCACCCCCACCCCCGGGAGGGGCTGGGGCTGCGAGGGCCCAGGAGTTGCGAAGGGGGGCGGGGGCTAAAGGAGAGGGGAGGCAAAAAGCCTACAGCACCCGGTATTCCCAGGCGGTCTCCCATCCAAGTACTAACCAGGCCCGACCCTGCTTAGCTTCCGAGATCAGACGAGATCGGGCGCGTTCAGGGTGGTATGGCCGTAGACGGAGGCGGCTGCCGCCGGGCGCCCTAAGAGCCCTGCGCTGCGCCTCCCTTTCGCTCTGACCTGCCGGTCGGGCTGGCCAGCCGCACCTCTCCACGGGGGCGCGCGCTGTACTGGAGCCGCACCAGCCGCGACCGGACTCCGGCCTGCCGACGCCGCCACGCCCCCGAACACCGCCACCCCCCAGCCAGCAACCGCCTGGCCGGGCCCCGGGGGCCCCCAGCGGCCGGGCGTGCGTGCGTGCGTGCGTGCGGGGCCTGGGGGTGGGGTGGGGATGGGGTGAGGGGCGCGGAGGTCTCGGCGCCCTCCCGCCCTGGGCCTCTCCAGGCCCGGCCCCGCTCGGCGGACCTCCCCCCATCCAGTTCGCTGCTCAGGGACACTCGGTCCCGCCCCGGAGGTTGTCTGGCTTCGGGGCCCGCCGCGGCCCGCTCCCCGCGGCCCGGGGGCCTCGGAGCCTCCTGCGGGCCTAGGCACAGCCCAGCCGGGGCCCTGAGCGCCCATCCTGCCCGGCCCCTGCCGGGTGCCCAAACCCACCGCGAGCCACAGGCAGGCACACGGACAGACGCCCAGACACTCGCACGCACCCACGCGAAGGGAGACAGCCGGCCGGCGCAAGCTCCTCAGCCAGAGCCATAGCACCTGTGAGAGGCCGGGGCCAGAGGAAAGGGCGGGCGGCCGGCTGTCGGGAGAGACAGAGGCAGAAAGAGATGAAGGTTCCGAGACAGACTGGAAGACAGCGAGAGGGAGCTACAGACAGACAGACGCGCTCGCGCGCGCGCGCGCACACACACACACACACACACACACACGGACACAGAGACAGAGGGCGAGTGACAGAGAGACGGCAAACGGGAGACAGACAGGGGAGAGAGGATGGCATCGGATCCGAGACAGACACACTGGCACAGACCGTGACGCACCTCAGAGGGAGGCCGCGCGGAAGCAGCAGCTTCCCCAAGGGAGGGGGCGTCAGCCTTGGGCCGGGCCCGGCTGGACGGCTGAAAGCGGTGCCCTGGGGCTGGCGTTCGCCCGTGGAGACCCCAAGACTTCCTCGTCTCCAAGGTCCCATTCGGCTTGGCTACCTAAAGCGGGACCCAGCCCCTGCCCCTAGGCCAGAGGGTGAGTGCGTGCGAGTGTGTGTGTGTGTGTGTGTGTGTGTGTGTGTGTGTGTGTGTGTGAGTGTGTCGGTGGGTGAGGGTGGGGTCGGGTCGACTTGGGGCCGGATGGATACCCAGAGTGGAGGGGGGAGAGTGTGGACGCCACCGGCTTGGGAAGCTTGCGTGGTCCTCTTGCTGTCTCTCTCTCCCTCTTTCTCCGTCTCCCTTACCTGTGGTTTTCAGCTCTTGAACTGTCTTGGGGGGGGGGTGTACCTCCCTAAACCCAAAGCAACTTTCTCTGGAGACGTAGTGAAGGGTCAATGCACTCTTACTCATCTGATATACCCTAAAATCCTGGACATGTCTGGACTCAGACTTTGAGGGCAGCCTTCCTGCCAACTCTGGCAGTCATTGATGGTGCTACAACTGTAATCCTCTAAAGGACCAAAAGTCCCGTACAAGTCCAGACGTCTGCTCTGTACAGTCTCTTCGTACAGTACAGGAACGTATAGAACAGAATGACACATTCTTTTTTAATTGTACAGATGACTCAGCTGCCACCTGCTGCCTAGTCAACATCGTCAACATGTGGGAGTCAAGCAAGAGTTCCAAATCCCTTGTTGTGGTCCTTGGAAAGACTTCTGTTCTGAGTTGCTCAGTTGTGCCCAACTTTGATGCGACCCATGGCCTGCGGCCCGTCAGGCTCCTCTGTCCGCGACTTTGCCCAGGCAAGAATACCGGAGCGGGTTGCCATTTCCTTCTCCAGGGGATCTTGCCCACCCAGGGATCAAACCCGAGTCTCCTTCAGGTGGCCGCCTTCCCATCTGAGCCAGGATACTGCTAATTGCCTAGTCGAAATACAAAGAAAAGAGCTAGTGTTCTACTAAGTGCCAAGACGATGGAAGAGACGGAAGGTTTCCTTTGTTGGTAGAGTTGAATCTTTCCTTCGTTTTAGTTTATTTTTACTATTAAGGCTACTTGAACAAGGCAATGGAGAAACCCCAGTATTGGAAAGCAATCGACTTTTTTAAAGAAACGCGTGGCAGGCTAAACTTCCTTCGTTTTTCAGAGTTGGTTAAATGCAAAAGCTTTATTCAACCAATATGACTATTGTGAAGGGTATTTCAGGTCTCCATGATGAATCACTAAGGCATCAAGGAAGAAAGGAGTAGAGGTGGAGACAAAAAGAACAACCTTTCCCCTTGGCCCCCTCTCAACCAGCTGCTTAGTTCCTTCATCTCATGGACCTCGACGTGGGATTATCTTGTTTGTCCGGTTTTTGTTCGGGGACCCTTTCTAGTCAGGAGGCTATAAGCAGTGGTGGGGAAGCCCTTCTCTCCATTCCACGTGAGACCCAGTGGACAGTCCAGGCCCTGCCCACTGCATTGAGTCTGTAGCAACAGAATCACCAGGGATGCTGGTTGAAAACGCGTATGCTTGCAATCCACTCCCCTTCGCTACTGACTGTTTGAGGTGGCGGTCTGGAACCTATAGCTGGAAGCTTTCTTGATGTTCCCAAATGACACAAAAAGTCTGAGGACTACGGAAGATCTTCCCGTTTCTGGAAGAGTCACACACCTACAGAAGGAACCACAAGAGTGGCCTGCAATGGTAAAGGTATCAGTATTGGACTACAAGTTGGAAGGTCTCCACCTTTGCTATGCAAGTAAAATGATCTTCCTTTGAAGTGCAAATGGATCATGCTAAAAGTTTGCATTGTTCTAGAGCATTTTAGAAGCCCTGAATGATGGGAATCGCACGTACGAGTTCCTTGAAAGCAAGAACCTGTGTGTCTGGGTATGTCTTCATGCCTTAGATTGTGCCTTGAATGTCGTGTGCACATCAACGGAAGAAAGAGAAGAGTTGAACCGACAAAGATACAAAGAGATCAAAAGTGCTGAGCCAAGTGAAAAGTTGAGGCTTCCAAGAACTTCTCTGTCTTTCACACACTGAATACATATTGAGCACCGACTATGAGCGCGTAGGCATGTAATAAGTTTCTGCACATAGAATGCTGAGAGAAGAAGACACACAGTTGCTGCCTTCACTGAGACTGATCTAATGATAAATAACAGGCAGATCCTGTGAGAACCGATACAGGGGACTCCCCCGTCACCAAAAACTGGGTGTGGGAGAAGGCTTTTCAGAGTCATAATTGAGTTGAGGTCCATAGGTTGAACCAACGTACACCAGGGTTGAGGTGCAGGAGGACTTTCAGGCAGGTCAAATAGCATCTTGGAAGGCTCTGTGACAAGGGAACCTTCGTACATTCCAGACATGGAAAATGCCCTATGGGAGGGAACCCAAAGAGTGCAGAGGGCACTCCAGTGGAAAGAAATGAGAGAAGAAAGTGGCGCCCAAGCAATGAAGGGATTTGGCCGTATATGAAATATGATGGGAAAATACAAGAGCAGTTTTAGCAGGGAGGTGGTAGAATTGGATCTGCGTTTTGAAAAGGTCATCTTGCTCAACATCACTAATGACTGGAGCGACTCAACTCCAAACTACAACGAGGTACCACTTCACATTAGTCAGAACGGTCCTCATGGCAAAGTCTGTCAGTAACAAAGGCTGCAGAGCAGGTGCAGAAAAGGGAACTCTCCTCCACTGTTGGTAGGACTGTGAGTCGGTAGAGCCGCTACGGAAAAGCGTATGGAGGTTCCTCAAGAAACGAAAACTAGAAGTACCATATTATTCGGCAGTCCCACTCGCAGGCATATAGCCACCAAAAGTATATGACTCAACAAGATGCAGGCACCTTCTGTGCAGATGAATCTGTGTGTGCCCGCGCGGGGGCGCGCGCGAGCACGCGCGAACGCCTGCGAGGTCGGGGCTGGGGCTGGGGCTGGGGCTGGGGCTGGTGGTGCTGCAGCCCCCCCGGGATGGCCTGAGGCACGCCAAGGGAGCCCCAGACGGAGACCCGAGGGACGGTCGTCCGGTTTCCTGGAAGCCGAATGCGGAGGGGCTCGCGGGCCGCGCGGAGGCAGCCCCGGTCTGCAGCGGGAGGCGCGGCCCCGGCCAGCCCCCCGACCCAGCCCCCTTACCCACCCCCCACCCCCACCCCCGGGAGGGGCTGGGGCTGCGAGGGCCCAGGAGTTGCGAAGGGGGGCGGGGGCTAAAGGAGAGGGGAGGCAAAAAGCCTACAGCACCCGGTATTCCCAGGCGGTCTCCCATCCAAGTACTAACCAGGCCCGACCCTGCTTAGCTTCCGAGATCAGACGAGATCGGGCGCGTTCAGGGTGGTATGGCCGTAGACGGAGGCGGCTGCCGCCGGGCGCCCTAAGAGCCCTGCGCTGCGCCTCCCTTTCGCTCTGACCTGCCGGTCGGGCTGGCCAGCCGCACCTCTCCACGGGGGCGCGCGCTGTACTGGAGCCGCACCAGCCGCGACCGGACTCCGGCCTGCCGACGCCGCCACGCCCCCGAACACCGCCACCCCCCAGCCAGCAACCGCCTGGCCGGGCCCCGGGGGCCCCCAGCGGCCGGGCGTGCGTGCGTGCGTGCGTGCGGGGCCTGGGGGTGGGGTGGGGATGGGGTGAGGGGCGCGGAGGTCTCGGCGCCCTCCCGCCCTGGGCCTCTCCAGGCCCGGCCCCGCTCGGCGGA
Organism: Bubalus kerabau; assembly: GCF_029407905.1. Taxonomy (NCBI): domain Eukaryota; kingdom Metazoa; phylum Chordata; class Mammalia; order Artiodactyla; family Bovidae; genus Bubalus; species Bubalus kerabau. The sequence continues at coordinate 45,416,298 of NC_073625.1, forward strand.
CCTCCCCCCATCCAGTTCGCTGCTCAGGGACACTCGGTCCCGCCCCGGAGGTTGTCTGGCTTCGGGGCCCGCCGCGGCCCGCTCCCCGCGGCCCGGGGGCCTCGGAGCCTCCTGCGGGCCTAGGCACAGCCCAGCCGGGGCCCTGAGCGCCCATCCTGCCCGGCCCCTGCCGGGTGCCCAAACCCACCGCGAGCCACAGGCAGGCACACGGACAGACGCCCAGACACTCGCACGCACCCACGCGAAGGGAGACAGCCGGCCGGCGCAAGCTCCTCAGCCAGAGCCATAGCACCTGTGAGAGGCCGGGGCCAGAGGAAAGGGCGGGCGGCCGGCTGTCGGGAGAGACAGAGGCAGAAAGAGATGAAGGTTCCGAGACAGACTGGAAGACAGCGAGAGGGAGCTACAGACAGACAGACGCGCTCGCGCGCGCGCGCGCACACACACACACACACACACACACACGGACACAGAGACAGAGGGCGAGTGACAGAGAGACGGCAAACGGGAGACAGACAGGGGAGAGAGGATGGCATCGGATCCGAGACAGACACACTGGCACAGACCGTGACGCACCTCAGAGGGAGGCCGCGCGGAAGCAGCAGCTTCCCCAAGGGAGGGGGCGTCAGCCTTGGGCCGGGCCCGGCTGGACGGCTGAAAGCGGTGCCCTGGGGCTGGCGTTTGCCCGTGGAGACCCCAAGACTTCCTCGTCTCCAAGGTCCCATTCGGCTTGGCTACCTAAAGCGGGACCCAGCCCCTGCCCCTAGGCCAGAGGGTGAGTGCGTGCGAGTGTGTGTGTGTGTGTGTGTGTGTGTGTGTGTGTGTGAGTGTGAGGGTGGGGTCGGGTCGACTTGGGGCCGGATGGATACCCAGAGTGGAGGGGGGAGAGTGTGGACGCCACCGGCTTGGGAAGCTTGCGTGGTCCTCTTGCTGTCTCTCTCTCCCTCTTTCTCCGTCTCCCTTACCTGTGGTTTTCAGCTCTTGAACTGTCTTGGGGGGGGGGTGTACCTCCCTAAACCCAAAGCAACTTTCTCTGGAGACGTAGTGAAGGGTCAATGCACTCTTACTCATCTGATATACCCTAAAATCCTGGACATGTCTGGACTCAGACTTTGAGGGCAGCCTTCCTGCCAACTCTGGCAGTCATTGATGGTGCTACAACTGTAATCCTCTAAAGGACCAAAAGTCCCGTACAAGTCCAGACGTCTGCTCTGTACAGTCTCTTCGTACAGTACAGGAACGTATAGAACAGAATGACACATTCTTTTTTAATTGTACAGATGACTCAGCTGCCACCTGCTGCCTAGTCAACATCGTCAACATGTGGGAGTCAAGCAAGAGTTCCAAATCCCTTGTTGTGGTCCTTGGAAAGACTTCTGTTCTGAGTTGCTCAGTTGTGCCCAACTTTGATGCGACCCATGGCCTGCGGCCCGTCAGGCTCCTCTGTCCGCGACTTTGCCCAGGCAAGAATACCGGAGCGGGTTGCCATTTCCTTCTCCAGGGGATCTTGCCCACCCAGGGATCAAACCCGAGTCTCCTTCAGGTGGACGCCTTCCCATCTGAGCCAGGATACTGCTAATTGCCTAGTCGAAATACAAAGAAAAGAGCTAGTGTTCTACTAAGTGCCAAGACGATGGAAGAGACGGAAGGTTTCCTTTGTTGGTAGAGTTGAATCTTTCCTTCGTTTTAGTTTATTTTTACTATTAAGGCTACTTGAACAAGGCAATGGAGAAACCCCAGTATTGGAAAGCAATCGACTTTTTTAAAGAAACGCGTGGCAGGCTAAACTTCCTTCGTTTTTCAGAGTTGGTTAAATGCAAAAGCTTTATTCAACCAATATGACTATTGTGAAGGGTATTTCAGGTCTCCATGATGAATCACTAAGGCATCAAGGAAGAAAGGAGTAGAGGTGGAGACAAAAAGAACAACCTTTCCCCTTGGCCCCCTCTCAACCAGCTGCTTAGTTCCTTCATCTCATGGACCTCGACGTGGGATTATCTTGTTTGTCCGGTTTTTGTTCGGGGACCCTTTCTAGTCAGGAGGCTATAAGCAGTGGTGGGGAAGCCCTTCTCTCCATTCCACGTGAGACCCAGTGGACAGTCCAGGCCCTGCCCACTGCATTGAGTCTGTAGCAACAGAATCACCAGGGATGCTGGTTGAAAACGCGTATGCTTGCAATCCACTCCCCTTCGCTACTGACTGTTTGAGGTGGCGGTCTGGAACCTATAGCTGGAAGCTTTCTTGATGTTCCCAAATGACACAAAAAGTCTGAGGACTACGGAAGATCTTCCCGTTTCTGGAAGAGTCACACACCTACAGAAGGAACCACAAGAGTGGCCTGCAATGGTAAAGGTATCAGTATTGGACTACAAGTTGGAAGGTCTCCACCTTTGCTATGCAAGTAAAATGATCTTCCTTTGAAGTGCAAATGGATCATGCTAAAAGTTTGCATTGTTCTAGAGCATTTTAGAAGCCCTGAATGATGGGAATCGCACGTACGAGTTCCTTGAAAGCAAGAACCTGTGTGTCTGGGTATGTCTTCATGCCTTAGATTGTGCCTTGAATGTCGTGTGCACATCAACGGAAGAAAGAGAAGAGTTGAACCGACAAAGATACAAAGAGATCAAAAGTGCTGAGCCAAGTGAAAAGTTGAGGCTTCCAAGAACTTCTCTGTCTTTCACACACTGAATACATATTGAGCACCGACTATGAGCGCGTAGGCATGTAATAAGTTTCTGCACATAGAATGCTGAGAGAAGAAGACACACAGTTGCTGCCTTCACTGAGACTGATCTAATGATAAATAACAGGCAGATCCTGTGAGAACCGATACAGGGGACTCCCCCGTCACCAAAAACTGGGTGTGGGAGAAGGCTTTTCAGAGTCATAATTGAGTTGAGGTCCATAGGTTGAACCAACGTACACCAGGGTTGAGGTGCAGGAGGACTTTCAGGCAGGTCAAATAGCATCTTGGAAGGCTCTGTGACAAGGGAACCTTCGTACATTCCAGACATGGAAAATGCCCTATGGGAGGGAACCCAAAGAGTGCAGAGGGCACTCCAGTGGAAAGAAATGAGAGAAGAAAGTGGCGCCCAAGCAATGAAGGGATTTGGCCGTATATGAAATATGATGGGAAAATACAAGAGCAGTTTTAGCAGGGAGGTGGTAGAATTGGATCTGCGTTTTGAAAAGGTCATCTTGCTCAACATCACTAATGACTGGAGCGACTCAACTCCAAACTACAACGAGGTACCACTTCACATTAGTCAGAACGGTCCTCATGGCAAAGTCTGTCAGTAACAAAGGCTGCAGAGCAGGTGCAGAAAAGGGAACTCTCCTCCACTGTTGGTAGGACTGTGAGTCGGTAGAGCCGCTACGGAAAAGCGTATGGAGGTTCCTCAAGAAACGAAAACTAGAAGTACCATATTATTCGGCAGTCCCACTCGCAGGCATATAGCCACCAAAAGTATATGACTCAACAAGATGCAGGCACCTTCTGTGCAGATGAATCTGTGTGTGCCCGCGCGGGGGCGCGCGCGAGCACGCGCGAACGCCTGCGAGGTCGGGGCTGGGGCTGGGGCTGGGGCTGGGGCTGGGGCTGGTGGTGCTGCAGCCCCCCCGGGATGGCCTGAGGCACGCCAAGGGAGCCCCAGACGGAGACCCGAGGGACGGTCGTCCGGTTTCCTGGAAGCCGAATGCGGAGGGGCTCGCGGGCCGCGCGGAGGCAACCCCGGTCTGCAGCGGGAGGCGCGGCCCCGGCCAGCCCCCCGACCCAGCCCCCTTACCCACCCCCCACCCCCACCCCCGGGAGGGGCTGGGGCTGCGAGGGCCCAGGAGTTGCGAAGGGGGGCGGGGGCTAAAGGAGAGGGGAGGCAAAAAGCCTACAGCACCCGGTATTCCCAGGCGGTCTCCCATCCAAGTACTAACCAGGCCCGACCCTGCTTAGCTTCCGAGATCAGACGAGATCGGGCGCGTTCAGGGTGGTATGGCCGTAGACGGAGGCGGCTGCCGCCGGGCGCCCTAAGAGCCCTGCGCTGCGCCTCCCTTTCGCTCTGACCTGCCGGTCGGGCTGGCCAGCCGCACCTCTCCACGGGGGCGCGCGCTGTACTGGAGCCGCACCAGCCGCGACCGGACTCCGGCCTGCCGACGCCGCCACGCCCCCGAACACCGCCACCCCCCAGCCAGCAACCGCCTGGCCGGGCCCCGGGGGCCCCCAGCGGCCGGGCGTGCGTGCGTGCGTGCGTGCGGGGCCTGGGGGTGGGGTGGGGATGGGGTGAGGGGCGCGGAGGTCTCGGCGCCCTCCCGCCCTGGGCCTCTCCAGGCCCGGCCCCGCTCGGCGGACCTCCCCCCATCCAGTTCGCTGCTCAGGGACACTCGGTCCCGCCCCGGAGGTTGTCTGGCTTCGGGGCCCGCCGCGGCCCGCTCCCCGCAGCCCGGGGGCCTCGGAGCCTCCTGCGGGCCTAGGCACAGCCCAGCCGGGGCCCTGAGCGCCCATCCTGCCCGGCCCCTGCCGGGTGCCCAAACCCACCGCGAGCCACAGGCAGGCACACGGACAGACGCCCAGACACTCGCACGCACCCACGCGAAGGGAGACAGCCGGCCGGCGCAAGCTCCTCAGCCAGAGCCATAGCACCTGTGAGAGGCCGGGGCCAGAGGAAAGGGCGGGCGGCCGGCTGTCGGGAGAGACAGAGGCAGAAAGAGATGAAGGTTCCGAGACAGACTGGAAGACAGCGAGAGGGAGCTACAGACAGACAGACGCGCTCGCGCGCGCGCGCGCACACACACACACACACACACGGACACAGAGACAGAGGGCGAGTGACAGAGAGACGGCAAACGGGAGACAGACAGGGGAGAGAGGATGGCATCGGATCCGAGACAGACACACTGGCACAGACCGTGACGCACCTCAGAGGGAGGCCGCGCGGAAGCAGCAGCTTCCCCAAGGGAGGGGGCGTCAGCCTTGGGCCGGGCCGGCTGGACGGCTGAAAGCGGTGCCCTGGGGCTGGCGTTCGCCCGTGGAGACCCCAAGACTTCCTCGTCTCCAAGGTCCCATTCGGCTTGGCTACCTAAAGCGGGACCCAGCCCCTGCCCCTAGGCCAGAGGGTGAGTGCGTGCGAGTGTGTGTGTGTGTGTGTGTGAGTGTGTCGGTGGGTGAGGGTGGGGTCGGGTCGACTTGGGGCCGGATGGATACCCAGAGTGGAGGGGGGAGAGTGTGGACGCCACCGGCTTGGGAAGCTTGCGTGGTCCTCTTGCTGTCTCTCTCCCCCTCTTTCTCCGTCTCCCTTACCTGTGGTTTTCAGCTCTTGAACTGTCTTGGGGGGGGGTGTACCTCCCTAAACCCAAAGCAACTTTCTCTGGAGACGTAGTGAAGGGTCAATGCACTCTTACTCATCTGATATACCCTAAAATCCTGGACATGTCTGGACTCAGACTTTGAGGGCAGCCTTCCTGCCAACTCTGGCAGTCATTGATGGTGCTACAACTGTAATCTTCTAAAGGAACAAAAGTCCCGTACAAGTCCAGACGTCTGCTCTGTACAGTCTCTTCGTACAGTACAGGAACGTATAGAACAGAATGACACATTCTTTTTTAATTGTACAGATGACTCAGCTGCCACCTGCTGCCTAGTCAACATCGTCAACATGTGGGAGTCAAGCAAGAGTTCCAAATCCCTTGTTGTGGTCCTTGGAAAGACTTCTGTTCTGAGTTGCTCAGTTGTGCCCAACTTTGATGCGACCCATGGCCTGCGGCCCGTCAGGCTCCTCTGTCCGCGACTTTGCCCAGGCAAGAATACCGGAGCGGGTTGCCATTTCCTTCTCCAGGGGATCTTGCCCACCCAGGGATCAAACCCGAGTCTCCTTCAGGTGGCCGCCTTCCCATCTGAGCCAGGATACTGCTAATTGCCTAGTCGAAATACAAAGAAAAGAGCTAGTGTTCTACTAAGTGCCAAGACGATGGAAGAGACGGAAGGTTTCCTTTGTTGGTAGAGTTGAATCTTTCCTTCGTTTTAGTTTATTTTTACTATTAAGGCTACTTGAACAAGGCAATGGAGAAACCCCAGTATTGGAAAGCAATCGACTTTTTTAAAGAAACGCGTGGCAGGCTAAACTTCCTTCGTTTTTCAGAGTTGGTTAAATGCAAAAGCTTTATTCAACCAATATGACTATTGTGAAGGGTATTTCAGGTCTCCATGATGAATCACTAAGGCATCAAGGAAGAAAGGAGTAGAGGTGGAGACAAAAAGAACAACCTTTCCCCTTGGCCCCCTCTCAACCAGCTGCTTAGTTCCTTCATCTCATGGACCTCGACGTGGGATTATCTTGTTTGTCCGGTTTTTGTTCGGGGACCCTTTCTAGTCAGGAGGCTATAAGCAGTGGTGGGGAAGCCCTTCTCTCCATTCCACGTGAGACCCAGTGGACAGTCCAGGCCCTGCCCACTGCATTGAGTCTGTAGCAACAGAATCACCAGGGATGCTGGTTGAAAACGCGTATGCTTGCAATCCACTCCCCTTCGCTACTGACTGTTTGAGGTGGCGGTCTGGAACCTATAGCTGGAAGCTTTCTTGATGTTCCCAAATGACACAAAAAGTCTGAGGACTACGGAAGATCTTCCCGTTTCTGGAAGAGTCACACACCTACAGAAGGAACCACAAGAGTGGCCTGCAATGGTAAAGGTATCAGTATTGGACTACAAGTTGGAAGGTCTCCACCTTTGCTATGCAAGTAAAATGATCTTCCTTTGAAGTGCAAATGGATCATGCTAAAAGTTTGCATTGTTCTAGAGCATTTTAGAAGCCCTGAATGATGGGAATCGCACGTACGAGTTCCTTGAAAGCAAGAACCTGTGTGTCTGGGTATGTCTTCATGCCTTAGATTGTGCCTTGAATGTCGTGTGCACATCAACGGAAGAAAGAGAAGAGTTGAACCGACAAAGATACAAAGAGATCAAAAGTGCTGAGCCAAGTGAAAAGTTGAGGCTTCCAAGAACTTCTCTGTCTTTCACACACTGAATACATATTGAGCACCGACTATGAGCGCGTAGGCATGTAATAAGTTTCTGCACATAGAATGCTGAGAGAAGAAGACACACAGTTGCTGCCTTCACTGAGACTGATCTAATGATAAATAACAGGCAGATCCTGTGAGAACCGATACAGGGGACTCCCCCGTCACCAAAAACTGGGTGTGGGAGAAGGCTTTTCAGAGTCATAATTGAGTTGAGGTCCATAGGTTGAACCAACGTACACCAGGGTTGAGGTGCAGGAGGACTTTCAGGCAGGTCAAATAGCATCTTGGAAGGCTCTGTGACAAGGGAACCTTCGTACATTCCAGACATGGAAAATGCCCTATGGGAGGGAACCCAAAGAGTGCAGAGGGCACTCCAGTGGAAAGAAATGAGAGAAGAAAGTGGCGCCCAAGCAATGAAGGGATTTGGCCGTATATGAAATATGATGGGAAAATACAAGAGCAGTTTTAGCAGGGAGGTGGTAGAATTGGATCTGCGTTTTGAAAAGGTCATCTTGCTCAACATCACTAATGACTGGAGCGACTCAACTCCAAACTACAACGAGGTACCACTTCACATTAGTCAGAACGGTCCTCATGGCAAAGTCTGTCAGTAACAAAGGCTGCAGAGCAGGTGCAGAAAAGGGAACTCTCCTCCACTGTTGGTAGGACTGTGAGTCGGTAGAGCCGCTACGGAAAAGCGTATGGAGGTTCCTCAAGAAACGAAAACTAGAAGTACCATATTATTCGGCAGTCCCACTCGCAGGCATATAGCCACCAAAAGTATATGACTCAACAAGATGCAGGCACCTTCTGTGCAGATGAATCTGTGTGTGCCCGCGCGGGGGCGCGCGCGAGCACGCGCGAACGCCTGCGAGGTCGGGGCTGGGGCTGGGGCTGGGGCTGGGGCTGGTGGTGCTGCAGCCCCCCCGGGATGGCCTGAGGCACGCCAAGGGAGCCCCAGACGGAGACCCGAGGGACGGTCGTCCGGTTTCCTGGAAGCCGAATGCGGAGGGGCTCGCGGGCCGCGCGGAGGCAACCCCGGTCTGCAGCGGGAGGCGCGGCCCCGGCCAGCCCCCCGACCCAGCCCCCTTACCCACCCCCCACCCCCACCCCCGGGAGGGGCTGGGGCTGCGAGGGCCCAGGAGTTGCGAAGGGGGGCGGGGGCTAAAGGAGAGGGGAGGCAAAAAGCCTACAGCACCCGGTATTCCCAGGCGGTCTCCCATCCAAGTACTAACCAGGCCCGACCCTGCTTAGCTTCCGAGATCAGACGAGATCGGGCGCGTTCAGGGTGGTATGGCCGTAGACGGAGGCGGCTGCCGCCGGGCGCCCTAAGAGCCCTGCGCTGCGCCTCCCTTTCGCTCTGACCTGCCGGTCGGGCTGGCCAGCCGCACCTCTCCACGGGGGCGCGCGCTGTACTGGAGCCGCACCAGCCGCGACCGGACTCCGGCCTGCCGACGCCGCCACGCCCCCGAACACCGCCACCCCCCAGCCAGCAACCGCCTGGCCGGGCCCCGGGGGCCCCCAGCGGCCGGGCGTGCGTGCGTGCGTGCGTGCGGGGCCTGGGGGTGGGGTGGGGATGGGGTGAGGGGCGCGGAGGTCTCGGCGCCCTCCCGCCCTGGGCCTCTCCAGGCCCGGCCCCGCTCGGCGGACCTCCCCCCATCCAGTTCGCTGCTCAGGGACACTCGGTCCCGCCCCGGAGGTTGTCTGGCTTCGGGGCCCGCCGCGGCCCGCTCCCCGCAGCCCGGGGGCCTCGGAGCCTCCTGCGGGCCTAGGCACAGCCCAGCCGGGGCCCTGAGCGCCCATCCTGCCCGGCCCCTGCCGGGTGCCCAAACCCACCGCGAGCCACAGGCAGGCACACGGACAGACGCCCAGACACTCGCACGCACCCACGCGAAGGGAGACAGCCGGCCGGCGCAAGCTCCTCAGCCAGAGCCATAGCACCTGTGAGAGGCCGGGGCCAGAGGAAAGGGCGGGCGGCCGGCTGTCGGGAGAGACAGAGGCAGAAAGAGATGAAGGTTCCGAGACAGACTGGAAGACAGCGAGAGGGAGCTACAGACAGACAGACGCGCTCGCGCGCGCGCGCGCACACACACACACACACACACGGACACAGAGACAGAGGGCGAGTGACAGAGAGACGGCAAACGGGAGACAGACAGGGGAGAGAGGATGGCATCGGATCCGAGACAGACACACTGGCACAGACCGTGACGCACCTCAGAGGGAGGCCGCGCGGAAGCAGCAGCTTCCCCAAGGGAGGGGGCGTCAGCCTTGGGCCGGGCCGGCTGGACTGCTGAAAGCGGTGCCCTGGGGCTGGCGTTCGCCCGTGGAGACCCCAAGACTTCCTCGTCTCCAAGGTCCCATTCGGCTTGGCTACCTAAAGCGGGACCCAGCCCCTGCCCCTAGGCCAGAGGGTGAGTGCGTGCGAGTGTGTGTGTGTGTGTGTGTGAGTGTGTCGGTGGGTGAGGGTGGGGTCGGGTCGACTTGGGGCCGGATGGATACCCAGAGTGGAGGGGGGAGAGTGTGGACGCCACCGGCTTGGGAAGCTTGCGTGGTCCTCTTGCTGTCTCTCTCCCCCTCTTTCTCCGTCTCCCTTACCTGTGGTTTTCAGCTCTTGAACTGTCTTGGGGGGGGGGTGTACCTCCCTAAACCCAAAGCAACTTTCTCTGGAGACGTAGTGAAGGGTCAATGCACTCTTACTCATCTGATATACCCTAAAATCCTGGACATGTCTGGACTCAGACTTTGAGGGCAGCCTTCCTGCCAACTCTGGCAGTCATTGATGGTGCTACAACTGTAATCTTCTAAAGGAACAAAAGTCCCGTACAAGTCCAGACGTCTGCTCTGTACAGTCTCTTCGTACAGTACAGGAACGTATAGAACAGAATGACACATTCTTTTTTAATTGTACAGATGACTCAGCTGCCACCTGCTGCCTAGTCAACATCGTCAACATGTGGGAGTCAAGCAAGAGTTCCAAATCCCTTGTTGTGGTCCTTGGAAAGACTTCTGTTCTGAGTTGCTCAGTTGTGCCCAACTTTGATGCGACCCATGGCCTGCGGCCCGTCAGGCTCCTCTGTCCGCGACTTTGCCCAGGCAAGAATACCGGAGCGGGTTGCCATTTCCTTCTCCAGGGGATCTTGCCCACCCAGGGATCAAACCCGAGTCTCCTTCAGGTGGCCGCCTTCCCATCTGAGCCAGGATACTGCTAATTGCCTAGTCGAAATACAAAGAAAAGAGCTAGTGTTCTACTAAGTGCCAAGACGATGGAAGAGACGGAAGGTTTCCTTTGTTGGTAGAGTTGAATCTTTCCTTCGTTTTAGTTTATTTTTACTATTAAGGCTACTTGAACAAGGCAATGGAGAAACCCCAGTATTGGAAAGCAATCGACTTTTTTAAAGAAACGCGTGGCAGGCTAAACTTCCTTCGTTTTTCAGAGTTGGTTAAATGCAAAAGCTTTATTCAACCAATATGACTATTGTGAAGGGTATTTCAGGTCTCCATGATGAATCACTAAGGCATCAAGGAAGAAAGGAGTAGAGGTGGAGACAAAAAGAACAACCTTTCCCCTTGGCCCCCTCTCAACCAGCTGCTTAGTTCCTTCATCTCATGGACCTCGACGTGGGATTATCTTGTTTGTCCGGTTTTTGTTCGGGGACCCTTTCTAGTCAGGAGGCTATAAGCAGTGGTGGGGAAGCCCTTCTCTCCATTCCACGTGAGACCCAGTGGACAGTCCAGGCCCTGCCCACTGCATTGAGTCTGTAGCAACAGAATCACCAGGGATGCTGGTTGAAAACGCGTATGCTTGCAATCCACTCCCCTTCGCTACTGACTGTTTGAGGTGGCGGTCTGGAACCTATAGCTGGAAGCTTTCTTGATGTTCCCAAATGACACAAAAAGTCTGAGGACTACGGAAGATCTTCCCGTTTCTGGAAGAGTCACACACCTACAGAAGGAACCACAAGAGTGGCCTGCAATGGTAAAGGTATCAGTATTGGACTACAAGTTGGAAGGTCTCCACCTTTGCTATGCAAGTAAAATGATCTTCCTTTGAAGTGCAAATGGATCATGCTAAAAGTTTGCATTGTTCTAGAGCATTTTAGAAGCCCTGAATGATGGGAATCGCACGTACGAGTTCCTTGAAAGCAAGAACCTGTGTGTCTGGGTATGTCTTCATGCCTTAGATTGTGCCTTGAATGTCGTGTGCACATCAACGGAAGAAAGAGAAGAGTTGAACCGACAAAGATACAAAGAGATCAAAAGTGCTGAGCCAAGTGAAAAGTTGAGGCTTCCAAGAACTTCTCTGTCTTTCACACACTGAATACATATTGAGCACCGACTATGAGCGCGTAGGCATGTAATAAGTTTCTGCACATAGAATGCTGAGAGAAGAAGACACACAGTTGCTGCTTTCACTGAGACTGATCTAATGATAAATAACAGGCAGATCCTGTGAGAACCGATACAGGGGACTCCCCCGTCACCAAAAACTGGGTGTGGGAGAAGGCTTTTCAGAGTCATAATTGAGTTGAGGTCCATAGGTTGAACCAACGTACACCAGGGTTGAGGTGCAGGAGGACTTTCAGGCAGGTCAAATAGCATCTTGGAAGGCTCTGTGACAAGGGAACCTTCGTACATTCCAGACATGGAAAATGCCCTATGGGAGGGAACCCAAAGAGTGCAGAGGGCACTCCAGTGGAAAGAAATGAGAGAAGAAAGTGGCGCCCAAGCAATGAAGGGATTTGGCCGTATATGAAATATGATGGGAAAATACAAGAGCAGTTTTAGCAGGGAGGTGGTAGAATTGGATCTGCGTTTTGAAAAGGTCATCTTGCTCAACATCACTAATGACTGGAGCGACTCAACTCCAAACTACAACGAGGTACCACTTCACATTAGTCAGAACGGTCCTCATGGCAAAGTCTGTCAGTAACAAAGGCTGCAGAGCAGGTGCAGAAAAGGGAACTCTCCTCCACTGTTGGTAGGACTGTGAGTCGGTAGAGCCGCTATGGAAAAGCGTATGGAGGTTCCTCAAGAAACGAAAACTAGAAGTACCATATTATTCGGCAGTCCCACTCGCAGGCATATAGCCACCAAAAGTATATGACTCAACAAGATGCAGGCACCTTCTGTGCAGATGAATCTGTGTGTGCCCGCGCGGGGGCGCGCGCGAGCACGCGCGAACGCCTGCGAGGTCGGGGCTGGGGCTGGGGCTGGGGCTGGGGCTGGTGGTGCTGCAGCCCCCCCGGGATGGCCTGAGGCACGCCAAGGGAGCCCCAGACGGAGACCCGAGGGACGGTCGTCCGGTTTCCTGGAAGCCGAATGCGGAGGGGCTCGCGGGCCGCGCGGAGGCAACCCCGGTCTGCAGCGGGAGGCGCGGCCCCGGCCAGCCCCCCGACCCAGCCCCCTTACCCACCCCCCACCCCCACCCCCGGGAGGGGCTGGGGCTGCGAGGGCCCAGGAGTTGCGAAGGGGGGCGGGGGCTAAAGGAGAGGGGAGGCAAAAAGCCTACAGCACCCGGTATTCCCAGGCGGTCTCCCATCCAAGTACTAACCAGGCCCGACCCTGCTTAGCTTCCGAGATCAGACGAGATCGGGCGCGTTCAGGGTGGTATGGCCGTAGACGGAGGCGGCTGCCGCCGGGCGCCCTAAGAGCCCTGCGCTGCGCCTCCCTTTCGCTCTGACCTGCCGGTCGGGCTGGCCAGCCGCACCTCTCCACGGGGGCGCGCGCTGTACTGGAGCCGCACCAGCCGCGACCGGACTCCGGCCTGCCGACGCCGCCACGCCCCCGAACACCGCCACCCCCCAGCCAGCAACCGCCTGGCCGGGCCCCGGGGGCCCCCAGCGGCCGGGCGTGCGTGCGTGCGTGCGTGCGTGCGGGGCCTGGGGGTGGGGTGGGGATGGGGTGAGGGGCGCGGAGGTCTCGGCGCCCTCCCGCCCTGGGCCTCTCCAGGCCCGGCCCCGCTCGGCGGACCTCCCCCCATCCAGTTCGCTGCTCAGGGACACTCGGCCCCGCCCCGGAGGTTGTCTGGCTTCGGGGCCCGCCGCGGCCCGCTCCCCGCAGCCCGGGGGCCTCGGAGCCTCCTGCGGGCCTAGGCACAGCCCAGCCGGGGCCCTGAGCGCCCATCCTGCCCGGCCCCTGCCGGGTGCCCAAACCCACCGCGAGCCACAGGCAGGCACACGGACAGACGCCCAGACACTCGCACGCACCCACGCGAAGGGAGACAGCCGGCCGGCGCAAGCTCCTCAGCCAGAGCCATAGCACCTGTGAGAGGCCGGGGCCAGAGGAAAGGGCGGGCGGCCGGCTGTCGGGAGAGACAGAGGCAGAAAGAGATGAAGGTTCCGAGACAGACTGGAAGACAGCGAGAGGGAGCTACAGACAGACAGACGCGCTCGCGCGCGCGCGCGCACACACACACACACACACACACACACACGGACACAGAGACAGAGGGCGAGTGACAGAGAGACGGCAAACGGGAGACAGACAGGGGAGAGAGGATGGCATCGGATCCGAGACAGACACACTGGCACAGACCGTGACGCACCTCAGAGGGAGGCCGCGCGGAAGCAGCAGCTTCCCCAAGGGAGGGGGCGTCAGCCTTGGGCCGGGCCCGGCTGGACGGCTGAAAGCGGTGCCCTGGGGCCGGCGTTCGCCCGTGGAGACCCCAAGACTTCCTCGTCTCCAAGGTCCCATTCGGCTTGGCTACCTAAAGCGGGACCCAGCCCCTGCCCCTAGGCCAGAGGGTGAGTGCGTGCGAGTGTGTGTGTGTGTGTGTGAGTGTGTCGGTGGGTGAGGGTGGGGTCGGGTCGACTTGGGGCCGGATGGATACCCAGAGTGGAGGGGGGAGAGTGTGGACGCCACCGGCTTGGGAAGCTTGCGTGGTCCTCTTGCTGTCTCTCTCTCCCTCTTTCTCCGTCTCCCTTACCTGTGGTTTTCAGCTCTTGAACTGTCTTGGGGGGGGGGGTGTACCTCCCTAAACCCAAAGCAACTTTCTCTGGAGACGTAGTGAAGGGTCAATGCACTCTTACTCATCTGATATACCCTAAAATCCTGGACATGTCTGGACTCAGACTTTGAGGGCAGCCTTCCTGCCAACTCTGGCAGTCATTGATGGTGCTACAACTGTAATCCTCTAAAGGACCAAAAGTCCCGTACAAGTCCAGACGTCTGCTCTGTACAGTCTCTTTGTACAGTACAGGAACGTATAGAACAGAATGACACATTCTTTTTTAATTGTACAGATGACTCAGCTGCCACCTGCTGCCTAGTCAACATCGTCAACATGTGGGAGTCAAGCAAGAGTTCCAAATCCCTTGTTGTGGTCCTTGGAAAGACTTCTGTTCTGAGTTGCTCAGTTGTGCACAACTTTGATGTGACCCATGGCCTGCGGCCCGTCAGGCTCCTCTGTCCGTGGCTTTGCCCAGGCAAGAATACCGGAGCGGGTTGCCATTTCCTTCTCCAGGGGATCTTGCCCCCCCCAGGGATCAAACCCGAGTCTCCTTCAGGCGGACGCCTTCCCATCTGAGCCAGGATACTGCTAATTGCCTAGTCGAAATACAAAGAAAAGAGCTAGTGTTCTACTAAGTGCCAAGACGATGGAAGAGACGGAAGGTTTCCTTTGTTGGTAGAGTTGAATCTTTCCTTCGTTTTAGTTTATTTTTACTATTAAGGCTACTTGAACAAGGCAATGGAGAAACCCCAGTATTGGAAAGCAATCGACTTTTTTAAAGAAACGCGTGGCAGGCTAAACTTCCTTCGTTTTTCAGAGTTGGTTAAAACCAAAAGCTTTATTCAACCAATATGACTATTGTGAAGGGTATTTCAGGTCTCCATGATGAATCACTAAGGCATCAAGGAAGAAAGGAGTAGAGGTGGAGACAAAAAGAACAACCTTTCCCCTTGGCCCCCTCTCAACCAGCTGCTTAGTTCCTTCATCTCATGGACCTCGACGTGGGATTATCTTGTTTGTCCGGTTTTTGTTCGGGGACCCTTTCTAGTCAGGAGGCTATAAGCAGTGGTGGGGAAGCCCTTCTCTCCATTCCACGTGAGACCCAGTGGACAGTCCAGGCCCTGCCCACTGCATTGAGTCTGTAGCAACAGAATCACCAGGGATGCTGGTTGAAAATGTGTATTCTTGCAATCCACTCCCCTTCGCTACTGACTGTTTGAGGTGGCGGTCTGGAACCTATAGCTGGAAGCTTTCTTGATGTTCCCAAATCACACAAAAAGTCTGAGGACTACGGAAGATCTTCCCGTTTCTGGAAGAGTCACACACCTACAGAAGGAACCACAAGAGTGGCCTGCAATGGTAAAGGTATCAGTATTGGACTACAAGTTGGAAGGTCTCCACCTTTGCTATGCAAGTAAAATGATCTTCCTTTGAAGTGCAAATGGATCATGCTAAATTTTACATTGTTCTAGAGCATTTTAGAAGCCCTGAATGATGGGAATCGCACATACGAGTTCCTTGAAAGCAAGAACCTGTGTGTCTGGGTATGTCTTCATGCCTTTATTGTGCGTTGAATATAGTGTGCACATCAACAGAAGAAAGAGAAGAGTTGAAGCGACAAATATACAAAGAGATTAAAGGTGCTGATCCAAGTGAAAAGTTGAGGCTTTCAAGAAGTTTTCTGTCTTTCACACACTGAATAAATATTGAGCATCTATTATGAGCTCGTAGGTATGTAAAAAGTTTCTGGACATAGAATCCTGAGAGAAAACTAACAGTTTCTGCTTTTATTGAGACTATTCTAATGATAAATAACAGGCAGATATTGTGAGAAGTTATAGAGGGGACTATTCCCTCACCAGAAACTGAATGTCACAGACTTTTCAGAGTAGTAATTGAGTTGAGATCCTTAGATTGAAGCAACGTACACCAGGTTTGTAATGAAGGAGCAATTTCAGGCAGGTAAAATAACATCTTGAAAGGCGTGTTACAAGGGAACATCCATATATTCAAGAAATGAAAAATGCTCTATGCAATGGAACGAAAGAGTACAGAGGGCACTCCAGTGAAAAGCAATCAGAGAAGAATGTGGAGAGCAAGCTATGAAGGGATTTGGTCGTATATGAAATATGTTGGGAAAATACAAGAGCAATTTTAGCAGGGTGGTGGTAGAATTGGATCTGCGTTTTTCAAAGTTCATCTTGCTCAACATCACTAACGACTGGGGAGACTCACTGCAGACTATAAGGAGGTACCACTTCACATTAGTCAGAATGGTCCTCATGGAAAAGTCTGTCAATAACAGATGCTGGAAAGGATGTGTATATTCCTCTACTGTTAGTAGGAATGTGAATTGGTAGAGCAACTGTGGAAAAGAGTATGGATGTTCCTCAAGAAACTAAAACTAGAAGTAGCATATTGTTCAGCAGTCCCACTCCCAGGCATATATCCAATAAAAGTATAATTCAAAAAGATCTATGCAGCATCCTTAAGTTCACAGCAGCACTATTTCCAATAGCCAAGGCATGGAAACAAATGTCCAGTGACAGATGAACGGATAAAGAAGATGTGATACATATGTATACAATGGAATGCTATCAGCCATAAAAAGGAATGAAATAATGTCATTTGCAGCAACATGAGTGCCTCTAAAGATTATCATAATTAATGAAGTAAGCCGAACGAAAAAGACAAGTGCCATATAACTTGTATGTGGAATCTAAAATATGGCAAAAATGAATTTATCTATAAAACAAAATCAGACTCACAGACATAAGAGTACAGACTGGTCGTTGCCAAGGCCATAGGTGAGGGAAAAACTGGGAGTTCCCGATTAGCAGATTGTAATCTATTATATTAATCTATTGGATGGATAATCAACAAGGTCCTACTGTATAGCACAGGGAGTATATTCTATATCTTGTGATGGAAAAGAATGTTAAAAAAGCAATGTCTGTAAGTGTATAACCGAGTAACTCTGCTGTCCAGCAGAGATTGGGACAACACTGTAAATCAAGTATACTTCAGTGAAAAATAAAATTAAAAAAAGAAATAGGTCATCTTGGGCACCTAAAGTTAGAAAACAGATCAGAGATGCAAAAGCTGGAGTAGATAAAAACATAACCCTTAGGAAGTTATTGCATTCTGGTCACATTGGAAAGCAGACAAACACAGGGATTTTAGGAGGTTAAAAAAGAAATCAACAGACCTTTTTATATTTCCTTTTTACATTCTCATTTTTGTCATTCTAGCTTAGTTCTCATCTTTCTGTTTTTCTCAAGTTGTGACTCAACCAGTTTCTTGCTTTTTAGATTGGTTCAACTTAAATCAACTAAATAGTTTATAAAGTGTTAAACTAAATAATTTAAAGAAATCGTTATTAAAACCAGGAGAGTGGTGAAAAAATAAGTAAAGCAAATTGTACCTTGATATTTACTTAAATGTTGTTATTCCTTCCATCTTGCCACGATATGCTCGAAATTCTTCCTTGGGCTTCAGACTCTGAGGTGGAAGAACACTCCCATATGTAGGATATTTTTCCAAATATTCAGTTGTGGCACAAGACGTGCCAGAATTTTCATAAATCCTTGTGGTTCCATGTGGGCAATGATGTCACCTACGCAAACATAAAAAACTCATCACAGTTTAACTCACATGAACAATTGTGTGTGCACACTGCAGAGGAAAATATGATAGATGGCAGTTTTGACTGATAAAGTGAAAGAAATAGACATTTGGAAATTTTTAGTTACATAGTAGGAAAAAAAAAGCTTAAAATAACAAGATGAAAAATTTTGACACAGGTCAAAATTTCCCAAAGGGGCCCAACAATCTTGATCCTGATAGACAGAGGCATGTATTGAAACATCAATGAGTTTGTTCTCTTAGAAGAGCAGGGATCTTTGCCCCACTTTATCACAGTTGCAGGTGGTGGCCAGATCTCAAGAGTTGGTTAGGTGAACCCTTCAATAGTGGCTCCTGGCTTTGCCAAGATTCTTGTACCTCAAACATACACTTGAAAGTAGGGGTGGCACCATTGCTGAGGGGATTCTTAGAACTTCAGCAAGAGACACGTCAGTGGGAAGCATTACCAATGTTTAAAGCCCAGAGAAGATTCTTCTTGCTTTGGCAATGCCTCAGTTCCCTGGATCATTTAACTGCCTGAAGAAAAGGGAGCCTCCAACAACATGAAGACTGAAAATTCCTCACAGCTGGATGGGAAAGGAACTTGGGTTGGATAGAAATGAAAGATTAGACATAATAATTAATTTTCATGCACATCAGGGTTTTCAACTATGAATCAAATCCTCAAATGTCGATTTATCTTTTAATCCACATTGGATTATTAATTATAAACATTTACCATGAAACTAAGGGGAAAACTGCTTTCATCAACATTCTAAGTGTCTTTCCTTTGGAGGAGACTACAATACCACAGAGCTGACATATTCATAATATTCATTGAGCGAACAGTGATCTAATCCCTGGGTCAACAGGGAAGTTGAGGAAGGAGAAGACTATTTCTTAGGTGATGGGAGATTGTCAGGCAGGACTCACTGACCAATTCTAGGTTTCAGGAATTCAGATTCCAAAGGAGCGCAGGCTGGATGGGCTTGGGAAAGAAAATATCGGTCAGGTAGGGGTGGAAAAAAAAGAAAGCAAGGGATAACAGAAAGCGTAACATGGGTTGAAAACTCATCGACTTGCACACCGTTCTATTCTTGTTTCCTTTTATTAATTTTTAAAATAGTGTGGGGCATACACTCTCCCAGCCGAATCAGATCTCCCCCAATTACCAGCCTGACCTCTGGCCCGCTGCTGCACAGGCATATAAGTCCCCCCGCTGGATGGCATTGGAGTTTGCGCCCCTGGATAGGAGCCCACAAATGCGTGCGTGCGTACAAAGTTGTTTCAATCGTGTTTGCCACCGTATGGTCTGTAGCCCGCCAGGCTCCTCTGTCCATGGGATTCTCCAGCAAAGAATACTGGAGTAGGTTGCTGTGCCCTCCTCCAGGGGATCTTCACAAACTACGGATGGAACCTCGTCTCCTGGGTCTCCTGCATTGGCAGGCGGGTTCTTTATCACTAGCGCCACCTGGAAAGTGCCAGGAGCCCACAAAGCAGAACTGCTTAATCCGAGATAGCTGGTGGGGTGCGCGGCCAGCATTCTGGGACCCGGGAATAAGTGGGGACGTCGCTGCGCCCGGGTCCCCGCACCTCCGCGGGGCGGCCACCCTGAGGGCTTCGTCCCCGCCCCCCTCCCCTCCCCTCCCCGCGGCCCTAGCTCTCTTCCGAGACCGGCCGCCGCCACGCCGGCCGTTCTTTACCCGCAAGTACAAATCTGACACAGGCATCAGGCCCTCATGCTCCCGGCTTCTCGGCTCCTACAAACTCGCAGCTTTCGCTGTTCCACCGAGCCCTCCGTAGTCAAGGCAACCGTGGAAGCCCAAGAGACCGACCCGCTGCCGGCTTCCGGCGGGGACAGAGACGCGCGCGGGTCAAAGGTCGTGCGTCCCTAGCCCCGCCCCTGGAGTACGGCCATTCGGGAGACGACTAGTTGTGGGTGCCTGCGACGTAAGTGCTGTGGTCGGAGCCGGAGTCCGAGTGGGACTGGGTGGGCGGTGGGAGCCGGTGAGTGCGGGCCCGCAGGGCGCTGGGTGTCCCTCTCTGGCAGCTCCAGGCGATGGGTGGACCCGGGGAGCCGCGGCGGCGGAGCGGGGCCGGGGACGAACCCGGGCTGGGAGCGGCTACCGTCCGAGCTTAAGTGTCCGCTCGCGCCCCACTGCTTTTCAGAGTGGACCCGGAGTCCTCAAAGAAGGGAGTGATGAAAAAGGGAAGGTGGAGATGAGGGTTCATTTTTCTTCTTTTCCCCATTGTGGGAAGGAATGAAAGACGTTCATTGCACCTGCTCAGAAAATAAGCACGTGACCCAAAACTTTATTCGGGCTCCGTAGCAGTCATCAAGCTGAATGTTTCCCCTCCAGTGAAAGCAAGCGGGAGTGATAGGAGGAGGGACTTGGAAAAAGATCGAGGAGCGGAAGAAGAGATATCAGCATCTTCTCTCCTGCTTACGACCCTTTCGATACGCCATCACTGACCTGGAGAAATTCACCCCAGTACAGAGTACAGGCATAGTTCCTGGTGTCACTGGGCACCCAGCTCTAAGGAGCTCTGTGATTCATCTCAGATCCGGAAGGATGAGTAAAATCCACAGTCGTAGTACAGTAGTTGCTGAAGTGCTCAAATTGGACTTAGGTCTGGGTGGGTATCTGCCTTTAATAAACGGTTCGTTGGGTTTTTAATTGAAGGAACTTGAGAAATCTTGTCAGTTCCCAGTATTAAAGACCCTTTTATATTGTCCCGATCTTTAGTCATTTGGTCTAGTCAAGGCTATGGTTTTTCCTGTGGTCATGTATGGATGTGAGAGTTGGACTGTGAAGAAGGCTGAGCGCCGAAGAATTGATGCTTTTGAAGTGTGGTGTTGGAGAAGACTCTTGAGAGTCCCTTGGACTGTAAGGAGATCCAACCAGTCCGTTCTGAAGGAGATCAGCCCTGGGATTTCTTTGGAAGGAATGATGCTAAAGCTGAAACGCCAGTACTTTGGCCACCTGATGCGAAGAGTTGACTCATTGGAAAAGACTCTGATGCTAGGAGGGATTGGGGGCAGGAAGAGAAGGGGACGACAGAGGATGAGATGGCTGGATGGCATTACTGACTCGATGGATGTGAGTCTGAGTGAGCTCCGGGAGTTGGTGATGGACAGGGAGGCCTGGCGTGCTGCGATTCATGGGGTCGCAAAGAGTCGGACACGACTGAGCGACTGAACTGAACTAAACTGAATATGTCTTTAATTTTTAGTCACAGGAAATAAGTGACCATGGTGGTCAATAGGTTGGATAAGATGATTCAGCTCCAGAAAAACACTGCTAGCATTCGGAATATCTGTGTTTTGGCTCACATAGACCATGGTAAGAGCCCTTTCTAAATAGCTTGTTTTCAGTAATTAAGGGGGTGTGTCTCCACACTTGTCATTGGAGTGATGCTAAGTTTCAAGTCTTATTTCTTTTAAAAGTTTGATGTGGTAAAACACAGCCAACTAGGGATTGGTCTTTTTCTAGATAGTACACTGTGTTGGGGTTTAAATGAGAAGTTGAGTTTTTGTTAAACTATCAAGTATTTTTGAAATGGCTTTCTAATATAACAAGTCTGTAGTCTTAACATAATGTTCTCAGAACCTGTGTTCTAAGTTCAGGGCTCTTTGCCCTCTATGTCAGACGGTAGAAATTTATGAACAGGGCACCCCCTCAGCTGTAGAGCTGATTTGGGGGTTGAGGCAACACAAAGTGAGACAGGCAAAAAGTAGATAATAAGGGTTGAGAGAGCTGGAGAGTCAGGAAGTTAGGAATGGGTCAAAAAAAGGCTTTATAGCATAATTAATATTGGAGATGAACCCTGAAGGGTGATTCAAGATGGCATATGGGCACACTCATTTCAACTGGGAATAGTGTCAGAAGGGGAGAAAGAAATGTATGTGACCAGAGGCTGGGACACAAGAGGGCAAAGTGGCTGATCCATGGTGCTTAGCTCCCGACAAACATTGCTTTCATGCCACAGCATTGCCTCCTGCTAAGCCTGCTCTTGGTTTCAAACTGCTTTTTGTTCACCCAGTCACAGCAAAGTAATAAGAGGGGGGGAGTGTGAAATAAAACCTGTATCATCCTGAAAGTGAGGGAGGAGGAGATAAAAGCGGAGAGATAGGTTATGCTGCTAAGTCGCGTCAGTTGTGTCCGACTCTGTGCGACCCCATAGACGGCAACCCACCAGGCTCCCCCGTCCCTGGGATTCTCTAGGCAAGAACACTGGAGTGGGTTGCCATTTCCTTCTCCAATGCATGAAAGTGAAAAGCGAAAGTGAAGTCGCTCAGTTGTGTCCGACTCCTAGTGACCCCATGGACAGCAGCGCACCAGGCTCCTCTGTTCATAGGATTTTCCAGGCAAGAGTACTGGAGTGAGGTGCCATTGCCTTCTCCCAGAGATAGGCTATGCTGTATCTTAAAGACCGCTTCCTGCCAGCGAGGCACTTGGATAAGGGTTGTTGTTGTTTAGTTGCTCAGTGGTATCTGACTCTGCAACCCCTGGACTGTAGCCCGCCAGGCTCCTCTGTTCTTGGGATTCTCCAGGCAGTAATACTGAAGTGGATTGCCATTTCCTTCTCCAGAGGATCTTCCCCACCCCCCAGGATTGAACTCACATCTCCTGCATTGGCAGGCAGAGTCTTTACCACTGAACCACCAGGGAAGCCCCTGTGTAAAGTATGCCTCAATAAACAAAAAGTTATTGGACAGCTTTTATGGTGAGATTGAGCCACAGGGTTGGAGATACAGATTATAGCACTGTGGAGTGCTAGAATCTTTGCCCTTCCAGACAGTGCACTGTTCAAAAGTCGAGTTAAAATGCTCATTGTGTCTTCTTTCACTTACTGTAGGTAAATAGGAAATACTTGATAAAGGAGTTCTTATGGTTTAATGTTAAATATGTAGATGCAATCTACCTACCTCCCCCTTTAAAAAAAATAGTCTATTTAAATTAATATTGTTACTTTAACAGGAAAAACCACTCTGGCTGACTGTCTTATATCTAGCAATGGAATCATCTCCAGCCGCCTGGCAGGCAAGGTATGTTATTATATTTGATATATACTTGCATTTCAGTAAGTATAAGCAAATCTACAATGCGATGAAGCATTTGTTGTGTTCATAAAGGCCCCAAAAGTACAGAGCATAGTTCATCTATCTAAGAGACTGGCAGTCCATTTAGCAAGATAAAATAGATGGTTGAGAAAAAATTATTTCTGTATTGCTTTTATATTAGTTTATATTAATATTTTATAAGTGCAAGAATGAGTTTTTGCAGCAAGTCAGATGATAATCTGGCACGATTGTGGAAGATGTCACAGGTAGAATAGATGCTTCACAGCAGGAAATAATGTGGATAAAATGGATAAAGGCTAATTTGTGGGTTGCGCTTGATTTGAGTGGAACATTTGCCTAGCAATTACTGAGAAAGGAAAATGTGCTGGTACAAAAAAACGTATCAGATTATGACAATCTTGAAGGCTAACCTGAGGACCAAAAGAAGGCTTCTGAAGTATGAGGGTCGTGAGGAAAATCGTGTTTTAGGAAATGAAATGAAAGAGATCTTTGTTTCTAGCTGTGAATTGAAAGGACTTGGAATGATTTATTTGTAGTAGAAAAATAAAGATATTCCTTCCTTCAGTGAATTTAAGATATAGTCAGCAGGATTTATCCAGTGATTGGTAATACAGAGAAGAGGAGATAGAGAAGCAAAATTGAATTTGAAAAGTAGACCTGAGATACTGAAGGAAGAATGGGGCCTTTGAAGCAGGTCGGGTCCCCAGGAAATTGGCCCAAGATACTGTCTAGAGGAGGCTTAAAAAACTGGGTGGAATAAAGTAATAAAGTGCTTTTATTTTTCCTACTTGAGAAGTTGGAACAAGTACAATAACTCTACTGTAAGTAGATGAAATAATAAAGCATAAATTAATGAAGTTGAAAAGATCAAAGAAGCCAAATTTTTTCTCCAAAAGATTCATACAACTAACAAATATGATACAGTAATGATGGACATGTCATTATACATTTAAAGAGTGAATCCTAATGTAAACTATAGACCTTAATTGATAGTAACGTATTGATATTAGTTCATTGATTGTAACATGTACCACACTGCACACAATGTAAGATGTAAATAATGGGGAGGGAACTGTGTGTAGAAGTACTTAGGAATCTCTTTACTTTCCAGTTATTCTAGAAACTTAAAATTGCTCTAAAAAGAAAGTCTATTAATTTAAAAAGAATTACTAGCAATGTAGACATTGTATGATTATCTTGCATTACAACTGATAAATCTAAAAACTGATCAAGGAAAATGGAAAGGAGAAAGAAATACATGATACTAGGCAAGAAAAGGAGAAGGCGATGGCACCCCACTCCAGTACTCTCTCCTGGAGAATCCATGGACGGAGGAGCCTGGTGGGTTGCAGTCCATGGGGTAGCTAAGAATCGGACATGACTGAGCGACTTCACTTTCACTTTTCACTTTCATGCATTGGAGAAGGAAATGGCAACCCACTCCAGTGTTCTTGCCTGGAGAATCCCAGGGATGGGGTCACACAGAGTTGGACACAACTGAACCAACTTAGCAGCATCAGGCAAGAAAAATGCTGCAGAGATTTAAAAGGTAATAATAGTGGGACCTAATGAACAACTTCAAGGCAGTAATAAGCCTAAACATTTAAATACTTAAAACAAAAGTCCACATCAGTCCATTTTAACTTTAAGGTTGCATTTTTACAGTTGAGGTACATGGACAGCAGAGAAGATGAACAGGTCCGAGGGATCACTATGAAATCCAGTGCCATCTCACTGCATTATGCGGAAGGTAAGTCGGTCTGCGTTTTACAGAACAGTGGTTTCGTATCTTTTGTGTCTTCCTTTCTCTCCATCTCAGTGCATTATGCGGAAGGTAAGTCGGTCTGCATTTTACATAACAATGGTTTTGTATCTTTTGTGTCTTCTTTTCTCTTTCCAAATTAGTTATATGCCTCAGGTTTTTTTGCTCTACCTTCCACAAACTTCATTCTGGCCTTTCCAGATGATCAATTTTCAGATCAGAGTCAGGCTGTCCAGACTTGGGTGCAGATGGGAACCTCTAACTGGCTTGAGGGCAGAAGCACTGGCAGTTCACACCTGCCCACGTCCACCCAGGTGCTTGTGGAGATATCTTCTCTGGGAATGTCTGGAGTCATAGGACCTTGCTGGCTCAATCTTATCGTTCTATTTCCTCGCTGGGTCCTCGTTCTGTCCTCTGGTCTGCCTGTTAGATCTAGAATCTTATTTACTTGACTCTGCATTGCCATGGTCACTGTAGCTTTTATCTGCAGATCAGGATGCCACTCTGACAGTAATACTTTTAGGGATTTGTCCTGCAGACATAGTCATATGAGCATATATGTTCATTGATATTCACCCTAATGTCTGTATCAATGAAAAGAATGCCTTAGTGTCTGTCTTTGGAAAATAGTTAAGTAGACTGATCGATTCATGCTGTGAAGTGCTCTGCAGCTGTTCCAACAACAGTGATTATATAGAAAAGATAAAGTCAGAGACAAAAAGCAAGTTGCAGAGTAAATATTTATAAGACACGAATGTGTTTTGATGATAAGAATATATTAAGTATGTAGATGAAAATATGTAGATGAAAGCTGTATATCAAAACCTTAACCATAATTATCAGGGGCTGGATTATGTGAAAACTCACAGTTTTCACAATATTTATTTTGTACTGTTGGGAAATTTACACAACATGTGAGTTTTGATAAGTAGAAGACAGTAATAAAGATGTATTTCATTTCCCTAATGGACTGGCCTGTGGCTTATCCTTCACAGTGTCACGTCCCTGACACTAACACCAAGGGTTGTGCTGTGTGGGGCGTGACTCTTCTCTTTGAGGTCAGTCTTTAAAACAGTTTTGAATTAAACCAGTTTTGAAGCTCTTAGGTACATGAATTCCCAATGTATTTAAAATAATGCCTTAAGTTTTAAAAAACTGCCTCTCACATTTTAAAGACTTATGTTCTAATTCTATGATTCAGCAAATGGCTCAGTGGTCATTTTTTTTCCCTATCCTTATTTTTATGAACTTGAAGACTTTAGAATTTCATGGACTGTTCTTTAAATAGTCTCAAAGGCCTATTGTCATTTCTACTGTGTAGCCATTCTTTATACCTGTGAACAAATAATTGCTATCATAGAACTTCTAAAATGAAGTTTTCATTTTGATTCATCTTTTTAAAAATTTTTTTAAAATTTACAAGTTTTGTATGTGTTGTAGAAAATTTACAGTAAAACACAAGATTGAAATAAAAATTGCTCTAGTTTTACCCCCAGTTACTTTATGTTTTTGCATTTAATCGTGTCATAACTGTGCATGTGTATGTGTGTACTTTCAAGCTGTGAGGTAGGTATCTAACTTAAATCCTGCCCCCCCGCCCCGCAAAGAGTTAACTGTTTATTCCAGCACCAGTCTCACTTGATTATTAAGTACTGTATCATTAGTTCTTGGTGTGGTGCTGGCGTCAGCATCTCTACATGAATGAGGCAGTCCGGGTGGTGGGACTGCTGTGAGCCAGAGAACAGACTCGGTCCACCCATGAAACACCCCCTCTACCTGGGTGGGGGCTAGTGCTTTTTAGCTCCAACTGACAGATGTCTTGTGTTTTTCTGTGTTTTTTTTTTTTTTTTTTTCCAAGAAAAGGCATCAAGATTTTTGGTAAACTCATCCAGTTTTTTAAAAAACTGGCAATTATTAAAAAATGGTAAAGTATAGTATAGAGCAAATTGTAGTGGGCTTTCACTAATAGGCTTTCAGTTTGTACTTCAGGCATATGTGCTAGGTGACAGCCTGGTTCAGGGGGACACTCAGTATTTACCCAAGAGGCAGCCATACTGTAGCTTAGATGTGCTCCAAATGTGGAGACCAAGGATGTGGAGGCTGTCTGCAGACAGATCCGCTTGTAAGTTCACCCCTCTGGAAACACCTCCAGGAAGTGAAAGTGTTAGTCGCTAAGTTGTGTCTGACTCCTTGTGACCCCGTGGACTGCAGCCTGCCAGCCCTCTCTGTTCGTGGGAATTCTGCAGGCAAGAATACTGGAGTGGGTTGCCATTTCTTCCTCTAGGGGATCTTCCCAACCTGGGGATCAAACCTGGGTCTCCCACATTGCAGGCAGATTCTTTACAATCTGAGCCACCAGGCGAACACCTCCATAGGGGTCTGTGGTTATGGGCGAGTAGAGGGTTTCAGCTCTGTGACCCTCTGGTCTTAAACTCTAAGATTGGGCCCTGGGGACACTGACTCTTTCCATCCAGATGCACACGAGGCCAGCACATATCAGTAGCTACTGTCGCTTTCAGACACCTAAACATTCACTCGTGTTTCTGATCACTGTCCTTTTCCTTTGGGACCAGGCTTGGAGGATGGGGTTCCATTGTGCCTAGTTTTACTAAAGGTCAGCTTTTTTTCCTCTAAAGATAATGAATGCTTTACTTTGTGAAGCATTCAGATGATGCAAGATCTAAGAAGATGGGTGTACCATGGTTTGATTCTGAGCTGCATGTCTCATCTGCGTGATTTTGTTTAACCCTCATGGCAATCCTGGGAAATGGAGATTCTCCTCATTTTACATGTGTGCAAAACGGAGTTCAGAGAGATTAAGAGACCTTCCTAGAGACAGAATGGTTAGCATGTGGCAGTAGTCCTGCAGAATGAATGCGTGCTCAGTCATGTCCGACTCTCTGTGACCCCATGGACTGTAACACTCCAGGCTCCTCTGTCCATGGGATTTTCCAGGAAAGAATAATGGAGTGGATAGCCGATTCCTACTTCAGGGGTCCTGGGAACCAAGTAATTATTAATACATTTCCAGCCTGTTTATTTGGACCAGGAGTCTCAAAAGTCATTTGGCCCAGGCCATCACTGATTCCCCCTTCAGAGAAATTCTTTGCTATCCACCAGGGGTTGCTCTGGCTCCTTAAGGGCATCTCTTGTGGCATTACCCCCATCTCTGTTGTCTTTGGTCACTGCCCAAAATGGATCTGGCCTCTCAGTCATCTTGTCCCTGTGTTTCTCACACCTGCCCTCAACACCTCACTGTTCCCTTCCTTTTTTTTTTTTTTTTAATTTTTGAGGTTAATTTATGCTTTTATTTGCCAGTATAATTAACCATGGTGGCCTGCAGGCTTCTTTGATCTAAAAAAATACATTTTATATCACAATCCAACAAACACATACACATATATAATATGTATACATACATAAAAGTGAAACAAAAGTTTTGCCCAAAGTGTCTACCCTGAGTGTTAAATTTTTTTTGGAGATCTTTTTCTTTTTTTAAAGCAGTTTTAGGTTTACAATAAAACTTGACAGGAATGTACAGAAATTCCCTGTATACTGCCTCCCCTCACATGAACAGCCATTATCAACAGAATGGTACCTTTTTTTTTTAGACCAAGGATGACTGCATTGACACGTGATCAAAACATCCCCAGCTCACCTTAGGGCTCACTTTAATGAGCAGAGCAGTGTTGCGTACTCTGTGGGTTTGGACAAAAAGTATGACCACATATATCCATCATTATAATGTCGCTCAAAGTACTTTCACTGCTCATGAAAACTTCTGTACTCTGTATAGTCCTCTCTGCAAACTCCTGACAACCACTGATCTTTTTATTGTCTCCACAGTTTTGCCTTTCCCAGAATGACATACAGGTGGAATCTCCCTCTTTCTCCTTGAAATGAGAGGTTCAGACCCTTTATGAGACCACTCCTGGCCCACCCAGGCCTGGACTAGACAGGCTCCAGGCGGCAAGCTCCCCCACTACATGCTGCAGCTTTCCCTCCAGTATTGGCCCTGTCCAGCAGCCACGTGGAGGTCAGGGGGACACGTGTTGAGTTTCTGTTCATAGGAAGGCCACATGTTTTGTGCCTCTCATCACAGTGAACCCAGATTCCTGTCGGGTGTGTTATAAACAGACGAGCCATTTCTTCAGGCCCCCTGCTCTGAGCACACCCCATCACTGTTCCCTTCCTGCCCACACCTTTCTCTGAAAACTTTCCAAGGTAAACATGTGTCCCTCCATCCTCAGCGTCTTTTGTCAGTTTTCCCTCCTCCCCCTGCCTGGCTGTCTTCTAGTCACTGCTCTCTTGTCCTTCTTTTGAGTGAGTGCTGTTTATTCTGTCATACTCTGTCCCTGGGTGAGAACATGGGATCACCCTTCTCCTTGTTCCCTGGTTCTGGGTCAGAGTTTAGTTCCTCCACCATTGCTTTAAAACTCCATCTCCTTTGAGACTCTTACCATCTATCCAGTTATTCTCCACCCCTTCTCACCACCTCAGCTTCTGGTTACAGTCCCTGGTCGCCATTCATTAGTGACTTTGGCACCTGGTTCATTATTTTCTTTTTACCCAAATCCACCAAGGTAGCTTTTCCTGTGTCTGAAAAATGACCTCTTCCAACAGCTTGAGCTTGAGCTTCTCTACAGTAGTAATGTGTACACCTCTGCTTCACCCATCCACTAGCATGGCTGCTTTCTGCATTTTAATATCACCCCTTATTGGTCTCCTGATATTTCCCATTTAAATACTCCCTTCTCTATGATCTTTACTTTTCCAGCTCTCTCACCTGTGTAGCGAGGACTTCAGGAAGCCCTTCAGTCTCTTGCGCCCCATCGGCATCCTTCATTTCATCTCTGCCTCCTACTATCCAGAGTTGTCTTTTTCTGACAGTTTTGCTGAGGCCGTCAGTGTATCTACTGTCTTGGCCTCCTGTCCTCCCAGTAAAACTCTAACCCTTGGTAGAGCTGACTACACATTTTCCTCGTACCCTTGGGCTGGGCTCTTGGCTGGTAGTGGGCTGCTGGCAGACTTCCATGTGTCCTCTGTCAGACCTTGCTCATTCTCTCCCATTGGAGCTCTCTTAACTCACTTGTCTCTTCGAGTCCACCTCTCAGTCCCTCTCCCACAATCGCAGCAGACATTTGTCCATTCTATTTTACAGAGAAAAGGAAAATTCTCTCAGCTATTTGCCACTACCCTTCAAAGTATAATTTCGTTAGTATCTTTGCTTGCCTGCTGTCACTGTGAAAGGCTCGTGCTCTGGACTTACTTCCTGTGTCCTGGTGCTGTCAACCTTTCAAGCATATTCAAGCCTCTCATCTTAAATTGTGTGTATTTATGTGTAAGACTTGGATAAAAGTGTACCGCTATTACTCTTTTGGTGACTCTGACAGCAGGCCCTGTGCTTTACGATAATGGCACATGTTAGCAGTGTGAAATTGGGTGAAACATAGTTGGTCCTTGATCTCTGACTTTCTGTCTAGGGTCATATGAACATAGAGAATTTCCAAGTAGGTTGCAGAGGCTCAGGACATTTACACAGGTTCCAGGCAGCGAACATCAGTCTTTTCTCACTCCAGGGTTTCTTATTCTGATTCTGAGCCAGATGAACAGACAAGTGTTATTTCCCCAGTTGCAAAGTCTAGAGGCACCTGTGACCTTTACAGGAAGTGACCAAGCTGATAGATAGATCTGGGTATGTTTCTGACTTGTGACTTCTTTTGTGACCTTAGGTAAATCTCTTCCCTTTTGGGAGCTTTAGCGTGAAAGCTAAAATGAAATGAAGGGTTGGGCTATGAAAATGCTGAATGATTTCGAGAACCTCACAGCTTTCGTTTTATGTGACAGAGCTTTTCTTCAGTCATTTCTTAGACGCTCTCCTGCTCTCCTCCTCCTCTTGCCTAAGGAGGAGGGTTGCACACCTGCCCTGCCCAATATGTGTTTTCAAATCTCATTTCAGGCAATGAGGAGTACCTGATTAACCTAATAGACTCTCCAGGCCACATGGATTTCTCCTCAGAAGTGTCCATGGCTGTTTGCATCTGTGACGGGTGCAGCATCATAGTGGATGCTGTGGAAGGGATCTGCCCGCAGGTAGTGGATGGTCGCCTGGAAATGTTTAACTAGTTAGAGAAGGCAGGGGGAGAGGATGCACTGGCCATCAATGACGATGTGGCACTTTAGACATTTCTGTGACACCAGAAAGCTAGTTTTCCATTTCACATTCCATAGTGTTCCAGTCTGTGGTGGAGTTAAGTCACCCGAGTTCTGAAGGGATATTAGAGAGAATGACTTTAAGGTCCTTTGACATGTCTGTGGTATTCTCTGGGAGAGGGACTCAGTGGAAATGAGAGAGGCATGTTAGGGGGTCTGGGGGCTTTCCTCCAGTGAAAGAGTCTCTCAACTGTGAGGGGCTGCTGACAGCGAAATTCTGAGCTACTTTTCCCCTTCGTGGGCAAGTCTCTTCTGTTGATTTCTCAGTCTGCAGGCCCCTCACACTTACACACTCTCTCCCTTCTTCCCCTTTCTTCCTCTTCCAGATTCTTAATCTGTGCTTTCTTACCTTTCCCAGCAAAGTTCAAATAGTTCTCCCTAAGGCCAGAGTGAACATACAGCTCTGGTCAGCATGAAACTCAGAGTGGCTTTCTAATCTCAGTTTTTAAAATAATTTTTCTTTGAAACCTGTGGGGAGCTGCCCGTGAGAACGGGGTCCTTTATCTAAAGGACACAGCCCTAAGAGCTGCTTTAGTCCTTGAGGGTTTGCTTGCAAACATAGCTCTCTGTCCCGCCACCCCGGAGATTAGGGGATTAACTGCAGACATCTGGAGTTCTGGACAAATTTCTCACGCACAAGGAAATGTTATCTGGTGCAAGAGATAATAACAGGATGCCATTCCCATGCTCTCAAGAGGTCCTGTGATTTTTCTTAAGATGTATATGTCAGCCAAGAAGAATGTCAACTGCCTTCTTTTTCTCATGCTCTCCTGTATAAATATTGGATGCTGAATAAAGTCGTGGTCAGACCACTTCCCTTTGTGGAGATGTGTCTGACCCTCTCGACCCCATCTTTGCTGTGTAGTATTCTTTCTCAGCCGCGTCGTGCACATTCTCGGGACCTGATTGACTTTGCCGGCTGGCTCTGGCAGAAACCTAATTTTTTTTTAAAAAATGTTGTCACCTTTGTGTCCTACTTCTTATCGTACCATCATTTGTTTTAATGATTTTTAAAAAGAAGGGTAAAAAGCTTACATTACAGGCATACCTTGGAGATATTTCAGGTTTGGCCCTGAGCCACTGCAGTAAAGTGAATATTGCAGTAAAGCAGGTCATGTGAATTTTTTTGTTTCCCCAGTGAATATACAAGTTATGTTTATACTATACTGAAGTCTCTTAAGTATGCAATAGCATTATGTCTAAAAGAATGTACACATCTTGATTAAAACAATACTCTATTGCTAAAAAATACTTAACCATTTCTGACCCTTCATTGAGTTGTAATAGTAGCATCAAAGATCACTGATGGCAGATCACAACAACTATATTAGTTATGAAAAATGTAAAGTATGAGAATTACCGAAATCTGACAGAACAACAAGTGAACAAATGCTATTGGAACGCCAGTAGACTGCTTGATGCAGAGTTGCACAAACCTTCAGTTTGTTAAAAAAAAGAAAAAAAAGCAACATCTATGGTGCACAGTACTGCTGCTGCTGCTGCTGCTGCTGCTGCTAAGTCGCTTCAGTTGTGTCCGACTCTGTGCGACCCCATAGACGGCAGCCCACCAGGCTCCCCCGTCCCTGGGATTCTCCAGGCAAGAACACTGGAGTGGGTTGCCATTGCCTTCTCCAATGCATGAAAGTGAAAAAATAAAGTGAAGTCACTCAGTCGTGTCCAACTCCGAGTGACCCCATGGACTGCAGCCCTCCAGGCCCCTCCGTCCATGGGATTTTCCAGGCAAGAGTACTGGAGTGGGGTGCCATTGCCTTCTCTGGCACAGTACAGCAGAGCACAATGAAATGAGGTTTTCTTGTAGAAATGGAGAAAATCTGATCATTCCAGGAAGGTGTGCTGTACTTATTCTGTAACTTCTCTGATTTCCTGTAAGCGCACAGGTCCTGCATCTAGAGAAGCAAAACCTTAGTCTATGTAGTGTACTGAGTGTCCTGATAGGTTAAATTAACAGACGTGACTTCAAAGTAGCTGAATAGTGGTTAATGCTAAGAAGTGGTTTCTGATCAGGAAAGTGTACACAGGGAGCTTCTGGGGACATACTCTGTTTTCCCACCTGTGTGTTACAGCGTGAGTGGTTTTTTTTAATGATTAGTCAACAAACTGTGTGTGTTCTCGTGTGTGTTTAATTTCACAAAACTCTTAACTATCTTGTACACAATTTTTATTTATCCTTCTTAAATAAATTGTCAGTTCCATAAAGGCAAGAACAATTTCCTGCCTGCAGTTCTTTGCTTCTGTGTTATATATTTTTGACTGTCTAATGAATACCTGTGTCTGACTGGCATGGTCTGAGTTGTATATGATAGAGGAGCACGAAAATAAGCTACTTATTAATCAGGATTTTCTAATGTGCTTTAATTTAAATCATAAGCTTTACATGTTCTTTTCTGTTTTAATCAGACACAGGCGGTTCTGCGGCAAGCCTGGCTCAAAAACATCTGTCTGGTTTTAGTGATCAATAAGATAGATCGTTTGATAGTGGAACTGAAATTCACCCCACAGGAGGCCTACTCTCACCTCAAGAATATATTAGAACAGGTATTTTATCCTTTATTTCAGTACTTTAAAAACTGTGGCTCAAAGGAGAGTTATAAGGAAGTTGCTAGGTTGGGTATGAGGCTTTGCTGCGGAAAATCCACTTAAATGTGTTGGAGTCATCATACCGCAGCAGAGGCAATAGAGCTAGCAGCATCTCAGGAGTCGCCTCCATCTCCTGGGAGCATCCTGGAATAGAAAACTTGAACAATAGGTCTTAGTGTTCTCCTGTTTAAAGACTTGTGGTTGGGTTTTTAAATGAAGCCAATATTAAGAAACTCTTTGGCTTTTTTTATTACCTGTATTTGGGTGAAATTTTACCAAAGCTTTCATTCATTTATTTATTCAGCAGACATTACCATAACTGTATGTTGAATAAATGAGTTCTTGAAGGTTTACTTCATGCTTAGGATTGTGAATATAAAGACAGACAGGTCAGAGTCCCTATCTTCAAAGATCTCACAGTGGGGTAGGGGAGAAAAACACGTAAAAGATGTTTGGGGAACAATGAGACAAACCCTAAATATGATTTGAGAACATAAATGAGGCCTGCCTCACCCAGATTGGGTCAATAGGAAGGGGAGAGTTAGGGAGAGTCTTATAATAGGAGATGGAAGAAAGGTAATGTGTGCCAGGGGAGGATTATGACAAAGGCCTTCAAGAGAGAAGAAATAAGATATACAGAGTCATTATATAAAGGAAAGAAAAAACATAGTGCAAGTTTCATTCAAAGAATAAATTATTGGTTACAGTTGAAGAACTAGATCAAGTACAGTAGTGATAAGAGATGGGAGTAGAAAGGAATACAGTTTTGATTCTGGTGAACCCTGTATGCCATGTATGGAGGTTTGAAATGTCTTTTTCAAGACAGTGGGGCACCATTGATGAGGCCACGTTGAGAATGTTTGTTTGCTACAGGAAGGAAATGATAAAGGTAGAGCAGTGAGAAAGTCTGGGTCAGTGGATCCAGTTCCCTGAAGAGACAGTCAGGCATGGTACAGGTGGAATACTCCTGCCCTGCCCTCTAAGGAGGAGAACCAGCAGTGTTTGTGGAGATGGACTTACAAGTTGGATGATGGGGAGCCTGCAGGATCTTTGAATAGTAGATTCCGTTTTCTCTCTGAGGTAGGAAAAAAGATTGGTCACCTAGGAGTGAGAATCTTTGGGGCTTAGAGGTCAGGAAGAGGGCCTGAAGAGAGGGGTGAACAGTTCCAACATCTGACATGAGAAACAGAGAGGGAGCTGACAAAAGTCATAAACTCAGATTGTGGGGCTTGGAAACCAGGAGTTCTAGTGACACCTGGCCCTCATACTGAAAAACAAATTGAAGATACGACAGATCAGTGTTTGCATTAAAAAAAGAAATGACCTTTCAAAAGCCTTGCAATTTAGTCTTACTGGGTATTGAAATAAGTGGCTGATAACATGTAAGTTAATGATTGCTATAAACATCAGTTCCATCCTCATGGGCTTCATAGAAGTTCAGACTGTGACTTAGGAGTCTAGACTTAAGGAGGGTTAGACAGTGTGTCTCCTGTCATGGATGTGCCATGCATCTGAATGACCTTCTGCCATTTTGCCATCTCTCCTAGATAATGCACTCACAGGAACTCTTTACTTCTAAAGTGCTAGAAGAAAGAGCAGAGAGAGAGGCTGAATCCCAGGTAAACCCGAATTCTGAACAAGGAGAGCAGGTGTATGACTGGAGCACTGGCTTGGAGGACATGGATGACTCCCACCTGTACTTCTCACCTGACCAGGGGAATGTGGTGTTTACAAGTGCAATAGATGGGTGGGGCTTTGGGTAAGTTTTTTATTCTAATGAAATCTCTCTGTGGATTCTGTATACAACTGGTGCTTTAATTAAACTTTTTGTCTTGAGGTATCGTAGATTCATGTACAGTCGTAAGAAAGAATACAGGAGCATTCTCTTCTTCCTTTCCCTAGTGTCCCTCCAAAGGTACTATCATGCAGAACTGTAGTGTAACATCACAGCTGGGCTATTAACATCGATATAATCCATCACCACAGAGACCTTTGTGTTGCACTAACGTAGCAACACCTACTTCTGTCCCACTCCCAGCTCCTCCTTAATGACTAACTGTCCTGCATTTCTATAACTTGTCATTTCAAGAATGTTATAGAAATGCACTTGAACAACATAGAATGTTTTCTAGATTGGATTTTTTTCAGCATCGTTTTCTGCAGACTTATCTAAATTGTTGCATGCCTCACTGGTGGTTTCCTTTTCATTGTCTAGTCCTATTCCATGGTATTGGTTGTACCACAGTTTGTTTACGTATTTACCCATTGAAGGACGTCTGGGTTTCTTCTGGTTTGGGGCTACTGTGAGTAAAGCTGCTATAAGCATTCATGTGTAGGTGTTTATGTGAACATAAGTTTTCATTTCTCCGGGATGAATACCTGAAAGTGCATTTGCTAAGTCCTAGGGTTGTTATATGTTTGATTTTTAAAGAAACTATAAAATTGTTCCAGAGTAGGTGTACCATATTCCCACCAGCAAGGTGTGGCGATCCATTTCTCCGCATCTTAACCCTCATTTGGTATCATCACTATTTCTGTTTTTTCTTTTTTTTAGCCATTCTGCTAGATATATACTGATGTGTTATTATTTGTTATTATGGCTTTAATTCGCATTTTCCTAACAGCTTCTGAGGTTGAATCTTTTCATGAGCTGATATGTCATCTGTATATCCACTTGGGTGAAATGTCTTTTCATGTTCTTTGCCCACTTTGTTTTTGTTGAGGTATAATTGACATATACCATTATATTGATTTCAAGTATACAACATAATCTATCTTTGTACATATTGTGTAAATATTTATTTATATTTGTATACAGTAAGTCTAATTTCCATCACACTACAAAGTTAGAAACTTTGAGTGTGTGTGTGTGATGAGGATTTTAAACTTTGACTCTTAAGTCACACAATGCAATGTTACTAACTTTACTTACCATGCTATATACATTGCATCCTATGACTTATTTTATAACTGGAAGTTTGTACCTTTTCATCCCCTTCAACCATTTTGCCAGCCCTCTACCCCTTGCCTCTAGCAACCACCAATCTGTTCTCTGTATCTGTAAGATGCTTGTTTTTTTGGTTTTGTTTTTTAAAGCTTCTGCGTGTGTAAGTGAGATCATGCAGTATTTGTTCTTTTCTTTTTCCATCTGACATATCTCCTAATGCTCTCGAGGTCTATCCATATTGTTGCACGTGACAAGTTTGCATTCTTTTTTATGGCTGAATGCTATTTGTGTGTGTGTGTGTGTGTGCATGTGCACACACCACATCACCTTTATCCTTTCATCTGTAAATGGACACTTAACGTGGTTTCCGTACCTTGGCTATTGTCAGTAACGCTGCAGTGAAGATGATGTAATGATTTCTTAAACATTACCCAGCCACTGAGTGGCAGAGCTGTTGTTAGGTTTAAAGACTGCCTGGCACTGAAATTCATGCTTTCTTACCATGGTACTTCTGTGGGATCTTCACTGTGGAATACTGGGACCCTTGTTTCCTCTCATTGCCCTTCTGGATATGTACATGCTCAGGCCAAGTAGTAGTGATAGCAGTTTTGAATGTGCTAGGTAGTCGATGACCTTTCTAACCAAAGCCATTGCTTACTCGTGGAATCAGAAAATTCAAAGGTTTTTTTACCTTGAGAAAAAATGTCTTCGACTTGGATAAACAGTTGTGGGGTATAATGAAATTTACTTTAGTTATGGGCTTAACCTTTCATACAGTTTGTGGGGATAATAGAATCAGGACTAAGGGACCAGGTGAAACCAACCTTGGTTATTTCTCATCTCCCTGTTTACAGGAACTTACTCTTCAACTTCATTTTGACTGAACACATTTGCCTGGGGCAGCATAATAAATTATAATACTGTAATTTTTTAATGTTAGTTTGTAATAAATTATAGATTCCTTGGTTTAAAGATCATATCAGACTTAAATACATTCAGATAATGGATTATAGTGAAAATGGAAGTTAACCTGAACATTTGTAGTATTCATATATAGTTGATGACTCAACTTTCTGGTCCTGTTTCTTCATTTGAAAAAATAATAATGTAGGTCTAAGATAATGTCTCAGAGAAGGCAATGGCAACCCATTTCAGTACTCTTGCTTGGAAAATCCCATGGATGGAGGAGCCTGGTAGGCTGCAGTCCATGGGGTCGCTAAGAGTCGGACACGACTGGGCGACTTCACTTTCACTTCTCACTTTCATGCATTGGAGGAGGAAATGGCAACCCACTCCAGTGTTCTTGCCTGGAGAATCCCAGGGACAGGGGAGCCTGGTGGGCTGCCATCTATGGGGTCGCACAGAGTCGGACGCGACTGAAGCGACTTAGCAGCAGCAGCAAGATAATGTCTAAGAGCTTCTTTGAGCTAAGAAGTTCAGTGATTCATTCAGTCATATAAGAGAGTCAGACCTATTGATTTCTTAATTTGTAAGTATTTTGTTAGTGAGCCACAAGGTGGGGGGCTTGTCCTTTTCTAGTACTTATTTTCATAAATAGTTGAATGTTTTATGTGAATTTTAGTCTAAATCTCACGAATTAGGGGGAGTTGATCATGGAAGAAGGAATGGGGAGAGATTTGAATGAATGAAATCAGGATAACTTCAGTATCCCTCATAACATTGGACGTTTTTAACTTACTTTCAGTCAATAGATCAGTTCCCCTGTATTAGACAATGTCATCTTTGGAGATCTGCTAGTGCCTGTTCTCAGCTAGCTGACATGTTAACTTTTGGGAAAAAGGTGTTGGAAATGAAAGCACTGGAGACCCTTTCATTCCAATTTTCCTCTAAAATGTCAGTGAATAGAGAACTCCACGTGTCACGAAACGTGAGAAATGAGCACATTTCAGAATTTAGAAAATGTTTCTATGAACTCTCACGTAGTGGGACAGGATTAAGAAGTGTGACTAGTGGCCGTATGGCCTGAATTTGTCCTGTTAATAGTTGTTACTCCAGAAGAATCTGCTCTGAAAAAGCAGCAACACAGTGGCTTGGGTAGGTAGCAACAACGAGCTGTTAATAGTTTCTGGTTAAGGTAAACAGAGCTGAGGCCCAACCTTATTCAACAGGGACAGGAAAGAGAAGACGACGAAAAGCCCTTCCTAATAGTTTTTCATGCTGCAGCATCTTAGAATCCTGAAATTAATATTAGCCAGTTGGGTACCTTGGACTCAAAAGCATATGTGGCCCAGTAATTTCATATGTGGCCACATCCTCATTCAGGAGGATTGGCCGAAGATTGATGGGTCAGTAAAGTCCTGGAAAACATGTTCTGCAGATCTTTTCTGAGAATCCTGTTTGAAGTTACTCAGTAGAGGAAGTGAATTAAAATAGAACTCAAGAATGGAGAAGTCCTGCTAGAAGCTGTCATTATAACTAATGACAGATAAAGGAATAAAAGCACTGAGCAATAGTGGAGAAAAGTTTGATGTTGATAAGCAACTTTTGTGGTAACCAGGGGATGAAAAAAAAGGTAAAGGATGAAGAACAAGATTTTCAAAGATTTATAAGTGTCTGTATGTGTAGGTATGTGTCTAGAAATGACAGACTAGAAAAGGGTGGAAGACAGTGACCTATAAGCGGATGGCAAGTGTCTTACTTTAATTTATGATTCTACAGCAGTTTTAATGTTTGCCAAAGTGTTTGTTTACCACTTGTGAGTTAAAAGTAGGACATTTATCTGACATGTTGTAAAGGATAACAGAAAATATAACAGTCTGGGAAGCACAAATCAACATTAAAAAAAAAAAATCCTAGAAGCATGAATAGAATGTGCCTGATCAGAACAGTAAGTGACAGTACGTATTTGTGCCCCTGTTGAGGAGATACTGTTTTCTTAAAAGAAGGAAATTTCATTAGAAAAAAAAAAAAATCATGAGTGAGCAAGCAACAACATGCATACATAAATTATATATAAATTATGTATTGTTATATACATGAGTTGTGCACTCGTGTCTGACTCTTTGCGACCCCATGGACTGTAGCCTGCCAGGCCCCTCTGTCCAGAGGATTCTCCAGGCAAGAATAGTGGAGTGGGTTGCCATTCCCTTCTCCAGAGGATCTTCCCAACCCAAGGATCAAACCTGTGTCTCCTGCATTGCAGGCGGATTCTTTACCATCTTAGCCACCAGGGAAGCCCCGTTATATACATGTTGTGTATACAAATTTATTTATAATCTTATATAAAATGTTTTGTATGAAACAGTATAACATGTAAATGTATAAATTTATTTACATATAGCATAATAATATAGTTTATATTTTAATATCACTATAAACTTATATAAATAAATAGAAAACATATAAAAGTTGACATACAAAAGTTATAAATAATGTAATATAATAGAAACTAAACTTTTAGAAAAAATTTTTAAGATCTCTACCAAGTTAATATTTTTTGGATCAAATGGGAAATAAAGCTTTAAATAGGGAATTACTTTGCGTGGGATGGACCCTTGAGGCCAGCTCTTTCAGAATGTTGATGGCTTATAACCATGTGATATGAATTTTGCTTCTTGACTGGGTATTTTTCTCTCTTGTGACTCTCAGTGAGAGCAGGCACTGGGTTTTTATCTTCAGTAGTTTCTGTAGTGTCTCTTTTTGCTTCCAAGTTGCTGCCTGGTGCTCTTCATATTTCTGGTTCCAACCATAATTATCAGCTTCCTCTCCTCCAGCTTCTTATTGCTCCCACCAGGCTTTCAGTATTATAAGAGAATATCAGCCAATTGGACTTGGTTGTAGTTAACCGCTGGATGCTTTGGAAAATACAGAAGGTGCCTTGTAAGTTGCTGGTACTTTGAGAGTTGAACTCAAAGCTTAGATTGTGTAGGAACATACTGTTCCCTGCAAAAAGTATTTTTTGGGGGGTCCTTTATCCAGACACTGCAGATGGTGTAATATACAGCATCTTTATTTGTCCGGTGACTGCTCCCATTTGTCTGGGGTTTGCAGTAGAGCAGACCTGCTGCTAGCTGGTTTCTCTAAGGGCTGGAGAGAGCTAAGTAAGTGTATATGTATTTCCTGTTTAATCTTGGATGCTACAGAGCCTTTTTTGGCCAGTTCTGGCTGTAGGGTTTATTTGCTTCATGAGCAATAGGAACTTACAGTGAAGGGCTGAAGCAGAGTTTATTGTTGGCACAGGTGCAATGGACAGCTGGCGCCTGTTTCCTTGGCCAGTGTTCCTCTTGTTTTACGCTTGCAGAATTAAGAAAGGGATTGATAGCACGAATTCTCATTCATATGAATGTAGGGAAAGTTGGACAGGAACACAGGCGAGACTGCTTGGCTTTGAATCCCAGCTTTACTTGTTACCTGTGTGATATCTCGTGCTTCATTATGCTTTTCCGTGAAAGGGGGAAGATAATTAGTACCTACCTTGTAAGAGAGTTGAAGTGAATTCAGAGCACGTTGAACAGTACCTGACACAGAAACACCCAAATGCTAGCTAGACTCATACTTATTTCTGTTGTTATGAATAATGTGAACAGTTGCTTTTCTTTCAGAATTGACCACTTTGCCAAAATCTACAGTCAAAAAACTGACATCTGAAAGGAAGTTCTTTTGAAAACATTGTGGGGAGATTATTATAGAAATATGAAGGCTAAGAAGATTATAAAGGTGGATCAGGTAATGTGGTCTATTGTCCCTGTTGATCGATGGTCACTTTCTTGCCCTGTGAAAACCTGCACTGTAACACACTTGTAATTTGCCTCAGTTTATGTGAGTCAGTTTATGGGAGATTTTCTACTGTATATATTTGGCTAAAGCTCATGTGTCTTATGTCCAATTATTGAGTTCTTTATCAGGATTAAAGGACTGTGTGTTGTTGTTGTTGTTGTTTTCCTTTTTAAGAGGAGCAGAAAGCCCAGTCCTGGGCCGGTGAACTTGAAGACACATATTTTGCATCATGCATTTGTGTGTCCCCTCCCTAAAGAGGAGGTATCTTGTAGACGTCACTGTGTGGCCTGTATTCCTAGCCTCAGCCGAGGCCTCTTCATTGAACGCCAGTCACCATGCATTGCTGATGGTTGAGGCAGGTACTCCCTGGAGCGCTTCATTCTGTCGGTGGAGGTCTTGTAGGGCTGCTGAGTCACCTAGCCTCAAAGGAAGACTTTTTTTTTTTTTTTAATGTAAAATTAAGAATGTTATAAATGTATTCTCATTGAAGAGCATGTATATTCCTTTTAGAAGGTATTCCTTAGTATAAAGCTACGGGAAAGAAAAAAAATACCAGAGGCCAACACTGCTAATGGTATGGTTTTCATTTCTTTCATTCTTTCTGTTTAGATAACATATATCCCTCGATTGAGATTTTGCTGTTTATACAATGTAGCCATTTATGCACTTGATATAGTATTGTGACCATCTTTCCTTGTCATTGAAAGTTGTTTATAAAGAAGGTTTATAAAGAGTACAGTGTGTAGATTCCTTAAAAAACTGGGAACAGATCTACCATATGACCCGGCAACCCCAGTCCTACGCATATACCCTGAGAAACCGTAAATGAAAAAGACACAGATACCCCAGCTGTTCACAGCAGCACTATTTACAATAGCCAGGGCATGGAAGCAACCTGCTACTGCTGCTGCTAAGTCGCTTCAGTCGCGTCCGACTCTGTGCGACCCTATAGACGGCAGCCCACCAGGCTCCCCCGTCCCTGGGATTCTCCAGGCAAGAACACTGGAGTGGGTTTCCATTTCCTTCTCCAATGCATGAAAGTGAAAAGTGAAAGTGAGGTCGCTCAGTCGTGTCTGACCCTCGGCAACCCCATGGACTAGCTACCAGGCTCCTCCATCCACGGGATTTTCCAGGCAAGAGTACTGGAGTGGGGTGCCATTGCCTTCTCTGGAAGCAACCTAGAAGTCCATTAGTAGAGGAATGGATAAAGATGTGGTACATTTATACAATGGAATATTAGTCATAAAAAAGAACAAATTTGAGTCAGTTATAGTGAGGTTTATGAACTAGAGCCTATTAATACAGAGTGAAGTAAGAAAGAGAAAAATATAGTATATTAATGCATATATATGGAATCTAGAAAAATGGTATTGATGAACCTATTTGCAGGGAAGGAATGGAGACACAGATGTAGAGAATGGACTTGTGGACACAGGGAGGGGGAGAGGAACGAATGGAGAAAGTAGCATTCACAAAACATTGTAAAAATTTAAAAAATAAACAAAAAATAAATTTAAAAAGGAGCCAGTGGAGTGAAGTAGCAAAGAGCATAGTTTGAGAATCTGATTCTCTTTGTCTCAGTTCCACCGCTTTCTAGTTCTGTGACATTTGTCTGTTTCTTCCCTCTGCAAATTGAAGATAGTAATATTTATCTCATGGAGTGATTATGATAATCATATGAAATATCCAAGAAAAGGCTTAAGAGCAATTCCTGTCATGTAATAAACACCCTGTTACATCATTATCATTCATGTAATCATTCTCCTAAGATTGAACATAGTTTTTATTTCTGTTTCTCAAATATTTTGATATTTTAAGTAAAGCTGCAATATGCAATAGGCATCTTGATACATACATTTTTAGGCCTTTATGATTTTTTTTTTTAGACCAGTCATTCGAAGGTAATGACTTAATTTCCCAATACCTTGCCAGTAGCTCTTGAGAAAGAGTGTTTCAGTTTATATTCCACCTCTCAATATTCCATGAGAGTATCCATCTCAAAGTGCTCATGCTGTGATTTTGTATAGTTTGATAAGAGAAATAGTACGGGTTTTGTTTTTTTTAATATCTCCTTCCTTGAAGTTAAACAGTGTTCACATTTTAAGAACATCCTTTAGAATGAAGTCCATGGACATTTTAGAGTGGAGTTTTAGCTCTCAGCTTGGGTACCATGTGTTCTTTTGATGGCAGTGGGAGGGCAGCTGCAGTGCTGCATCCACCTCCCCTCCCCCGCACCCCGAGTGGTTTTGTGTGTGGTGTTCACAGTTTGGAACGAGAAGAGTGAGTTGTAACCAACTATGGATTATTGGCTGTTTAAAGCATTCAAATAGCTACTTTCCTCCACTTTGTTGTTGAATAAGTATTTTCTAGTAGAAATGAAGCATTGATAATAAAGCACATCAAGAATGAATACGTTAGATAGTGATGAGATATTCAGAAATTTTAAACCCATACGTCCTTTTTTTTTTTTTAATAGGCAAAAGGAAAGAAACCTTCATTTGTACAGTTGATCCTGGAAAATATATGGAGTTTGTATGATGCTGTCTTGAAAAAGTTAAGACTGTTATAAATGTTTTTCTCTGGGCAGTATAATTTGCAGTTTGACGAGTTACCCTTCCAAAAGCT
Organism: Bubalus kerabau; assembly: GCF_029407905.1. NCBI lineage: Eukaryota > Metazoa > Chordata > Mammalia > Artiodactyla > Bovidae > Bubalus > Bubalus kerabau. The sequence continues at coordinate 45,459,849 of NC_073625.1, forward strand.
AGGTAGACTGGGAAAGTGAAGAAAGCCTTTATAGAGGCTTTGATTACCAAGCTTGGAAACCATTTAAAGGCGTATGTGTAACCCAATTACAGGGTGACGGGAGGGACAGAACAGAAATATTTTATAGACTGCTGAGGCAAAGAGATAAAAGGATGGGAAGAAACATCAGACTTTAATTTTTACAAAGTCAGTTTAAAGTAGTAGAAAAGCTGCTTGATATTGAGGATCACTCATGGGGTCACTTAGGGAAGAAACCTTGCCTGATACAAGTGGAAAAGAAAGTTTGCTTTAGTAAATTTCCAGGTTGTTCCAGCAGTGGAATAATGATTTTTGGTTTTAGTATTTATTTATAAAATCACTTTACCAGTTGACATAGCGTGTTTAAGACGATTGTGGAATGGTGCTTCATGGGACATTTTCAAGAGTTCATTTGGAAGTGAAAAATAGAGGTTGAGCAGTTTAATCCTATGGCAGGAGCCCCCCTCCAGCATTTTTGTTTTTTTATAGGCAAGTAGTGCATTAGGAGAAGGCAGTGGCACCCCACTCCAGTACTCTTGCCTGGAAAATCCCATGGACGGAGGAGCCTGGTGGGCTGCAGTCCATGGGGTCGCTAAGAGTCGGACACAACTAAGTGACTTCACTTTCACTTTTCACTTTCATGCATTGGTGAAAGAAATGGCAACCCACTCCAGTGTTCTTGCCTGGAGAATCTCAGGGATGGGGGAGCCTGGTGGGCTGCCATCTATGGGGTCGCATAGAGTCCATATGGACACGACTGAAGCAACTTAGCAGCAGCAGCAGCAGCAGTGCATTAGGATTAAATGTATCATGTAATGTGTTTCTCTTCCTCACTGCCCCTTTGTATCTTTATGTGATCTTTCTCTCTCCTCATCTCCCATCCACCCATCTCTTGTTTACTATAGTGACAAAGAAAAAACTGATAAAATTGTGACTTCTTTAGGATTAAAAATCAGAGCCCGAGAGGCATGGCATTCAGATCCTAGAGTTCAGATCAATGCTATCTGCAGCCAGTGGCTGCCCATATCTAAGCTGTTCTTGGTATCCTTTATATTAATAGTTGTTGATGAAATCATAGATTTGACAGAACAAGAAAAAACAGTATGTTATTGGCCATCAGAAGGTCCTCTGAAAATAACGTATGCCAATTCAGAAACCCCAGGTTTCTGGGATTACTTAATATTTTACCATGAAACTGTATTAAATACTTTAGAAATGAATATATTAATATTAATTAAGATTAATACCAGTCTGAATGTTCTTAAAAAACATTTCAAGTTTTTGTTTCTGAATACATAAAATCAAAACCCTTAGACTAAGATTTACATAGAAGTAGATACTTTAGATGTTTGTGTTAGGATCATGGTTCATTTTAACCCATATTTTCTTTACCTTGTTGATACTGCCTCTCAAATTAGTAATTCCAGAAGGACTTGATTTTTAAGTGGCTTACCTTAACTAAAGTCATTTTGTAGGTGAATTTAGACTATCTTCTTTTTTTTATTTTTTTATTTTTTAAAAGACTTATGTGGACCAATTTTAGCGTCTTTATTGAATATTTTACACATTGCTTTTGTTCTGTTTTGCGTTTTGGTTCTTTGGCCGAGAGGCATGTGGGATCTTAGCTCCTTGACCAGGGATCGAACTCACACCCCCTGCATTGGAAGGTGAAGTCTTAACCATTGGATCTCCAGGGAAGTCCCAACCAAAGTAATTTTATAGAGGAATTTAGACAATTAATACCTTCTTGTCATTGATCTGTGTGTACTTAGCAGTACCCAGGGGTTGGGCTAAGGGTGCAGTGTCTGGGGAGTGGGCCAACAGTGGACCACGGAGCTGTAGTAAACACAGACCCCTGTGGTGACCTAGCTCTGTTGGAGGACCTGCTGGTATTGCGGCTAGTGGCTGATGGTGGTTTTACGCCAGTTGATAGAGACTGACATTGTATGAAGGTGTTGAGGACTGGGTCACAGGCATCCAAGCTCCTGAGCTCTGCTGTCCTTCCTTGTTTGTTCTGTAGGGTGTCAGTGTTAGAGTGTGCCATGAGCACCCTTGCTGGGCTCTAGAGTGTCCACAAACTCCCTGAGATTGTATCCATGTTTTGAGATGTTACTTACAGAGTATTGCCTTACAGCCCAGGCATCCTATAGACATATGTTGTTACTTCAGTATTTCCTGCACAGGGTGAAGAGCACTTGTTCAGGCTTTTGAATCCTTAACAGCAGACTTCAGCTATGGTGTGTAAGAAGCTTCCCAGTCCCCTCAACCTTACAGCTGAGAGAGTGGAGAAACTGATGTGTGCAGGATCACAAACTTTTGATTCTTTCTTACCAGAAACCCAGGCCCTGAAAGCAGGTGAGGTAAAGACTAACACACCAGACAATGTATTTTTGGTCATCCTAAGTCAAGACTACTCTAGACCAACTTGCTGAATGCTAGCTTGCAAAATGGCCAAATAGCCAACGCCCCTGGTAAACAATTTCACAAACATTTCTCCAGTTGCTTTTTGTTTTCTAACATTTCGGTTTCACCAGAGCCATTTTGCTTGTGAGTGGAGTAAGGAGACCTGAGACCTCTCCCTTTTGCCCAGATCACAGTTCATAATCTTAGCATCATGCTCTATTCCATCCTTTCAGTTCACTTCAGTTCAGTTGCTCAGTTGTGTCGGACTCTCTGCGACCCCATGAATTGCAGCACGCCAGGCCTCCCTGTCCATCACCAACTCCTGGAGTTCACCCAAACTCATATCCATTGAGTCGGTGATGCCAACCAGCCATCTCATCCTCTGTCGTCCCCTTCTCCTCCTCCTCCCAATCCCTCCCAGCAATAGGATCTTTTCCAATGAGTCAACTCTTTGCATGAGGTGGCCAAAGTATTGGAGTTTCAGCTTTAGCATCAGTCCTTTCAAAGAACACCCAGGACTGATCTCCTTCAGAATGGACTGGTTGGATCTCCTTGCAGTCCAAGGGACTCTCAAGAGTCTTCTCCAACACCACAGTTCAAAAGCATCAATTCTTTGGTGCTCAGCTTTCTTCACAGTCCAACTTTCACATCCATACATGACCACTGGAAAAACCATAGCCTTGACTAGATGGACCTTAGTTGGCAAGTAATGTCTCTGCTTTTGAATATGCTATCTAGGTTGGTCATAACTTTCCTTCCAAGGAGTAAGCATCTTTTAATTTCATGGCTGCAGTCACCATCTGTAGTGATTTTGGAGCCCCCCAAAATAAAGTCTGACACTGTTTCCACTGTTTCCCCATTTATTTCCCATGAAGTGATGGGACCAGATGCCATGATCTTCGTTTTCTGAATGTTGAGTTCTAAGCCAGCTTTTTCACTCTCCTCTTTCACTTTCATCAAGAGGCTTTTTAGTTCCTCTTCACTTTCTGCCATAAGGGTGGTATCATCTGCATATCTGAGGTTATTGATATTTCTCCTGGCAATCTTGATTCCAGCTTGTGCTTCTTCCAGTCCAGCGTTTCTCATGATGTACTCTGCATATAAGTTAAATAAGCAGGGTGACAACATATAGCCTTGATGTACTCCTTTTCCTATTTGGAACCAGTCTGTTGTTCCATGTCCATTTCTAACTGTTGCTTCCTGACCTGCATATAGGTTTCCCAAGAGGCAAGGCAGGTGGTCTGGTATTCCCATCTCTTTCAGAATTTTCCAGTTTATTGTGATCCACACAGTCAAAGGCTTTGGCATAGTCAATAAAACAGAAATAGATGTTTTTCTGGAACTCTCTTGCTTTTTCCATGATCCAGCGCATGTTGGCAATTTGATCTCTGGTTCCTCTGCCTTTTCTAAAACCAGCTTGAACATCTGGAAGTTCACAGTTCATGTATTGCTGAAGCCTGGCTTGGAGAATTTTGAGCATTACTTTCCTAGCATGTGAAATGAGTGCAATTGTGCAGTAGTTTGAGCATTCTTTGGTATTGCCTTTCTTTGGGATTGGAATGAAAACTGACCTTTTCCAGTCCTGTGGCCACTGCTGAGTTTTCCAAATTTGCTGGCATATTGAGTGCAGCACTTTCACAGCATCATCTTCCAGGATTCGAAATAGCTCAACTGGAATTCCATCACTTCCAGTAGTTTTGTTCGTAGTGATCCTTTCTAAGGCCCACTTGACTTCACATTCCAGGATGTCTGGCTCTAGGTCAGTAATCACACCATCGTGATCATCTCGGTCATGAAGATCTTTTTTGTACAGTTCTTCTGTGTATTCTTGTCACCTCTTCTTAATATCTCCTGCTTCTGTTAGGTCCATATCATTTCCGTCTTTTATCGAGCCCATCTTTGCATGAGATGTTCCCTTGGTATCTCTAATTTTCTTAAAGAGATCTCTGGTCTTTCCCATTCTGTTGTTTTCCTCTATTTCTTTGCATTGATCACTGAGGAAGGCTTTCTTATCTCTTCCTGCTATTCTTTGGAACTCGGCATTCAGATGCTTATATCATTCCTTTTCTCCTCTGCTTTTCTCTTCTCTTCTTTTCACAGCTATTTGTAAGGCCTCCCCAGACAGCCATTTTGCTTTTTTGGCATTTGTTTTCCATGGGGATGGTCTTGATCCCTGTCTCCTGTACACTGTCACAAACCTCCGTCCATAGTTCATCAGGCAGTCTATCAGATCTAGTCCCATAAATGTATTTCTCACTTCTACTGTGTAATCATAAGGAATTTGATTTAGGTCATACCTGAATGGTCTAGTGGTTCTCCCTACTTTCTTCAATTTAAGTCTGAATTTGGCAATAAGGAGTTCATGATCTGAGCCACAGTCAGCTCCTAGTCTTGTTTTTGTTGACTGTATAGAGCTTCTCCAACTTTGGCTGCAAAGAATGTAATCAATCTGATTCCATCCTCTCAGGTAGCCACAAATGTGTTCCTGAGGTAAATGTGTCTCCAGGGCCTGTGTAACAGTGATTCCAGGGTGCGTGTTCCCTTTTGAAGCCCCGCACATGCTCGTCCCATGAGAGGGAACCTTATTTGCCTCTGAGCCCAGTGTGGTGCTAGCGGCCAGGGGCAGGTGGGGCTTGCTGCGCCAGCAGCGCTGGGATGGTGGTGGTGTAGGGGGGCGGGGGCTAAAGGAGAGGGAAGGCAAAAAGCCTACAGCACCCGGTATTCCCAGGCGGTCTCCCATCCAAGTACTAACCAGGCCCGATCCTGCTTAGCTTCCGAGATCAGACGAGATCGGGCGCGTTCAGGGTGGTATGGCCGTAGACGGAGGCGGCTGCCGCTGGGCGCCCTAAGAGCCCTGCGCTGTGCCTCCCTTTCGCTCTGACCTGCCAGTCGGGCTGGCCAGCTGCACCTCTCCACGGGGGCACGTGCTGTACTTGAGCCTCACCACCCTTGACCGGACTCCAGCCTGCCAACGCCGCCACGGCCCCGAACACTTCCACCGAACACTTCCACCGCCCCCCCCACTGGGCCAGCAACCGCCTGGCCGGGCCCGGGGGCCAGGAGGGCTTCTGGGACCCCCAGCTGCCGGGCATGGGTGCGTGCGTGCGGGGCCTGGGGGGTGGGGTGAGGGGCACGGAGGTCTCGGCGCCCTCCCGTCCTGGGCCTCTCCAGGCCCGCCCCGCTCGGCGGGCCTCCCCCAATCCCGTTCGCTGCTCAGGGCCACTAGGCCTGGAGGTGTCTGGCTTAGGGGCCCGCGATCCTCGGAGCCTCCTGCGTGCCTAGGCGCAGCCCAGCTGGGGCCCTGAGCGCTCATCCTGCCCGGCACCTGCCTGGTGCCCAAACCCCCAGGAGCCATGGCGGCGCGGTTGACCTGAGCGCCTCAGCCCCGCCCCTTCACCCTACCGAGGCCACCCCCTTGTCTCCACGCCTCCGGCCAAGCACATAACCTTCCTGAAAGAGCAGACGAGCGACAGGCTGGCCCAGGGACAGATGCCCAGACAGTCACACGCACCCACGCGAAGGGAGACAGCCGGCCGGCCGCACCTCTCCACGGGGGCGCGCACTGTGCCAATGCCACCACGCCTCCTGAACACTGCCACCCCCCCGGGCCAGCAACCGAGGGGAGCCCACCCCCCACAGCCCGCCCGCCTCTAAGCCTTCCCATTTATAGTTTTTAACAACGTAGTTTAACAACGGGCTCCTTCAATATATTCTATACTGTTTTCTTTCTCATATATATATTTTAACCGATCCATCTTTCAGTTCACTGATCCTCTCCTCGGCTACGTCCAATTTGAGGTTAAGCCCAGAGACTGAGTTCTTAAATTCAGTCACTGTTATTGTAAAGTTCTAGAGTCAGTTTTGATTCTCAGAAGTTTTTCCTTTTGTCAAGTGTATTTTTGAATTGGTGACATTTGCATCTGTTACTTCTAGCATACCTCTGATATGCTGATATACATCTGATACCTCTGGATCTGGTTCAGTTCTTTTTCTCTTGGTCCTGTTTGTTGTTACACCCTTTTTTGCTTTTTTGGTTGCATGTTGGACATTATGTTTGGAAAACCCTAGAGGTTCTGAGTGATGCTGTCTTCTCCAGGGTTTCCTCTGAGACAGACCTCCAGTGGGGACAGAGCTGTCTGTTTACTCAGGGCCTGAGGGACTTGAGGCTGGGTGGTCCTTGTAAGCTCAGTCTCAGTAGCCTTCACCCACCTACCCCCTTCCCCGCCCCCCCCCCCAACCCCGACCCCAGGGAGGAGCTTTGCAGCGTCTCCCTCTGGAAGCCTGGGCTGCCTCCCAGGACCCCCCTTATCATCAGGTCCTGAAGCCCACCGTCTGTCTCCTGAGCACCACGAGGTGACTGATACTCAGCGCTCAGCTGGTTTGGGCAGAGTGTTGGCTATGTTTTCTGACATCCTGCCTTGTCAGGCCTGCGCTCGAATTTTTGTCTTCCCAGCCCAAGGAACCGTAAAGAGTTGTGTTAGCCAGCCCCTTCTGCTTGACTTTTTCCCTGCATTTTCTTCGCAGAGTCGGCTTTGTTCAGATGCCCCGAGGGAAGGAGCGGCCCTCTCAGTCTCCAGCTCCCTCAGTGGGCTTCTCTTTTGTTTGAAATCTTGGATTGTGGCTGCCTAAGGACCTCTTTGGACGGGGGAGCCTGGTGGGCTGCCGTCTATGGGGTCGCACAGAGTCGGACACGACTTAGCAGCAGCAGCAGCAAGGACCTCTTTTAAACTGTATTTAGCTTTTCTAGCTCTTGGTAGGCTGACCTCCAAGCTGCTTGTGTCTGTCACTGGAAGTGGGGACGCCCTGGGTGCCTTCTGTCATCTGAATCCACATGTAACAGTCACAGTAATTGTATTGATCAAGTTTATTTGATACCGGGGAAAAGAAGAACCAGGGGTCCTTGCTTGGTACCCACGGTTGTGTTTCTGATCAGAATCCCCAGCTTGCCTGGGCTGTTTCAGTGCCACGTTGAACTTGGGAAAGAGGTGGAGCAAGCGGCCCACGTGGCCTGGAGACAGAGGAGCCAGTCTGCCCTCTTCCCCTGCCCCTGCCGGTCCAGGGCAGGCCTTGGGATGACGGGCTGCTGGTGGTGGAGAAGGCTGAGGAGGGAGGGGTTATGTGACCTGTATTTTGTGACATGGTCACATGTGGGCTTTCTTTTTCAGTTTGAAAAAAATGACTGCTTTTAGTCTTCCCTCCAGTTTCACGTTAAGGTTGAAAATGAAGATTTTATTCTTAGAGTTGAGCACAGTGATTTTACAGTCTTTTTGAAAGCAACAATTGAGGTTTTAAAAACACACCTCAGAGAACTCCAGTAGATAAAGCCAAAACAAAAGAACGTGTTCAGGGTGAACTGCAGCGGGACCCCAAACTGTACTCTGTCTCTCCCAGCATCTGTAATCGCTGAGATGGCTGGATATAGGACCCCAAGCACCCTGGGGACCGAGGTCCTCAAGTGACAGCAGAGGTCCGGGCTGAGCCAGGAGCAGTGTGGCCTGTGCCCTGGCGAGTGGAGAGCCTCGAGGGTGGGAGTGGGGCCAGGAGAGAGGTGGGAGAGTTGGGGGTGGAGGGTGGGGCAGCACCTGGCAGGGTCTGGGAGGCGCTGGCTGTCGCGGCTCGAGGCAGGGACACCCCTGAACCTCCACTGTGCAGCCCTCACGGGGCAGAGTTATCTGGCAGCCCAGGGTCAAAGTTAAGAGGGCGAGTTCGCCACAGCTTGAATGAACCCCTGTACCCACAGTAGGTTCATTTTAACTGCCTGGAGTGAGTTTGGTCAAGCCATTGCTGAGCTCGAGTGAGGGAAGTCAGTCAGGGGGGACCGAGCTCAGGGTGAGAGTGAAGGGCAGCTAGTGTGGTGAGTCCTCCTCAGCTGGGTGGGTTCTGCGGACGCCCTTGAGTTCAGGGGTGCCCTTTCAGTAGCCTCACTGGAGGCTTGTTTGGAGGGTAGAGCGGGCAGAAGCCCACTCAGAAGATGTGCTCATTCCCGGGGTGGTGGTTTCTGAAGCAGTTTATACTGCTTGGTTCGACTGTGACCCAGTACCTTGAGGGTCATGTTTGACAGGGGGCCTGAGCCATGGGCACGGCCTGCCTTCTCCCGCACCCCACACTCACCTGTCATCTTTTTGGCAGCCCCTATCCCCCTCTCTGCACTCTTGACGGTGGGCCTGAGCCCAGCCCCCTTGTTACCACGGAGCCCCTTGTGACTGAGCGGGTTCCAGTTCTGGGCTCCTGGGAGATGTGCTGGAGGCAGAGCCTTCGTGCCATTTCTCCTTGAGACAGAAGTGCTGGTGGTCATAGTTTGAGAGCGGTGTGTGAGAGAGTGGTGTGTGAGAGCGGTTTGTGTGAGCGCGGTGGTCGTAGTGTGAATAGCGGTGGTTGTAGTGTGAGATCAGTGATGATAGCTCAGGAGCCAAGGTATCCTACTGTGAAACAGCGGTTGCCCCCAAATGGGGGGCTGCCCCCATCCACGAGGATGGGTCGCAGAAGGGCCTGCCTGTGGGTGCTTTTTCAGTGCTGCAACCCCAAGGCAAAGGCCAAGACTAGGAAGAACTTGGCCTCGGCCCAAGTCCTGGAAGCAGAGTGGCCTGAGGTGAGAGCAGCTGGGGGCTGGGCCCGTCGGATTGGCCCTCACCTGGCAAAGCGTTGGGGTTGTGGTTCATTTTGTTAGCATGATTGTGGGCCGTGTCAGCCAGGGCGTTTTGGCCTTAGTGGGCAGGATCGACCCCAGCAGTTTACCTTCTAAGAGGTTGTGCAGGTTCTGCGTGGAGGATGGGCGGGGGGCCCACAAGAAGGGAAACACTGGCTGGAGGAGTCATTGGGGACTGAGCTATCGAGTCAGTCCTTGAAGCAGAAAGGCTAAACACCTTAATGTCTCCCTTCTTCCAAAGAAAGGATATACGGGCTGGATGAGTCTCTGGGGCATGAGGATCGAACTAGAGAGTCAGTCCTTGAAGTAGAAAGGCTAAGCCCGTTAATGTCTCCCATCTTACAAAGCACAGACCAGTGTGTCCAGTATTTTAATGACTGGTACCTACTGCTTACGTGTATAACATACACCCTCATAGCTTCACATGTCTACTACATACATCTTACAAGTGCTGGGCACTGTTCTGGGTGCTGGACACTCAGTATGTAGTAGGGGATACCTAGCCCAGGATCTTTTTATTTCTGCAAAGAAAAATAGAAGAACGAAAGACTCCGAGTGTTCGGTTTGAGCAAGTTCACCAAGTGGATGGCCCCGCGTACACGCAAATTGTGGTAAAATACATATAACATAAATTTAACATTTTAATCAGTTGATTGAATGACTGAGTGACTTCAGTGGAGTCAGGTTAACAGAGGCCTTGGGGTGCCATCAGCCTTTTTCCCAGAGGAACACTCCAAAGCCTCGTGGCCTTGTAGACCTTCCCTTTTTTATTCACTCTCCCCAGTGGTTCTAGGTCACTGGTCTGTGTGTCATTTAAGGATCTCTTTATCCACTTTGTTGTTAGGTTTATGTTTTGGAAAGCTTCTCAGACGTCCCTGGACCTTGAGAAGGCAGGCTTGGATTCTGGGTTCTCCCCTGCCACGTGCCTGTCAGGTCGAGGTGGAGGCTGAAGGCCGGTCTGAGTTGTGGTGGTCTGTGTGGTCTTGGGGTCAGTGGATCCCCTCTTCTCTGGAGGGGCAAGGAGATTCTTTGTGTGGAGCCTGGAGAGACTTGACAGGGTCAGTCTTCACAGTCTCACTCTCTTTTTAATTTATGTTTGCATTTAGTTTCTCATTTAACTGTTTTCTAAGAGTTTCCAACTCCTACTGAAGAACTAAAAATATGCAGGGAGCAGCTTCTTAGAAGAAGAAATCGCTGAGCTGAAAGCGGAAAGAAACAACACCAGGGTCAGTAGGGGGATTCTCCTGTGTTGACATTTGCCCCGCGGGGGTCACTGCTGGCCTCCGTGTTGCTGTCTTTCTGAAAGTCTGTCTGATTTTCAAGTCATTTTTCACATCTTCCCTCTGAGCAGACCAGGGTGGATCAGTTCGGGATTCTCATACCTTGCTTCAAATTTATGATGAGAGCTAATGTAATTTTAGTACATTTGAGGGGGGAGTTCTCTTAACTTACATTTTTGTCCACACTACACTTTGTGTGGGATCTTACTTCCCCGACCAGGGATTAAAACCCATGACCCCTGCAGAAGTGTGGAGTCTTAACTACTGGGCCCCTTGGGAAGTCCACTCTATCTTTAGACTGAACTGGCAGGATTCCGACGTGCCTTAGCATGTTTCTGGCTATAGCATGAGGCTGAGAGGAGTTATTGGCCCTGAAGTCAAGCATGATGGTGCTCCTTTGGCCCTGCCCTGCAGCTGCTGCTGGAGCACCTGCAGTGCCTGGTTTCCTGGTACGTGCCGTCCCTCCGGATGATGGCGGGCAAGCGGCAGGCCCAGTCCCTAGCCGGCATGACCAGCAAGGTATAGGTGCTCAGGGCGCGGAAATTGCTCTTTGAGCACCACGAGGCCCTGGACGAGAAGGTACCAGCCACCCGGCCGTCCTGGATTTGTACACTTGCTGCCTTGTTAGGTGGATGATGCATGTATTTATGTACCTAGTTGACTTTTGAGCTTCTTGAATTCTTGAATATAAATTTTTTCTGTAAGAAGTCAGAGTTTTATATGGTTAAAAAGTGTTGCCTGCATACATGCTCAGTCATGTCCGAATCTTTGCGACCCTGTGGACTGTAGCCCACTACACTCCTCTCTTCATGGGGCTTCCCAGGCATGAATACTGGAGTGGGTGGCCATCTTCTACTCCAGGGGATCTTCCCGACCCAGGGATCGAACCTGCCCTCTTGCATTGTCAGGCGGATTCTTTACCACTGAGTCACCTGGGAAGCCCCCAGTTAAAAAGTATTAGTTAGTATAAATATCTTAAGATTTATTATATTCTGTATATCATAAAAACTGGGTAATAGAATTAATTTAGGATAACATTTTGTTCTCTCAAACTTAGAATTTAAAGCTATTAACAAGCAGATTTTCTTGACGTTAAGATCAATGAGAGACATTAAAGGTATTCTGTTACAGTATCCATATATTAGGGTGAGTATACAGTAAGAAGTGTACTAACCTATATACACATACCAACACACAGTGACTCAGCCCCTTTTATTTGAGTTGAGAGCGCAATTACAAGTAGCACTCGAAAGGTGTAGTTTGTTAGAAGAAGAATTAGGTGCCACACATAAAGAGGTAAGTTTCATCAGTCGTCGTGTAATTTCAGTTACTGCTGCTACTGCTGCTAAGTCACTTCAGTCGTGTCGGACTCTGTGTGACCCCATAGACGGCAGCCCACCAGGCTCTCCCACCTCTGGGATTCTCCAGGCAACAACACTGGAGTGGGTTGCCATTTCCTTCTCCAGTGCATGAAAGTGAAAAGTGAAAGTGAAGCCACTCAGTCGTGTCCGAATCTTAGCGACCCCATGGACTGCAGCCAACCAGGCTCCTCTGTCCATGAGATTTTCCAGGCAAGGGTTTGTCATTTGTATCCTTGCATTTTAAAAAAGAATGAAGGCTATAGTGGTGGGTATCAGATGTTATTTATCTTTCTGATTGAGGGCCTGCCCACCTGAGTTATTTTAATGACTAGTAAACTAGCCTTGTGGCTCAGAGCTCCAGGATCTCTTAAGTACCCCATTGTCCAGGAGAAGACAAATTCTGACTCTAATCACCTGGTTGTATTCGGGATGGATAGCATCACCATGTATTTTCTTTTTATGTTGTGTTTTCAGTTTAGAGTTGAATTTTTCCAGGTGGAGTTTTGCTGTCTTTACTTATTTCTTTACTCTGATTCATTTTTTTTTTGGTTTTAGCAGATGATTCTTAAAGAGGAGAATAACCAGGAAAAGATATTAACGGACGGGGTGCTTGATGTAAATCACGAGCCAGAAAACATGCCAAGCGCCATTGGAAAAGCAAGTCCTTGGTCTCGCTCTCTTTCTGGTTCTCGTCTTACTGTCCAGTCTGTGCGGGGCTGTTGGGACCTCTCACTGATGCACCATGTAGGTCTGAGCGGCCGTGAGGGTCCTGTGAGCTCCCAGAGCACAGAAGGCAGTTTTGACCTCACCGATTGCCTGGAAGTGCTGTTTTCCCTCCCTCCCAAAACCAGGCTGTCTAAGGCTTCCTTTTCCCCTTAGAGATCCTCTGACGGCTGTCTAAGCCACGAGGAAGACCTGGCTAAGGTGATCGAGCTCCAGGAAGTCATAGACAAGCAGTCGCAAGAGCAGAGCCAGATGAAAGAGCGCCTGGCAACCCTGTCTGCCCACGTGACAGAGCTGGAGAAGGACCTGGACACGGCCAGGAGGGACCTCCTCAAGTCCGAGGAAGTGAACATAAAACTGCAGCAGGACGTCTGCGAAGTGAGTGATGGCGGCCATGTCTGTTGTCCTGAGGTGGAATGTGGGTCTCTTGTTCTCCCAGGGATCTCAGCCTTGGGATGGCTGCGTGAGTAAGAGCAGAGCTCTGGCGAGACCACAGCTGGCTGCCTCCCCGCCTCTGCATCGAGGTCTCTGGGGTAGAAGAGGCCTGGTCCAGGCTGTCCGTTGGCAGTGGACCAACATGAGGGCAGCCCTGGCACTGTGCTACAGCCTGGGTGTGGACTTCTCATTTCTACAAGTTCCAGGGGGCCCAGTGTGCTCCTTTTTCAAAAACTCATTTATTCATTCATTCATTCATTCATTTATTGGCGTATAGTTGCTTTACACTGCTGTGTCAATTTCTGCTGTACAGCAAATTGAATCAGTCATATTTCTATCCATCTATCTATGTGTCTCCCTCTCTTTTAGATTTCCTGCCCATTTACTTCACCACAGAGCACTGAGTAGACTTCCCTGTGCTGTACACTACGTCCTTACTCATTGACTTTATGCGTAGTATCAGTACTGTATATATGTCAACCCCAGTCTCCCGGTTCATCCCCCCTTCCACCTGCCTGTTGAATGTGTTCCTGATGCTGAAATTTCCTTCTGATTCATTCAGGCGAGTCTGGTGACGTCTGTGGAGCCCGTTATCTCGGAGAGATGGGAGCATGCTGTGTGGGCTCTGCTGAGGCAGCTTGCCTGGCCATCTTCTCTAGTTTTCCGAGGTTCCGCTCCTTGAAGGGATGTGTGACAGTGATACCGGTGGTCAGACAAGTCGAGTGGCATTTGCTCACTGTCAGATCCTCAGGCCCGAGCTGTGTAACCATGTGGAATCATGATGTTTCTGGCGGTCATGTCTGCGGGTGTCGTGATTTATGAGAAACTCCCTAGCGGTCGCTGTGAAAACAGAAGAGTGCTGGGGGCTCAGGCCGCCCCCTGTGAGCCTCACCTCTCCTCTGTGGGCAGACAGACAGCTCCCACCCTGCCCCCCCTGCCCCATGAGACCGTCTCAGAGAGAACCCCTCCAACATGTGGTACAGCAGGTGTACTTGTTTAGTAGCTTGGTGTGAGTGATTCTGTGTGAGAACTCAAAACAGAAATATTTGCACGTTTATATAACCTATTCACAATACTCTTTGGCAACAGGAGGAGATTAGGTGGCAGAGTTTAATACGTATAGAATTCAGGAAAAAGCGTTTTCTTTCACTTTTAATGTTAGGACTTTGTCCACATGGGACAGGAGTTGCACCAGCAGCAAGTTCTGGTCCTGGTTTAAGCGTTTCATACATGTGGTGTAACTGCTTTAGAAAAAACTAGGCTTGAGAAGGCTGGCCCGGTTGTGTTACATTTTGACTTCTGTTTCCACTCGTTAATATTCTTGCTTTAATTCTGAGGAAATTGCATGAGACTTTTCCAACTTTTACCCGAGGAAACGAGCCTCAGAGCTCCCCGTTGGATCTGTTGAAGGTCCCTCCCTGTTCTGGGTCAAGCCCGCCTGTATGGTGTAGCAGACAGAGGTCCTGACTTCATGCCAGATACCTTCCCTCCTGGAATTCTTGCAATAACAGGGTAGTTTAGGATACTTTTTGTTTGCTGTTTGGGTTTATTATGTAGAAAAGAAGCTTGGTAAACCGAATGGCTGGACAGAACGTTAAGGCAAATGGGTGCCAATCGTGGCAAATGTGACCTTTGAGGTAGGCGCATTTTTGCTCACGTCCGAGAAAACTGCCGTGTCTATGACTTTAATTTTGAGGACGTAACCTTTATGTCCAACCAGTCCATTCTGAAGGAGATCAGCCCTGGGATTTCTTTGGAAGGAATGATGCTAAAGCTGAAAGTCCAGTACTTTGGCCACCTCATGCGAAGAGTTGACTCACTGGAAAAGACTCTGATGCTGGGAGGGATTGGGGGCAGGAGGAGAAGGGGACAACAGAGGATGAGATGGCTGGATGGCATCACTGACTTGATGGATGTGAGTCCGAGTGAACTCCGGGAGTTGGTGATGGACAGGGTGGCCTGGTGTGCTGCGATTCATGGGGTCGCAAAGAGTTGGACACGACTGAGCGACTGATCTGATCTGATCTGAACCTTTATGTTTGATTTGAAACTTAGGACGACCTCAGTGATAAACTTGAAAATGAAATTGCAAATAAGGATTCTAGGCATCGATAGGTAATGGCCTTTACTGAACTGTGTCTGACTTTTATAGTAGTGAATTACTGAGGAAGGAAGGTAAAGACCTTTTCATGTGACTCCTAGGTTGGAAATCAAGTCCCAGTGTAAAGTTCTTATGACCCTAAAATATTGCGTTCAAAAGTGTGGATGTACATCATGGTAAATCAGCTGTACTGGAAGGAAATACATTTTTAAAAAATTAGGGGTGACTGCAACTTACAGGTTTGAGTTATTTGGGACTTGGTTTAACCATTTTGTGGAATTCCATTCCGCTGCCTGAGGTGGAGGCTGAGCTGGCATAGAGAGGGTGGCCGCGCTCTCCAAGGTGCTGCTCTGGGTCCCTGGGGGGCGGGCGCGGGGAGGGCCTGTTCCCGGGCTGTCCCATCACACCCCTGCCCGTGCTCCTCAGTCCACACAGGAGCGCAGACACGGGGGTCGTGCTGCCCGTCTGAGATGGGAGCACTCCCTGAGTGTCAGGCAGCCCCCGCTTCTGTGTCATCCCTCGGTTAATTTCCCTCCAGTTTTGTCCCGTGTTCTGTGTGTCCCCAGGACGCTTCAACTCCGAATCACTGCTGCTTAGAGTTCAGTCAGCAATTCAAAGCCTAGCAGGATAGAGACCTAGAAAAATCCCATTCTCGTTTAAGAGATGGCCAGAATAGCTCTGTAATGAACACAGTTTTAAGTCTTTATCCATACACTTGTTGAAGAAGTCCCAGCAGGGCACATGCAGACCTGGGGCCCCACTCCCAGCTCGCCGTTCCGGGGACCTCGCAGGTGAGAGGCCGCGTCCCGCGGATGTGGCGCTGCTGGGGGCATCGTCTCTACTGCCAGCCAGCCAGCCACCCCATCCTTCTGGCGGGAAAGGTGTTGTCCCGCGCTGCCGGTGGCCACTGGCTGGGCATGGAGAGTCAGGCCGGGCCTGTGCTGGCACGGCTGTCAGGAGCGTTGCCTGGAGCTCAGTGAGCGGCTGAGGGGCCGTCCAGTGGCGGGCGGCAGGTGGTGTCAGTGCTCGCAGACCCTCCCAGAGCGGGGTCACTAACAGCCGCCAGGGGGCGCCCTTCCGCCTGTGATCTTCCTCTCCAGGCTTGGTTTCTCCTCTCCCCTGGCATCTCTGCTGTCCGTCCCGGTAGGCCTTGTAGTCCGACCTTTTGTCTTCCGGAAGCTCTGCCACTAAGGAGGCTAAACTGTTCGAATTTCCCTCCCAGCTTAGGAAGGTAGAACGTGTGCCTTGCGCATCCTGCACTTGCCGCTGCCTGCTGCCTGCGCTGGCTCACCACAGACAGTCCGAGGAGGGGGCGCAGCGGCCGAGGGTGCGGGCCCGGGGCTGGGGGGAGCACGTCTCCTCTCACCAGCCGGTCACCAGCACCCTCTGTGACCCACGAGTCACACTTGAAGTCACGCAGGCTGCGTGCGCAGGCGTGCGGGCATGCCCCCTGCAAACCCGGGGCCCGTGGTCCGCACAGAGCATGGCCCACTTGCTGTCAGGACAGGGTCGTTGCGAGCGGAGCTGACACTGTTCTTGGCCAAGGTGGGAGAGAGAGACGGCAGCATCGAGGAGAGGTTGTGCCAGAAGGAGGCCCAACTGGACGAAAGAACAAGGAGTTGCAGCGGGTTCGTGTGCTGACAGGGAGGCTGTGTCTGGGCGGGGGCCAGCGCTGCCTTTCTCCGTGGCTCCCGTCTGCTGCCGAGTGTGTGCGTGTGTGGCCCCATCTGCTGATCCAGGCACCCACCTCCTCGGGAGCACGGCCAGAGGTGGTCGCCCATAGGCGGTGGGCAGGGGCCAGGGCGTCCCCACGTTCAAAGAGTCTGCTTGTTGCTCTGACCAGCCAGTCCAGGGAGCTGCTTGGGATACAGGTGGATCTCACGACTGCTCCTCTGACAAACCTGAGGGTGCCAGCCCGGGGCCCATGAAACTGAAGGCATGGCGCCCAGATGTGGAGCCTGCTTGCCTTGGCCATGGCGCTGGAGTCCCACATGCCAAACTGCTGGCCCAGACACGGTGTGTGTGTAGGATGGCTGCTCCTAGGCAGGAGGAGAAGGAGAGCACATTCCCTGCAGAACGGATAGGTGACATGGTCGGATTGCTGGCAGAGCTCCTCCAGTGTGAGGGGCTGGTGCTGTCAGAGTTGGAGAACCCCTGCTCCCAGGGTGGACTGCGTAGACAGTGGAGGAAGAGAAGGTGGACATGGCCTCCTGCTCTTGGGGGTTTTTGGGTAATGAGGGCCCTGGTGCCAGGACCCGAGGCCTGGCATGGTTGGGGGGTTCAGATGGAGAAGCCTGGGGCCTGGTCACCAGTCCCCTGTGTGTCAGTGAGAGTGAGAGATAAGAAGAGGAAGCAGCTGTGGGGCAGGAGGGGCCGTTGTGCTCTGAAGACTGTGGGCCACAGCGGCTGGTGTGAGGGAGGGGTGTCTCCAGGAGGCAGCTCTTGAGGGGTCACGGCAGTGACTTAGCAGCACAGGTGGGGCCTCAGAGCGGGGCTTGCGGGCAGTGTGGGCTGGGTGGGGGGGCACTATGCTGGCTCAGGAGGAAGGGAGTGGGGACTGAAAACCTGGCTCACAGGCAGGGCAGGCTCGGCATATTTAGCAGGACCTCCCAGAGGAATTGGTCACCTTGTCTCTGAGACCTTCTCCCGGAGGAAAGAGCTTTGGGTGAGGAGGGGGAGAAAGATGGAGGCTGCACTCTGTGAGGGTCCGCAGTCCACGGCGGGACTGTGTCATACCCTGCATCAGTTCCCAAGTGTGCTCTGGTCCCAGGCCTTGTTTAGAAGTGGAGCAGAGAAAGGAGCCGTTCCGTCAGGAGGGAGGGGAGATGGGAGGGAAGACAGGCATGGCTCGGGGAGATTCCAGACTTCCATCTCCTGTGCAGCACAGTTTTCCTTGCAAAACCGTCGAGCAGAGCAGCGTGTGACCCTGAGCAAGCTGAGCTGGTGTTTGGCCCTGGCCTCTCTGCAGACGTATGGGGTGTCCTGTCCTCGGAGGAGGGCCCTGTCTCCCTGGTTTAGGGGCTCCTGCACATGAAGGCGCCACCCTCTTCCCAGAGACAAGACTAAGCAGAGCCCGGGTGGTCCTGCAGTGCAGGCGGCTCACAGTCAAGGGGGGGAGGGCCGCCCTGCCTCTCAGCAGGCCCCTGCTGAGTGAGCTCCTGGCACCAGCAGCCCCAGGCCTTAGCACTAAGCTCAGGGCCTGAGCATCTGTGCTGGGCCATGTTCAGCTCAGAGTCTGGTGACATGCTCACCTCTGCTTTAATGGGAGACACCAATGCGGCTCAGCTCCGAGCTGTGGGTCCAAGGCCTTTCTGCTGCAGGTTGTCTGAGGCGCCTTTAGAAGCAGTGAGAGTGGCTCTGGCTTGACTGACAGAGTGAGCTCTCTTTTCTTCTAATAGCACTCTTCTTTCCCGTGTGTTTCAGGCGACCTGACTTGGGCAGCGCTCTGGACCTCAGGTTCCCCATGGCGGAGTGGCCGGCAGACTCCTCCGGCAATGGGGCGGTGCTGTGGTGCCCCCAGAAAGGCCGGCTGGCAGTGCTGCGCAAAGAGCCGTCCAAGGCAAGGACCCCCGCCACCCCCTTCCCGTCCCTGGTGGGCACCTTGTGAGGCACCTGCCCCCTCACACTGTGGTCCTGAGATGGGTTTGGAACAAAGCGTTGATAGATCGCTTTACGTCTTCCCATGTTCCTTTTTCTGAGTAAGAGTTTAGTTTTAAGGCATGCTTTTTTTCCTTAAAATAACCAATTTTGATAACTTGTGGCCTACTGTGAGGCCCAGCATGGTACTATTTAGCACAGTTTTGAAATCGTCCTACGAGTAAATGAATACACATATCCATCAGCTTATAGTGAGAAGAATTCTCATTGGAAGTTTAAGTGCCTTTATATTTTCACCTCATTCATGGCATGTATTTTTTCATACATGTGTGTGTTTTGAGCTTCCATATTCAGTGAGCAGTTAGTTTAGGCCAGACATGGTCAGAAGTGGGACTCCAGCAGTGAATTAAAAACCGTGTGTGTTCTTTATCCACTGCTACGTAACGGATCACGGCAAAGCTTAGTGACTTCCCTGTGAGCAGCTCACAGTCCACAGTGCCTGTGCATTGTAGCAGGTGGGCCTGGTTCAGGGCCTCCTGAGGGCACAGACACGGGAAGGCCCCCCAGGGCTGGATGGCAGGCTTTCAGACTCACCTGGCTGCTGGGGACAGGCCCATGTCCCTGCTGTGTGGCTTTCCCATGGGCTGGCTTTCCTTGGAACACCTTCTGACAGTGAGAGCGCGGGGTTTAGCTCGGGGCCTTTCGTGCCCTGGTCTCGAGGCCGCACACC
This sequence comes from Bubalus kerabau, assembly GCF_029407905.1. Lineage (NCBI taxonomy): Eukaryota > Metazoa > Chordata > Mammalia > Artiodactyla > Bovidae > Bubalus > Bubalus kerabau. The sequence continues at coordinate 45,479,143 of NC_073625.1, forward strand.
TTCACTTCTGTTTGTGAGAGTGAGCTGCGAAGTCCTGCCTCGCTCAGGGGCTGAGCAGGAGTTGCCCCTTCTGCCTCTTGAAGGGAGGAGGATGAAAGAATTTGTGGACCCCCTTTTAAACCCGTGAAACCTGCTGGACAATAATGAGCAGAGAAAGGAGACCAGAGTGCCCGAGTTGTCTGAGGAGGAGGGGACGATCGTGTGTGAACAGGGTGGCCAGCGAGGTGACACCAGGAGGGTGACCTTGAACCAGAGACCCGGAGGCAGGAAGAGAAGTAGCCTCTCGGAGATAGAAAAAGGGTCGTGTCAACCAGCGGGGACAAGGGAGAGGGCGGGCTGCATCAGGGAGGACCCCGGGCTCAGGCCTGAGCAGCTCGAGGCCAGAACCTGTTTCCTGAGGTGAGGAGGGCTGCTGGGGTGAGGAGCTAAGAGCGGGGCCTCAGCCCTGCCGAGGTGGACAAGCCCATGGGGTGTCCAGGGGACGTGTCAGGAGAGCAGCTGTTCTGGCCTGCATCCGGGAGAGGACTCACTCAACTCAGGGTGGACTTGGGGTTGTGGGCATACAGATGACATTTAAAGGCATGAGCATGGTAAAGTCACCAGGCATGTGCTGGTGGAGAGAGATGGGGTGCAAGGGTAGAGCCGTGGGGCACCCCGCATTGCAAGGTTGAGAAGGGGTGCAAGGGACTGAAGAATAACCCCAGGGAGGGTGGGGCCTGGAGCCCAGGGAGAGACATGCTGGGCGGGGCATGGGGGAGGGCAAGGAGGGGAGGCAGCTTGGTAACATGGGTTCCTCGAGCCCCTGGGGAGCTTCCCTGCAGGGCGGGGCACACCGCCTGCTTGCACAGAGCTGGAGACCCGGCGGGGAGGGAGACCATAGAGGCCGCTCCCAGGGAGCTTTCAGAGACTTGCAGTGGGCGCTGCAGGGAGCCTTGGAGGAGGAATTGGAGGGTGAGAGAAGGGAGAGGACCTGCTGACCGGGCTGATGGGGGTGAACCCATAGGCAGCTGGTTCGCTGGAGAGGAGCAGGAATGATGGCAGGTGGTCCTGGAGCCAACAAAGGGGGTGGCCCAGCCCTGGGGCGGGGTTGTGACGAAGACAGGGGCTAGGGCACTGGCCACGGGGGACAGGGAGCCAGCAAGCCAGCACCTCGAGACTGCCCCTCAGTTCTTTTGAGGTCATGTCTGGGACAAGCAGGCAAGACCTGGGTGACAGTGTGGCGGGGGAGGTTTGCAGAGAGAAGGGTGTGAGGCGTGAGAGTGGGAGGGCAGTGCGGGGCCCCGTGGGCACTCTCCCGTGTGTCTCTGATGACAGAGCCACCCTTGTGGTGCGAGGGGCCATCACCAGAACAGCCCAAGGGCCTGTGCCCCGAGAGGAGAGCCGCGGGGGGCTGGGCCTCCCGTCCCCCGGCTGCCCCTGCTCGCTTCTGTCTGTGGGTATTCAGACCAGCCTGGGAAACGGAGGGCTGGGAGCCTGCAAGGATGGCACTCCCTGGTGAACTAGGACCAGTGTTGACCGCTGAGGGGGACCCAGCGGCTGCCGAGCTGAAAGATTCTTTTTTCTGATTTTCCTCCAGCCTGGCTGATGGAGGCATGGATGTATTTTTGTAATTTTCGGTTTTTGTCTCTGACTCCATCAGCCCACCCTTGTGAATAACCTCATAGGATTGCCTTCCATCCATGCTAAGACCTGAGTGTCACCAGGCCATCTAGGAACTGGATTCTCCTCCTGCCCATTTCTTCAGTACTGCTCGTTTAAGAGATGGCAGTGTCTCATGAACATGGCCCATTTATCCACAGTCAGGGCTTCCATGTAAAATTGTGTTCGGTTCCCGATAGACTTGAGCTGCCCTGAATGTCGCTGACGAGACGTGATCCTCTCGTGCCCAGGTGCAGACCCTGAAGGAGCAGGACTGGGAGCTCGTGCAGCAAGCCAGCATGCTGGCCAACGTGGCCCAGGTGTTCAAGAGTGATGAGGGCGTGTCTGATGGCGAGGGCAACAGGGTCACCTTCTTCAGCTCGGCTACTCAGCTGTCGCCCAGTAGGCAGGCCAATGCCAAGACTCTGACTGTGATGCTGCAGGAGTGTTGGGGATTTTCTCCTCGGGACTTGGAAGCGACGAACCTGAAAGAAGGACACTCGGACAGTCTCTTGCAAGGACTGACAAGTTTATTTCTGCAGTCAAGCCTTTTTATAAAAGTAGGAACAAAGATCTTAGAGTATACAGCCAGCAGAGCGCGTACGGGGTTAACACCTAATGGGTAAAAATATTTCAAGGACAGCGCGCTCTAAGTGACCCATGTGCTTATCCCATAACCCGTTTTCTCAAGCAACATCCTTAATATTTATTGTTAAATCTTGGAGCCAGGCACAACCAAAGGCAGGAGATGTTTTTCTGCCCGAGCACACCAAGCCAGGGTATTTCTGGCCCTTAGCCATTTTCCCAAGGACTTCCTCCAGCCGGCTATTTTGTACTGGGCTTCCCAACATATCCTCCTTTTGTTTTTAATTTAAGCACGGCAGCTGCTAGTTGGACTCCATTGTGGGAGGCACGGAGTCTTGAGTAGAGACATCTGAATCCTGTAAGCAATGACAGAAAAAGCAGGGTGATTAATACATATATAAAAATATTGCTTCCTGAAAACCAAGCTCTAGGGTCTAGAGACGATAGGGTTTTGGTTAAAGTATCATAAAATTGAGTGCTGTACAATTCCTAAGGTACCTTAACTTGAAAATTAGCAACTTGTTGTTTCAACAAATTGATGTCTAAACTTGAGTTATTTGTGAGATCCTGCAAATGCGCTTTAACTTTACCCCAAGGATATTCAGTGCTATTATAGGGCATGTTAGTCAGACAAAAAGAAGTAAAATTCCAGTGACAACGTATACGTGTTTGGAAAGTCAGTTGCTGCACTTGATCTCCTAAGTGGATAACCATAGTTCGTAACTCATTAATTCGTGTTTGTAATTGCTGATCTATTTGAGCTTGTCGAGTCCAAAGATCATGAGAGTCTTTGTGCCAAGCAGTGATAAAATCATGGTTTTGTATGGAATTATGTAAAGCCATACTGGACAAAGTTCCTATAGTCACAATAGAGATAAGGCTTAAGATGTCTGCAATAATCCACCCAATGATGCGCTTAGATCGCCTAAGTCCAGTTTTCAACAATACAGAAAGAAATACAGAATCAGTCCAAGGCTCAGTTAAGTTTACGGGAAGCCATAACTTAGATCTTTGTTTAACTAGCGCAATGCTAGCATTGTGATATGAAATGGTGTGATTAAGGCAGGTATACAATGCACATGCAGTACAATTGACAATCTTGGTTGATAAGTCAATATCAAAATGCCCTACAATAAACAAGTACGGAAGGTGAACACACGATTGAATATAGCCAGTACTATTGTGTAGGAAGGTATAATTATAAGGACGAAACACACCCACAGTCCCATAAACACTAGCGAAGTGCTCTAAGGCTGCTGAAATTTTCCAAATGTGCCATTGCTCTGGCCCCACAATGGAGACGACAGTCCTGGGTCGTGGGGGTGGTAAGCCCCCGTTATACCAATTCAGCAATATGTCCTTATCAGTCCAGAAACTTGTCTTAGTTTTATGAAAGCCTCCAATGCTTGATCTATTAAACCAGGAGCAATTATGATGTTCCTCCTGCTCTTCAGAACAGTTTACAAACAAACTGTGAGGTCCCCAGTCAACAAATTTAAATGTATGATTAGTATGATTTTGCTGAATTATAGAAACTTTCCCAAATTGGCCTCGACAATCAAACCAATGTACTGGTTGTATCTCCTGTTTTCTTCTCCAAGATACAGTATGACATGAAGTTTCCTCTGGTTGAAAAAGCGAGTTTGAATAGTTGGCTATCTGGCCTGGATAATGTTGCTCAGAGCCATTAAGTAAGAAAGATGCCATAACAAAAATTCCCAGATGCAAAGCAGTCCCATTGTTGGCAGAGTATGCCCACCACTGTGGGAAGATAGTCATGCAAAGGGGATGAGATCCGAAGCAGATAGGCAAGGTTTTGAATCCCACGGAAATGTTGATTGGCTTTCCCTCATCTTCATGAATTGGTCGCTTTGTGGACCAGGGACTTGGAAAATGCATGCTGTCATTAGTAAAGATCATAAGGGCTTTATCTACCCAACCCACTATGGAGAGAAGTGGTGGGTTGGGTATGTATGCCCAATAAACATATTCTGCACTTACCCCAGAGGAACAGGAAAGAACAGCTAACATTGCCAGAAACAGCTTATCTGGAGTCATAGGAGTTCCAGTACTCTTCAGTGTCTGCTCAGCCTGATGAGTCATGTTTTTCACTTGACCCCATGTCGGGTAAGGATTCAGATGATGGCGTTTCCTCATTGGCTCCTCCAGGGTCATTGACGAGACCCTTCATGTCAGTTTCGTCACTTGCCGAGGGAGTCCGGTCTTGGGGTCCCTCTCGGTAATGGACATGGCGAAGGGGAACCCAGATTTCCTCTCCATCTGCAATGACAAGACCATAACCCTTGCCTAGGAGTCGTAAGATACCTGGCAGCCACTGATCAAATTGCTTATACCATATTGGTGTATTGATTTCTAATTTGCTGTTTTTGTCTTCTGCAAAATGTCTATGTGCACGAGTGTCAGAATTATTTTTTGTTAGGTTTAAAAAATTCAGGGAATACAGAGTTAAAGATAATAGTAATTGAGGGTTCATGGGATAAGAAGTGTAGCTCCTCTTCCATATTCCCCCTTTCTGTTTTAATAAATGGGTTTTTAGGGTGCAGTGGACTCTTTCAATAATGGCTTGACCCTGAGGATTATAGGGTTTTCCTGTAATGTGTGTTATGTTCCATTCTGATAAAAATGAACGAAACGAATGCAAGGTGAATGTAGGTCCATTGTCTGTTTTCAAGACAGAAGGAATCCCCATAATGGGGAAGGTGAGTAAGAGTGCGGAAATGGTGTGTTTACTGGATTCTGAAGAGACAGGTACTGCCCAGATAAAACCTGAAAATGTATCAACTGAGACAAAAAGCAAAGAAAACTTTCCTAAGGAGCAGTGAGTGAAATCAGATTGCCAAAGGGAGTTAGGCTGTTGCCCCCGGGGATTAACTCCTGAGGTCGTAGTTCGTAAGCTCAAAGGGGCATAGACATCACAGGTTTTAATAATATGACACGCTTCAGTGAGAAGAATATGGTATTTAGAGTGCAGTCTGTTAGCATTGGTATGAAGATTAGCATGTTCGTCATTGGCAGACATAAAAATGGGAGCTATGAGCCTGTCAACAGCATCATTTCTTGCAACCAGAGGGCCAGGTAAACCTGAATGAGCATGTATATGTGCATTAAAGAAAGGTTCCGTACGTGAGCGAATTAAAGCTTGAGTCTGTGAAAAGAGAGTATATAATTCTTCATCTAGGTTGTATAAAAAGGCGGTAACAAAATCAGGAAAAAGGGAAGCAAGGTATTTGGAATCAGTATATACGTTGAAGGATAATGGTTGAAGCGACAAAAGAGCATATAAAGCATATAATTTAACTCTTTGTACTGAAGAATAGGTAGTGGGTAATTTCTCTTTGATACCAGGGCCGACAATCCCTGCTATGCCTTTCTTGTTGCCATCAATGAAATAGGTGGGTGCATTGGAAATAGGTTGGGATGTAATGATATTAGTTACAATGAATTTAGTACATTGTAGAAAGTCCCATAATTTTCCTTTTGACAAATGAAATGAGATAACGTTTTGAAAATCATTTAATGCCATTTGCATGGTCAAGTTATACTGTAAGGCAATTTGCAATTTCTTTTTTGTTCAAGGGAACACGTATTGCATATGGATCAAATCCAGTCAAAGTTTGTATATGGCTTCTTCCTGACATAATTAAGTGCCTTATTTTCTCAATATATGATACAATTTTTTTTTTTTTAGACTGTTTAGTGTGTTAATATACCCATTCTATTGGGCTATGCTGAGCTATAATTGCAGTGGATGAATGTTCAGTGGGGAATATATATAAAGAAACTGGTTGATCATAATCTAGCCGAGTTGGAAAAGATTGTTGAATGTGTTTCTCCACTAAGGCCAGTTCTTCTTTGGCCTCTTTTGTTAGCTGCCTAGGGCTATTAGGGTCAGGGGATCCCTCTAAAATTTTAAATAGATTTTGTAAGGCATAGGTGGGGATGCCAACAGATGGCCGTAGCCAATTAATATCTCCTGGCAATTTTTGAAAATCATTCAGCGTGCAAAGACACTGCACAGAAATTTGAGTTTTTTGAGGTTTGATTTTAGATTCTTCCATAACATGTCTTAAATAATTAAAGGGTGTTTTCCATTGAATTTTATCTGGTGCAATAAGCAGGCCATGATTTTGAAGAGTAGTAGTAACTTCATTGTATAACTGTTGCAAATAGAGTTCAGATTCCATAGAAAGAAGTATATCATCCATGTAATGAATTATAAACGCAGTAGGACATTTATCTCTAATAGGTTGTAATAAAACAGATATGAGATATTGGCAAATGGTAGAGTTTATCATTCCCTGAGGTAGCACCTTCCATTGAAATCTTTTAACAGGAGCCATGTGATTTATAGAAGGAACTGAAAAGGCAAAACGTTTTCTATCTTTAGGATGCAGGGGTATAGTAAAAAGACAGTCTTATAAGTCAATAATAACTATAGACCATCCTTTTGGTACCATAGAAAGGGAGGGCAATCCGGGTTGTAAGGGCCCCATAGGTAACATGGTATTATTAACATTTCTTAAATCTGTCAACATTCGCCATTTTCCTGATTTCTTTTTTATTATAAAAATAGGGGAGTTCCATGGGGAAAATGAAGGTTCTGTATGAGCTTTTTGTAATTGTTCATTTACTAATTGTGGAAGAGTTGCCAATTTTTCTTTACTTAGGGGCCATTGAGGTGTCCATACTGGGGTATCAGATTCCCAATCGAAAGGCAGCGGTGTTAACTCAATGGCCCCCGTTAAGAAGGTTCATTTAAAGAAACTGTGGCTTTCGTTTGTTCAAGAAAATCCCGTCCCCATAAATTGATAGGGATATTGGTAATATATGGTTTAAGATAAGCTACAAGTTGATCAGGGCCATACACTTGTAAATAGGATGCATTGACAAAAGTTTGTGTGGCATCAGTTTTTTTCGCTCCTAATAGTCTAGAAGGAGCCATAACCTTACCCCAATCAAGGGGCCATTCTTCAGCTCTAATGATTGAAATGTTAGCTCCGGTATCTAACATGCCTTTGAAATTTTTCCCCATATGTGTAAAGTAAGTATGGGTTTCAGATGTTCCTTTAATAAGGTGGATAGTGCAGCAGTAAGGTTGGTACTTCCAAAGACTCCCTGCCAAACTTTATCAGATGCCTTCATTGGTTTGACATATGGCAAAAGTAATAATTGTGCAAAATGTTCACCTTTTTTAAGTATATATTTCCCATTTTCACAACATTTACCATAACATGTATTTCCCCTTCATAATCTTCATCCACAACATCAGTCAGTACCACTAAACCTCTCATTGTGCAGCTACTACGTCCCAAAATTAGTCCTATTGTCCCAGGTGGAATCAGGCCATAATATCCAGTGGGAATTTTGTGGGGTTTGTATAATTCTATTAGTTCCATATCATAAGGACTAGGTATATCAATGCGAGCACTCTTAGATGTAGCTGCTTGTAGTGTCATAATGCTAGGTCCTCCTTTTGTAGTGGGGCTAGAGGATGGCCCCTTTATCAGTTTCCCTGTTGTTTTTGTTGTGCACCAGGGTTCAAAGTGTTTCCATCCTTATCAAATTTAGAATGACATTCATTCAGCCAGTGGAACCCCTTTTTACATCTTGGACATACTCCTGGGGGTCTCTTCTTATTAGTAGTAGTAGTATTTTTTTTGACCTGTGTTGGCATGCGACATTGTTTTTTCATATGGCTGGGCTTCCCACAGTTAAAACATTTGGCATTAGTAGCTTTCTGTACATTAAAGGTTTCTAATGTTGCCAATTTTGGTCTATGGGAATTAGATCTGATATCCTTATAAGCTTTCAAATATTCCATAAAAGAGCTAGTCTCTTGAATTGGTCTAAGCATGGATTGACATTCCTCATTAGCATTTTCAAAAGCAAGTTGATTTAAAATAATATTTTGTAAAGTCACATCCTTAATAGATTTCTCAATTGCATCCTTTAATTTTCCTATAAATTGAGAATATTCCTCCTCATGTCCTTGAATAATCTTAACAAATGAACCATCAGAGTTAGTGCTATCAACTTTTGCTTATGCCCTGCAGGCAGTTTCTTTAATGAAATGTAACATCTGAGGGGTAATATTAGCTAATTGTGCAATCGTATTGGCCATGGCTCTTGTTCCAGTGAGTATATCATAGATTAAATTGGCAGGGTTACCATGAGATTGCTGGTCAATCAGCATTTGTTGGGCCTCATCATTAACCCATATTTGCCATTGAAGTAATTGTTGAGGATTTTGAATTATCTTTGCTATTTGAAAAAAATCATATGACATCCAATGGTCAGCCCATCCTCCGAGAAATTCTATACAGTAAGGAGAAGTAGGTCCATACAGAGTGCATGCTTTCTTAAAGCTAGACAACATGCCAAAATCTAGATTAGCCCAAGTATTTTGGTCTTGGACAGGTTGATTAAATTGCATTGGAAAAGCAAAAGCGCAAGCAGGCATCTCCCGAGGAGGAGTGAAATGATTAGTACGAGCAAAGTTAGCAATTGCTGTTACAGGCGGAGCAGAAGGAAAAACCTCAGATTTGGGCTGTCCGTTGAATGAAATGACCTCCGTTCTAAGTGGCTTCAGTTTTGATACATCCTGTATATATGTCTCTAAGTTGTTTTTCTAAGGATTGTGTCTGATTGAGCTTAACATTCTTATATTTCAAAGCACCTTGCATATCTTGTTCTTTATGCTCATATTCATGTAAAGATTGAATAGTTTTTTACTTCCAAATTAACACTGCTGCTGCTAAGTCGCTTCAGTGGTGTCCAACTCTGTGCAACCCCAGAGACGGCAGCCTACGAGGCTCCCCGTCCCTGGGATTCTCCAGGCAAGAACACTGGAGTGGGTTGCCATTTCCTTCTCCAATGCATGAAAGTGAAAAGTGAAAGTGAAGTCGTGAAGTCGCTCAGTCGTGTCCGACTCTTAGCGACCCCATGGACTGCAGCCCACCAGGCTCCTCCATCCATGGGATTTTCCAGGCAAGAGTACTGGAGTGGGGTGCCATTGCCTTCTCCAAAATTAACGTTATGCCCTTCAATTTGTTCTGTGATAGCCCGTATGAGTGACCATGTAACCCTTGCCGATATGCTTCCAAAACATTATTTTTAACCCTTTTCTATATGCCTAGATTGAATGTCCCCTCTTCTGGGAACCATGAATTGTTCCAGTAACATATGATAGCAGTCGTTCAACTGATCTCTTGAAACATTAACACCGTTTTGTTTCAAAAAATGATACATTATAGAAATGAAAGGAATTTTACTGCTATGTTGTCCCACCCTGCTTACCTCTTTCTGCAGGGACTTGTCCCTTTGTTCAGCTTTCCTTTCAAGTCCCTGTTCATGGCGCCACTTGTTGGGGATTTTCTCCCCGGGACTTAGAAGCCACGAACCTGAAAGAAGGACACTAGGACAGTCTCTTGCAAGGACTGACAAGTTTATTTCTGCAGTCAAGCCTTTTTATAAAAGTAGGAACAAAGAGCTTAGAGTATACAGCCAGCAGAGCGCGTATGGGGGTAACACCTAATGAGTAAAAATATTTCAAGGACAGAGCGCTCTAAGTGACCCATGTACTTATCCCATAACCTGTTTTCTTAAGCAACATCCTTAATATTTATTATTAAGTCTTGGTGCTGGGCATAACCAAAGGCAGGAGATGTTTTTCTGCCCGAGCACACCAAGCCAGGGTATTTCTGGCCCTTAGCCATTTTCCCAAGGACTTCCTCCAACCGGCTATTTTGTACTGGGCTTCCAAACAAGGAGCAGCTGGACGCCATCAACAAAGAGATCCGGTGGGTGCGCCTGATCCCAGCTCCCTGGGAACTCGGTTTCTCTGAGGAGCTGTCTTGTCCTAGGGAAGTCTGAGTGTTCCAGAGTAAGAAACCTGACCTCAGGTCAGCTTCAAGTATTTTCAATTTTGAGATTGACCTTGATTATAGAGCTCAGCCAGGGTGTTCTGTCCATGGTGTGGTGTCTGCACTCTGTGGGGAGGGGGGCGTTGTGGGGTGTCCCCCCCCGAGCTCTGAGCCCCAAGGTGGGTGAGGTGCCAAGGCGTCCCCTGCATCCTGTGCACCCTCCTGTGTCCCTCGGAGCCTCCCATGTTCTGGTGAAAAGTCACCTGGAACAGAAAAGCTGGGGTTATGGGGTTGGCAAATTCCCACTCAGATCTGCATTTTCCTTTTTAACTTAATACAGTGTGAAGATGGGCTTGTTGTAAGACAGTGGTCCAAGGACATGTGTTTGAGTTTTTCTCATATCATCAGTATATTTAAGATGTTTTCTTTAGACACTGTCTTGGCAGTTATAACAATTTACAAAACGGGATAGAATCCAAAGGCCTGCCTCGTGGTGAGCAGGGGGCCTTGGGTCTGGGTGCAGCCGGGTGGCTGGGGGCCCCAAGGCCTGCCTGGTGCCCACCGGCACAGCTATGCCCGTGTCCCGAGTCCACGTTCAGAGTGGCCGCAGGCCAGTGACCCTGCACAGGACCTGGCAGAGCTGCTGCTCAGACTGTTCTCATCACGTCAGCCCAGGCTGAGGTGCCCGTTCCTGTTGGCCGAGTGAGGGGGGCCTGGGGGAAAGGAAGGAGGTGAACAGGACAACCAGCAAACGCAGGTGGTGCCGCCTGCCCATTTGACGCCGAGACAGACGGCTTTGTGGGCAGTATTTGAGCACAGATGAGCTCAGAAAGATTGTCTTTCCCCATCCCTGCAGGAAATATGGAATGGTTATATATTAATATTTTTATTTTCATAGCATATTGTCAGGTAAAAGTGATTTTTCCTTATGCAACAAGTTGACTAGGTGTAAATGGTAAATTCTGTCCATCAACTTGTTATCAACAGTGAAAAACTTTCAAGATGTATAAGTAGAAGTGAAACTGGAGAGTTTACTTCCTGTAAGAATCTTGTATTTTAATTTGAAAATCATTTTATTTGCATAATTGTGTGTTTAAACTGCTATATAAAATCATCCATAACACATTAGGGGAGAAGAGCAGAAACCGTGAATTCTAGGTTAATGCAACACATTGACATGAATCCAGAAACTCCCACAAAGCTGGTAAAGAACTTTATCAAGTGATGCGTTTGTACATACACAACCTTAAAAAAAAAAAAAAAAAAAAAAAATACTAGATCAACTCAGCACTTCATCTGGTCTGGAGACTTGTGTTTAGAAACTCCAGCTTGTTCGTGAATTGCTGTTTTGATTGCACAGCGTTCCTGATTCCCAGTGTAAAAGACTTGAGGCACTGACGTGCATCTCTGCCCTGAGAGCAGGGAAGGTAAAGGTTGTCAACTTCAGGTATCTCCTCACAGGGAGAGAGTCGCCACCAGGGCCCCTTCAGAATGTTAGAGTAAATAAGTGAAATCAAGCATGAATGATCAGGGGCCAGGTTGTAAGACTCAATGCTAAGATTCTAAGTTTGAGAATATTCAAAATAGGAAAAGTTGAACCATTTTGCTGAGATGTTAATTGAGCAACTGTTTCTGGAACTTGTTAATCGTGACACAGAATGCCAGCCCAAATTTGTTGTCCAGACACGTTCCTCTGCTGACAGAGGCAGGTGACGGGTTTTATTCTATTTTAGGTTGATCAAAGAAGAGAAGGAGAACACGGAGCAGCGGGCTGAGGAGACTGAGAGCATGGAGGGCAGGGGGAGCTTAGGCAACCTCCGTCGTTTTATTTTTTTATTTTTTAGTTTTTCATTGTATTTTATTAATTTTTAATTAAAATTTATTTTAATTGGAGACTAATTCCTTTACAATATTGTATTGGTTTTGCCATACATCAACATGAATCCGCCATGGGTGTACAAGTGCTCCCCATCCTGAACCCCCCTCTCATCTCCCTCCCCGTACCATCCCTCTGGGTCATCCCAGTGCACCAGCCCCAGGCATCCTGTATCCCACATCGAACCTGGACTGGTGATTCGTTTCTTATATGATATTATACATGTTTCAATGCCATTCTCCCAAATCATCCCACCCTCTCCCTCTCCCACAGAGTCCAAAAGACTGTTCTGTACATCTGTGTCTCTTTTGCTGTCTCGCGTACCTCCATCCTTTTAAATCAGTGAGTTCCCTCAACCTGCATCCTGCCTCCTCGTGTGCCGGCTCCTGCCCACTCAGCAGTGGGCGCTCCAATCCCTGAAGGAGACAGCACAGCCCTGCGTGGGCGGGAGACCCGCTGGGCCTCATGCCTCTGGTATGTGTCTGCCTCCTCCCTGCTGCATCCCTCCCCGAGCACACTGGTTTTCTTTTTTGTTTGTTTTTTCTCTTTTTACCCAGAAGAAAATCAGGTACATTTGCTATGCTCAGAGGTCTAAAATTTTTTAAACTGCCTAGTCTTTAATCATTCCACAGTGGCACAGTGACAAATTAGTCTTGATATTTGAACCACCAGCTTAGCACGTCATCATGAACTCAGCCAGAGCCTGCCTCTGTAACGCTGGGCCTGGCCTATGTTGGGCACAACAGCTGCAGGGAAGTTTCCGTTCTCAGGGAGCAGACAGCTTCGTGAAAGTAAGCATAGGCAGCTTTCATGGCGTGTGAAAGCCGTGCAGCACATTTTCCATTGGAGATGCCTGGCTGCAGGGTGCAGGGTATGCGGTGGGAACAAAACCAAGAATCTACACTGGTCTGCTTGCTGATGGACCTGGCCGCACGCTCAGACCAGCTCTGCATGTAAAACCAGGTTAAAAGCCCAGTGCCCCAGAGCCCCAGGGAAGACGTCAGGCTGCCTCACTTTTCCAAGTCTAAAACTGGGATGATGACCTAGGGCTTTTGGTGACAGAGTGTGTGGCTCTACAGCACATGTTCCAGCTTTCTTGCGTGTTGAGCTTAGGTTTTGTGAGTGCATTGCTATTTACCCCATGAAATCACGTGTACAACACTCTGCTTTGTAACTGGACTTGTATTATCTCTTTTTTCTGTTACCACCCATTTCATGTTAGTTGCATTGTTAGTCACCTTATAATTAAATTAACTGTGAATCATTTTAGCGGCCTGTGAATTGGTAACTAGTCCATTTTGTGGTCTTTTGACACACTTTTTATAATTTGCATCATTGGCTAATTAGTTGATATTTAAAATTATTTGACGATTTCTCTGTGGTTTCATGCTTGATTTCTTTCCGAATATTTGTAAAAGAACAGTTCTGTATGTTTTCCTTGCTGTTGGAGTTCTCTGACAGTGTTTCTGGTTTCATCATTGGTTTTGGTTTCCTGTCTCATCCTGTTGTCTGCTTAGTCGTCATCAATCCAGACCCACCCCCGGCCCCCCCTCCCCCCCCTGCGCCCCAGCCCCCAAGGCTGTAGTTTACCCATCCATCTCCCCTCCCCCGTCCCCCCACTTGATCTGGTCATAGCACTGCTGTGGTCCACAGCGTGTGTCTCCTTAGTCGGGTTTGTGCTTTGTCTTCATGTCTCATTAAATGGTGTTTTTCCCCCATAGTAGTAAGTTGAATTGGTGTATCACTATGCAGTTATAGGAGAAGGCAATGGCAACCCACTCCAGGACTCTTGCCTGGAAAGTCCCATGGACAGAGGAGCCTGGTAGGCTGCAGTCCATTGGTTGCAAAAAAGTTGGGCACAACTGAGCAACTAAGAACAGAAGTATTTCCAAGGACCACACTCAAGTGTGTGTGTGTGTGTGTGTGTGTGTCTCATGTCTGTCTGTATCTCCCTCTTGCCATCTTGGAGTCTGTCTTGGAACCTTCCTCTCTTTCTGCCTCTGTCTCTCCCGACAGTTGGCCGCCCATCCGTTCCTCTGGCCCTGGCCTCTCACAGGTGCTATGGCTCTGACTGAGGAGCTTGCGCCAGCCGGCTGTTTCCCTTCGCGTGGGTGCCTGCGAGTGTCTGTGTGTCTGTCCGTGTGCCTGCCTGTGGCTCGTCTGCTCTCTCAGGAAGGTAGTGTGCTTGGCGGGCGGCGTCGGGGCAAGGGGGCCCTCAGTAGGGTGAAGGGGCGGGGCTGAGGCGCTCCGGTCGACCGTGCCTCTTTGGCTCCCAGTGGGTTTGGGCACCGGGCAGGATGGGCGCTCAGGGCCCTGGCTGGGCTGCGCCTAGGCCTGCAGGAGGCTCAGAGGCCCGCGGGCCACGGGGGGCGGGAAGCCAGACAACTCCGGGGGCCGCGTGGCCCTGAGCAGCGAAGGGGATGGCGGGAGGCTCCGCTCCCGGAGCGCAGCTGGGCCAGGAGACGCCCAGGGTGGGACGGCGCGGCAGGCCCTACACGCACGCCCGGCCCGCTGCTGGAGGGTCCTGGAAGCCGTTCGGCCCCCGGGCCCGGCCAGGCCATTGCTGCCGGGGGTTGGCGATGTTCGGGGGTGTGGTGTCGTCGCCAGGCTGCAGTCCGGTCGCGGGTGGTGTGGCTCCAGTACAGCATGCGCCCCCGTGGAGAGGTGCGACCGGCAGGACAGAGCGAAAGGGAGGCGCAGAGCAGGGTTCTTAGGGAGCCTGGTGACAGCTTCCTCCGTCTACGGCCATACCACCCTGAACATGCCCGATCTCGTCTGATCTCGGAAGCTAAGCAGGGTCGGGCCTGGTTAGTACTTGGATCGGAGACCGCCTGGGAATACCGGGTACTATAGGCTTTTTGCCTCCCTTCTCCTTTAGCCCCCGGTCCCCGTCGCAACTCTTGGGCCCCCGCAGCCCCATCCCCTCCGTGGGTGGGGCGTGGGGGTCGGTGGCCGGGGCTGCGCCTCGCGCTGCAGACCGGGGTTGCCTCCGCGCGGCCCGCGAGCCCCTCCGCATTCGGCTTCCAGGAAACCAGACGACCGTCCCCCGGATCTCCGTCTGGGGCTCCCTTGGGGTGCCTCAGGCAATCCTGGGGGCTGCACCAGCCCCAGCCCCGGCCCCAGCCCCGCCCCGGCCTCGCAGGCGATTGCGTGTGCTCGCGCGCGCCCCCGCGCGGGCACACACACACATATATCTGCACAGACGGTGCATGTATCTTGTTGAGTTATACTTTTGGTGGCTATATGCCTGGGAGTGGGATTGCTGAAGAATATGGTACTTCTAGTTTTAGTTTCTTGAGGAACCTTCATACTCTTTTCAATAGTAGCTCTACCAACTCACAGTCCTACCAACAGTGGAGGAGAGTTCCCTTTTCTGCACAGCCTTTGCTACTGACAGACTTTGCCATGAGGACCATTCTAACTAATGTGAAGTGGTACCTCCTTGTAGTTTGGAGTTAAGTCTCTCCAATCATTAGTGATGTTGAGCAAGATGACCTTTTAAAAACACAGATCCAATTCTACCACTTCCCTGCTAAAATTGCTCTTGTATTTTCCCATCATATTTCATATACGACCAAATCCCTTCATTGCTTGGGCGCCACTTTCTTCTCTCATTTCTTTCCACTGGAGTGCCCTCTGCACTCTTTGGGTTCCCTCCCATAGGGCATTTTCCATGTCTGGAATGTACGAAGGTCCCCTTGTCACATAGCCTTCCAAGATGCTATTTGACCTGCCTGAAAGTCCTCCTGCACCTCAACCCTGGTGTACGTTGGTTCAACCTATGGACCTCAACTCAATTATGACTCTGAAAAGCCTTCTCTGACACCCAGTTTTTAGTGAGGGAAGAGTCACCTCTATAAGTTCTCACAGGATCTGCCTGTTATTTATCATTAGATTAGTCTCAGTGAAAGCAGCAACTGTGTGTCTTCTTCTCTCAGCATTCTATGTGCAGAAACTTATTACATGCCTACACGCTCATAGTCGGTGCTCAATATGTATTCAGTGTGTGAAAGAGAAGTTCTTGGAAGCCTCAACTTTTCACTTGGCTCAGCACTTTTGATCTCTTTGTATCTTTGTCGGTTCAACTCTTCTCTTTCTTCTGTTGATGTGCACACTATGTTCAAGGCAGAATCTAAGGCATGAAGACATATCCATACACATAGGTTCTTGCTTTCAAGGAACTCGTACATCCGATTTCTATAATTTAGTGTTTTTAAAATGCTGTAGAACAATGTAAACTTTTAGTATGATCCATTTGCACTTCAAAGAAAGATCATTTTACTTGCATAGCAAAGGTGGAGACCTTCCAACTTGTAGTCCAATACTGATAGCTTTACCATTTCAGGCAAGTCTTGTGGTTCCTTCTGTAGGTGTGTGACTCTTCCAGAAATATGAAGCTCTTCCGTAGTCCTCAGACTTTTGTGTGATTTGGAATCATCAAGAAAGCTTCCAGTTATAGGTTCCAGACCACCACCTCAAACAGTCAGTAGCGAAGTGGCGTGGATTGCAGGAATACGCATTTTCAACCAGCATCCCTGGTGGTTCTGTTGCTACAGACTCAATGCAGTGGGCAGGGCCTGGACTGTCCACTGGGTCTCACGTGGAATGGAGAGAAGGGCTTCCCCACCACTGTTTATAGCCTCCTGACTAGAAATGGTCCCCAAACAAAAATCAGACAAACAAGATAATCCCACATCGAAGTCCATGAGATGAAGGAACTAAGCAACTGGTTGAGAGGGGGCCAAGGGGAAAGGTTGCTCTTTTTGTCTCCACCTCTACTCCTTTCTTCCTTGATGCCTTAGTCATCCATCATGGAGACTTGAAATACCATTCACAATAGTCATATTGGTTGAATAAAGGTTTTGCATTTAACCAACTCTAAAAAACGAAGAAAGTTTAACCTGCCACATGTTTCTTTAAAAAAGTCGATTGCTTTTCAATACTGGAGTTTCTCCATTGCCTTGTTCAAGTAGCCTTAATAGTAAAAATAAACTAAAACGAAGGAAAGATTCAACTCTACCAACAAAGGAAACCTTCCGTCTCTTCCATCGTCTTCGCACTTAGTAGAACACTGCTGCTACTTCTAAGTCACTTCACTCGTGTCCGACTCTTTGTGACCCCATAGACGGCAGCCCACCAGGTTCCCCTGTCCCTGGGATTCTCCAGGCAAGAACACTGGAGTGGGTTGCCATTTCCTTCTCCAGTGCATGAAAGTGAAAAGTGAAAGTGAACTCGCTCAGTCGTGTCCGACTCTTAGCAACCCCATTGACTGCAGCCCACCAGGCTCCTCCATCCATGGGATTTTCCAGGCAAGAGTACTGGAGTGGGGTGCCAGTGCATTCTCCGGTAGAACACTAGCTCTTTTGTTTGTATTTTGACTAGGCATTTAACAGTATCGTGGCTCAGATGGGAAGGCGTCCACCTGAAGGAGACTTGGGTTTGATCCCTGGGTCGGGAAGATCCCCTGGAGAAGGAAATGGCAACCCGCTCCGGTATTCTTGCCTGGGCAAAGCCACGGACAGAGGAGCCTGATGGGCTGCAGGCCATGGGTCGCATCAAAGTTGGGCACAACTGAGCAACTCAGAACAGAAGTCTTTCCAAGGACCACAACAAGGGATTTGGAACTCTTGCTTGACTCCCTCAGGTTAACGATGTTGACTAGGCAGCAGGTGGCAGCTGAGTCATCTGTACAATTAAAAAAGAATGTGTCATTATGTTCTGTACTTTTCTGTACTGTAGGAAAAGACTGTACAGAGCAGACGTCTGGACTTGTACGGGACTTTTGGTCCTTTAGAGGATTACAGTTGTAGCACCATCAATGACTGCAAGAGTTGGCAGGAAGGCTGCCCTCAAAGTCTGAGTCCAGATATGTCCAGTATTTTAGGGTATATCAGATGAGTAAGAGTGCATTTACCCTTCACTACGTCTCCATAGAAAGTTGCCTTGTGTTTGGACGTACACACGCACACACACACACACACACACACACACACCCCGCCGCCGAGACAGGTCAAGAGCTGGAAACCACAGTTAAGGGAGACAGAGAAAGAGGGAGAGAGAGACAGCAAGAGGACCACGCAAGCTTCCCAACCCATGGCCTCCACACCCTCCCCCCTCCACTCTTGGTATGTACCAGGCCCCAAGTCAACCAGACCCTACCCTCGCCCACCGACACACTCACACACACACTCTCACACACTCACCCTCTGGCCTAGGGCCGAGGACTGTGTCCCACTTTAGCCGAGTGGAAGGGGACCTTTGAGACCTCGGCTGTGAGGAAGTCTTGGGGTCGCCACGAGTGACAGCCAGCCCCAGGGCACCACGTCCAGCCGTCCAGCCGGGGCCTGGCCCAAGGCTGACGCCCCCTCCCTTGGGGAAGCTGCTGCTTCCACGCGGCCTCCCTCTGAGGAGCGTCACGGTCTGTGCCAGTGTGTTTTTCTCGCATCTGATGCCTGTCAAAAACAAGTTAGACCACATAGATCTCATAGGAGACTCAGTGTGGCACTCTGGGGATCAGAGCAGATGATTTAAAATCTCTTTCTATATAACAATGTGTTCTTTCAGAGAAAAGATTGGGGTGGGGAAGCAAATAGATTTCAAAAAACCTACACTAAAGAAAGTTGAACAGCTTTCTTTAGCCTTTAGTATTCTGGTTTGATTGCAAATCTCTAAGAGGGGGAAATAAAAGGGAGCTTTCCCCAAATGTTTTTCAACTGGGATTCTGTCTTCACTGGGAATCACTCAGATTTCAATGTGCACCAATGCCCCCTGTGCCCCCACCCCAACCCTGTTTGGAGAATGCCAGCTGGAGAAGTCAGGGAATCTCCCGCTGTCCAGGGTTGCCAGCTCTGCTGAGACTCACCTCCGAGGTCAGTGGGAGTCAGCTCCCAGACAGTCCAAAGAGGTAGCCTTCACAATTGGACCCCCACATGCTTGGTGGTATGTGAAGGCTTGCTAAGGTTACATCAATAAGTGGATTAAAAAAAAAAAAAATGAAGATCTACAGCCTGCCTGTGCACCCTTTCCAAAGGTTGCTCTGCTGAGTGCTGAGCAGCAGTGAGCAGTCCCAGTTGGCCGGATGGTCTTGCTTTCTACAAAGATGTCTCCATAAATATGAGACCTGCCCTCTCTCCCTCTACTTACTATGATGAGTTTCTCCAGGGCCCACAAATCTTTTGAGTGCCAGACAAAATAGTGTTTTTTTGAGAAAGTGAAAGTCTGTTGATTTAGTATTAAATATTTTTCCAACTCAGATGATTTCTAATACTTTGCTTTTATGAAATTTGAGGGAAGACCGAGTTGAGCTCTGTCAAAAGTTAGATCATTAAAAATCATTTTGATGATAGATCACCCTTTCAGAGGGATCTCAGTAACAGACATTACTATGATAAAGTTCCTTTTGTTTTCATGAAAAATGTTTCATAGTGTGTACAATAACTGTAAAAACAATAATTGTAAAATGTTGGTGAGGATTGCCATCTATTTTAGGAAATAGATGCATCTTAATTTAGCAAGTCTGATGAAAACTGGTTTTTC
Organism: Bubalus kerabau; assembly: GCF_029407905.1. NCBI lineage: Eukaryota > Metazoa > Chordata > Mammalia > Artiodactyla > Bovidae > Bubalus > Bubalus kerabau. The sequence goes on from NC_073625.1 coordinate 45,498,661, forward strand.
CAATAACATTGTACTTTTTATATGTAGTAATTGTTTATGAAATCCTGTTTTGATAAATCATACTAATAGTACCTATAATGATAGTTCAGTCTGGAATTATTTCTTTAATATCTAGAGCTACTTGGCTACAGGATTTAAACATTACCTTCAAAATAGAATGTACAAAATTTAATTCAAGTTATATACATACTTTTGCTGCAGATAAATGAGTCATCAATGAAAGGACTTTAGGCATAAAATGTATTACATTAACATAAAATTATGTAAAAAATACAGTGGAAATACAACTTTAAGGAGTAAATGAAATAACTTGCCTACGAAAGATGAGCTTGTAGGTGTATATTAAAACGAATTGAGGTGCATCTCAAATTGCTGTGGTATTAGATTGTTCTGGAAACAGTGAAGAAGTCATATTAGGATTTTACTTTTAAATGTTTCCTACTTCTGTTTCACCAGAAATTGTATCCTTTGCAACTGTTTAGATTGATGAAGAAATGTTTTAGATGTTAACTTAAACAGGTGTGAAATGTCATATAGTGTTGTTGTTAAGATAGTGTTAATATGCATTTTGAAATATGCACAAGTGAATCATTTGAAAAGACATATAGTTTAAAGAATTACTTTAAGGGGTAACCAAGCAGGAAATTGAAGGTCTCTATATCCAACAGCACATAAGGAGAATGAAAAAACAGGGGTCCAGAAATGGCACCATTTGGTCTGGTTCAGGCCCTTTCCACACTCCCTCCCACTGCTGTCCTTCTAGTGTAGGATCCAGGTCTAACATGTCCTCAGTTCCAACTTAATGTCCCATGTTACCACTACTCTCTTCCTCCCATGCGTGGCACTCATTTCTTTCACACTTAATGACAATCATGTTGACTTGGCCCTGGGACCACCTCATGGAACTATCCGGGCAGTCATCGTCTCTTGGCTCACGCTCCCTCCCTTACACTTGCCTCAAATCCCAAAAACCCTCAGACAATAGAAAGCCTAAGTTTAGGCCTAGGCCCTAAGCCCTTGTCCATCTATCATCTGAAAGATTATTATTAACTTATGCATTTGAAGTTTTCAAAGTGCTTCCCTCTTTGTAATTCCTCTTTTCTTCTTTACCACAACCTGCTGTGATAGATGAAGGTAGAAGATGGATGGGTGGATGGATGAATAGGTAGGTAGGTAGAATGAAGAAATTGGGGCTCAGAGGATTTAAATGGTTTTCCTGTGATGACACAGCAAGAAATGGTGGAGTTAGTATTTGGAAGCAGGTCACCTGTCTTCAGACTCTTCGCCTTATGCATGACATCACTGAACCTAAGTCCAAGGTCAAAGAAAACCAATTGGCACTTTCGAGCCTGGGATGGCCCACTCAAACCTTACTGATCATGTAACCCTGGAGATAGTGGTGGGTGTTAGCGTGTGGTCCTTGTCCAATGGCCACTGTCTGGGGCCTTCACACTTCATCCAGGTTCTCTGCCAGACATTTGGAAAGGACTTACAGCTGGGGAAATGAACACATGTATACCTCCACGTACCATGGGACAAGATTACTTAGAACAGGACATGATGGTGTGGAGCTAAGAGAGCTGAGTATAAACAAACATTCACATAAAAATGGGCAAGTTTTGCCGCGAGTGGTGTTTTAGTCTGGATAGTTATACTGGAAATAAAACTTGGGTAGATGTCAAAACACCAGTCATCTAACTTTAGCTTTATTTTTAATTAAAGACACAGACTTTTAGAAACTAGGAGAATACTAAACCTGTTTCAATTTACCTCAAAGTGCCCAAATTAATAGTTATTTAAAAAGTTGGCTTAAAGCTCAACATTCAGAAAACGAAGATCATGGCATCCGGTCCCATCACTTCATGGGAAATAGATGGGGAAACAGTGTCAGACTTTATTTTTTTGGGCTCCAAAATCACTGCAGATGGTGACAGCAGCCATGAAATTAAAAAATGCTTACTCCTTGGAAGGAAAGTTATGACCAACCTAGATAGCATATTCAAAAGCAGAGACATTACTTTGCCAACAAAGTTCCATCTAGTCAAGGCTATGGTTTTTCCTGTGGTCATGTATGGATGTGAGAGTTGGACTGTGAAGAAGGCTGAGCACCGAAGAATTGATGCTTTTGAACAGATGTGTTGGAGAAGACTCTTGAGAGTCCCTTGGACTGCAAGGAGATCCAACCAGTTCATTCTGAAGGAGATCAGCCCTGGGATTTCTTTGGAAGGAATGATGCTAAAGCTGAAACTCCAGTACTTTGGCCACCTCATGCGAAGAGTTGACTCATTGGAAAAGACTCTGTTGCTGGGAGGGATTGGGGGCAGGAGGAGAAGGGGACGACAGAGGATGAGATGGCTGGATGGCATCACCGACTCGATGGACGTGAGTCTAGGTGAACTCCGGGAGTTGTTGATGGACAGGGAGGCCTGGTGTGCTGCGATTCATGTGGTCGCAAAGACTCAGACACGACTGAGCGACTGAACTGAACTGACTGATGGCTAAGTTGACTTCACCTATGCTTTTGTGTCATTTTTTGGAAAACTTTTGAGGATATTTTTTTAAAGTGCATTCAGACATACAGTTAAAAAAAATAATTACTCCTACTATGGAGCTTGATATTTTTATTCTTCATTGTGACGTATTTCATTTGAAGCTGAGCCCTTAAAACATTTTAAAGTTAGTTGGGATTCAGGGTCACAAAAAATTCACACATGACTTTAGCAACTAAACAGCAACTGAACGACAGAGTAATTGATTCCCTAGAAGTTAAAGGAGTCGATCTGTAGGTCAGATACACAGTGAATATTTTTAGTTCACTTAGCACACACAGGGCATAATTTACTAAAGAAAGGACTATGGCTTTATATATAGTCGAAGGTTGCTCTCCAAGACCACCTGGAAGTTCAAGTGTGCAGATGGCCAGGAGTTCAGCAACCTGGACTTATTCTGCCTGTCCTTGTGGATTGGCTCCAGCTGTTTCCTTCTGAGCACAATTCAACTTGCTGAGTAGTCAGGCTCACTGTCAGTGACCAACATGAGTAGATTGTCCAACAGGTAAGGGTGAAGAGACCAGTGTAAATGACCTCCCCTGGCATTTGGGGCAGGAAAATCTATTTCTGTGAAACTTTGCTGTACAGGAGAAACAGCATCCAGACCCTTGGTGTCTACATATCAATAATGCTTCTGCTTCTATTAGGATGAATAAAAGTCACCTCTCCCAGAGTTTCAAATACTGAGGATCGTTTTATTTTTAGCTGCCAGTGCTGCATACAGAGAGGACACAGGGCTCCAGGGAGGTGGAGGGGCTTGCCTGAGATAATAATGCAAATTATTACTGGTAAGTCAGAATTTTTTCTAATATCTCTTGATTCTAAACACCCACCTATTACTATCCATATGTGAATTTGGAATCAATTCACAGATTATGTTACTATTCGTGGCCAGTGTTTGTGAAGTGTTGTAATGTCCTGTGCCAAAGATACTTGTATGCATGCTCAGTCACTAAGTTTTGTCCAACTCTCTGCGACCCCATGGACTGTGGCCTGCCAGGTTCCTCTGTCCATGGGATTTACCAGGCAAATATCCTGGAGTCAGTGCCCATTCCCTCCTCCAGGGCATCTTCCTGAGCTCTCCTACATCTCCTGCATTGGCAGGCAGATTCTTTACCATTCTGCCACCTGGAAAGCCTTCAAAGATGCTAATGGTATTTTATTAGTATGATTTGATATCTATTTATAGTGTAAGGCAGTAGCAACAGAATATAAGCTATAGAAGAAAAATTTAAGTTGGAATCCATTCTGAAAATACTTGAAAAAAAGAAAAAAGAAAAAAAGATCAGGGATGGGTAGAACACAACTGTGCCCAGACTGACAGCTTTGGGAAGAGTAGGATATCCCAGTCTGGAGTAGTCTGGAATATTCTCCATGTGCCCCAGTGCCGAGCACCAAGCCTGGCTCAAAGCTGACAGCCAGCCAGCGTGTGTTCATCCAGACTGAACCACATGCATGTTTGCATTTGAGCTGCTCTCTTAGTTCATTGAAAGGAGTATCTTAGAGTTTTTCATTTCTGGTTCCTCCAGGGGTTCCAATCAGGCTCCCCTGGATTATTGGGAGGAAACTGGACCCTGAAAGTATCCCAGGTGAGTGGGAACTCAGAAGGCATGAGTTCTTGCCTTGAAGTTCAGAACCTTGAAGCAGCCATGCAAGATGTGGCCACGACGAGCTGCCAGTGCTGCTCAGCTGGTGTGTAGAAGAGCCCTCTGGCCAGCTCATCAATCCTCATGCCCAGGAGCTCTAGCATCCAGAGCAAGGTGCTGGCTCCCAGGTGCTCCTAGTTGTGGGAGCTCCATCCATATTATTGTTTCTAACCTGCTGATGCAGGCTGCTTGTAAGTAAAAGGAAAGGAGCGACTTGGGTTCACATAGAAATCCACCTGAGCCCCCCAGCCTGCTGCTGCCTTCCAAGAAGAGATGTGGCAGCTCTGCTGCTGAGCCTCAACAAGTCCTCTACCTGTGTTTGTGATAGGCGCTTCCTCTTCCAGATACCGTTGGCTGTTTGTTTTCCTGAGACAATCAACTTGTGTTCTTTGCCAGCAGAGCACCTACACGGCCCTAGGCTTCTGTTTCTCTGGATTGTGGAAACACTACTCTCCTTTTAGCTCTCCTTGGAAATCCATTAGGGACCTCCTAGAGAAGAAAGCTATTGCTTGGGGTTCTAAGTGGATCCAGGAGAGGAGTAGGGTGGTGTGGGTACAGATGATACATGCACCAGTTTCACCAAATGAGACAGTGAAGAGTGTCTCCAATATCAAATGTTACGCCTCTGGAAATCATAGCTGGCCATGGAATTCAGTTTAAGAAATGGCTTTGCAACATGTTAAAAGTGTGGCAAGTCCTTCAGGATTCTGAGCTCAGTATTTTCTAGCTACTCAATGATATGGGAAAGGAGGGGGAAATGTGAAAGAAATGTAAAAGAGATTTAAGTCACATAATAATAACCTTTCATAGTGTCTCAAAGAAGCCTACAGTAAGAAAGAGTGTTGTAGGTATTTGAGGAACTTTTGGATATATGAGAACAAAGAGGAATTTGTATCTGCTAGGTTATCTGATTTTTTGGTATATAATTGCTCATCGAAGTCTCTAACAATCCTTTTTCTTGTATCTTATCATTTGTAATGTCCTCTCCTTCATTTAGAATTTTATTTCAGTCCTTTCTTTTTCTTGATGAGTATAGCTAAAGATTTGTTTATATTTTAAAAAAACAGAGCTTATTAGTTTCATTGATTTTATGTTATTTTTTTAGTTTCTATTTCATTTATTTCCATTCTGTTCTTTTCCTTATATTAATTTTGGGCTTGGTATGTTCTTATTTTTCTGGTTCCTTATTAGGTTGCTTATCTGAGAGCATTATTTTTTCTTAATGTACACATTTATTGTTATAAACTTTCCTCTGAGAACTTCTTTTGCTCCATCCATTAAGTTTTGGTGGTATTCGTTTTCTTTCTCTCTCTCTCTTTTTTTTTTTTTTTTTTTGGTGCCTAATATCTATTGTTTAGCTGCTGTGCTATAAAACCCATCATGGGGTCATGCCAAAAGGTGCAAGTTTCTTTATCTGACTTTCAGGAAGCTAGTAGAAAATTAATGTAAGACATGCTGGAGCAAAACAGGAGCAAAAAGCACTGAAGCTTGCAGAGGCCACTTCCACCTAGTAAAGTCCCCACATGTAAGATTGCCACCCAGAAATAGAGAGAGCCATGGTGCACTCTAATTGGGCATCCTGAAAGAATCCCAGAGCTGCATGTTACAGAGATTTCCTTCAGTCTTTTCTGTTTGTAACTCAAATGTACAGAATGAAACTAGTTCCTCAGGCAGTATCAAAGCAGCTTTCCTCATGTCACAAAAATTTCCAGAAGTTTGAGATTTAAAAGTGGATCCCCAGTGGGGGCAGTTGTGTCAGAGCTCACAGTAGGAGCCCGGGATAGAAGCTTACAAGCCTCCACTCTCATCCTTGCTCACACACCACACACTGTTGGGGGCCGGCGTGCGGCACCCCGCCCATGGCAAAGGTCATGAGGAAGGAGGCTCGACATACGCAAAGGTGGGATCGAGCCTCAGGAGTCTCCCTGGAAATCCTCGAAAATCTACCCCTATAACCAGAGCCTGCCTACTTTACTACTTTGTGCTCTCACCTACACCTCTGACTTTACGGGGGGGCTGTCCCCCACCACCTCTTTCGGAGAAGGAGTTAACTTAGAGCTCCAGTTAATAATAATTCCTGGGCGTGACAGGAGTGTTTCAACCTACAAACTCCTCTGAAGGTTCTCTAGCCTGCCTGACAGGCTTGTCCGGCCACATGTGATTGCTCACAGCCTCCCAACCGTGAGAGGCACGAGATGCTTTAAACCTTCTAAAAACAGGTTCTTTAGAGAAGTTAGAAAATTATTAGTATAAGTATAGTGGGCTGATTAGAAATTGTATTGATGGAGGGTTTTTCATTTGTTGAGCCAATGTTTACTGCTAAGTCTCCACATCCCCTGCCCTTATACACATTAATGAATATATAGAAGAAATAAGTATTAACCTTAGATATTAATCACGTTAGACCTTAGGCTAAGCAAAATTCTTTCCTTAATTAAAACCCACTACACCCTCACCCTATAGGAATGTAACTTTATCTGGTACCTTCGGAAGGTGGCATCTGTTTTAAGAATAATCACCCTTGGAGAAATAAGTGTTCTGGTTGACTGACCGCTGTCACAAGGAGAGGGTCATAAATTGTCAGCAGGCCCCCTGGCCAGAAGATGATGTAACACCCCTAAGACCTCTGTATACATTTGTATGAAGCACCTGACTTTAATAAAAGTCAGGACTGCTGACCCCGCGTGACTTTTGTATAACATCTCAGTGTATAAAAACAGACCTTGGAAAATAAAGAATTGGGATCAGTTTCTCAAAATACTGGTCTCCCCATGTCGCTCTCTCTCTCTCAAACTCTGGCTGAGTCTCCATCTGGAACACGGAACCTGCCATGCTTACTAATTATGCCTGGGCTTCTAAGATCCGACCGGGGAGGCCTCAGTGTCTCCTCTCTTTCGGGAGAACGGAAGGACGCCTGCGGCCTACGTAAGTGGTGCAAACTTCTTGTCTTGAAGTTTTATCAGTTTCCCATGTAAACCAAGCTACTCAGCCTCTTTTCTCCACTGAATTTTCCTACTGAGCTATCCTTATTCTATTACTCTTTATATCTCTAATTAATATCTAATTGAAGCTATTGTATCCTCATCCTCGCCGAAGCCGTCTTCCCTTCGAATACCCTGGATCAGTTGGGGCTGGACCTCGGCAACACACCTTGTTTACAACAGGTTACTCTAAATCATCAGGAAATTCCATGCATGGTTAGATCACACAGTGACCCATTCACTGTCTGTTGAGCGCTGACAGTGTGGCCACCACTTTTCAGGGTACAGTGATGTAGCAGGGACTGAGACACCATGCTTCCTGTCATTGTGGCATTTATAGTTGAGCAACGTCTGAAGTAACCTCATTTATAAAGAGGCAGAAACCTTGTTTTGGTAGATTTGATTGTCAGAAAAAGAAATAGTACCCTTTACACTTTACTGACCTTGTATTTTCTGTATTTGTGTTTTTGCATCAATTTGTCCTCCTAGGACTCCAACTCAGACCAGTTATGTAGTACTCTAATAAACCAGAAGAAGTCCACAAGTTGGCTCCAATGCCCTTTTTTTTTTTTTTTTTTTTTTTTTTTTTTTTTTTTTGGTGAGTGAAGTAGCATAACCCACTAAATCCCTCAAGTTTTGGTACTGCTCTGTCATCTGGGAGTGCTCTAGGAACTGTGAATTAGAGAAAAGTTGACAAATAAATTAGAAATCCCAGTGAGGTTGTTCAGATGTCTGGGTCACATGTGTTCCCAATTCTGTTCTGAGATATTTCATTGACTATTGATGCTGAGAGACCATGTCTTATGTCGACCTGGCCTTTGTAAAGCAGGGGAAAGTGAAAGTGAAGTTGCTCAGTCATATCCGACTCTTTGCGACCCCATGGACTACTGTAGCCTACCAGGGTCCTCTGTCCATGGGATTTTCCAGGCAATAGTACTGGAGAGGATTGCCATTTCCTTCTCCAGGGGATCTTCCCAACCCAGGGATTGAACCCGGGTCTCCCACATTGTAGACAGACGCTTTACCGTCTGAGCCACCAGGGAAGTCCCTTTGTGAAGCAGGGGGGTCCTGGTCAAAAATGTGGTCAGCATTCCACTGCAGAATCATGGTATCTCCCTAAGAGGAATATTAACCTTGGTTTCCATCACTCATTGAGAAGATAAAAAAGAAGGTTTAAATGCTGGCTCCAGCATTTACTAGCAGTACGACCCTGAGAACTTAAGCAACATATAACCTCTCTAAACTATTGCTTTAGTTCATTATCAATAAATGAGGCTAATAATATTTACCTTGTAGTGCTGCAACGGTTAAATGATATAATCCATGGTAGAGGGTTCATATACACTGTGGGCTTCCCTTGTGGCTTAGCTGGTAAATAATTGGCCTGCAATGCGGGAGACCTGGGTTCAATCCCTGGGTTGGGAAGATCCCCTGGAGAAGGGAAAGGCTACCCACTTCAGTATTCTGGCTTGCTTTAAACTTGTACCCCGGACGTCCCCTCACATGCTGATTCTGGACTTGGCCATGTGATGAGCCTTGACCAGTGGAGCGTTAGCAAGAGAGATGCAAGTGAGAGCCTGTTAAGTCCTTGCACATTGGGCTCTATTTTCTTGGAATCCATCTGCCATGCTGTGAAGAAGCATAAGCAGCCATGTGGAGAAGCCCACTTGGAGGAGAATGGAGGCCTTAAGCCAACTCCCAACTGGGCTCCCAGCCTGCAGCCAGTACTGATTTCCATCCATCTGTATGAGTCCATTTTAGATCTTCTAGACATCCAAACCAAGCCAGCAACATTCTTGAAGCCTAGTAACCTTGTGGTCAACCCCCAGATCTGTAAGAAAGTATAAGAAATTGTGAGAAGCCATTAGATTTGGGGTGATGTGTTATGTAGCACTCGATAGCTAAAACAGAACCATGTGGAGTCCTGCCACCACAGGTGGCATTGATTTTGTGTCTGGTGGAAGAGTGGAGAAGTTTGGAGGAATGACGAAGAGACTGTTTGGTGCTTGCTGAAATGCAGTGGAGGCTATCCTACTGGAAGCTGCAGGAAAGAGAACTTTAGTTCTATAGCCACAGAACAGTTACCAGAACTATGCTGGTGGAAATATGGGAACTAGAAGAGGCACCTCATGAACTTGGGTTCTGGCTAAGGATTTTCCTGGACAGGATGTTGAAAGTGTCATCTGCCTCCTTTTAGACACCTGTGGTAAAGTCCAGGAGGAGCTACTTGAGCTAAAGAAGGGAATGTTTAGATTTCAAGCAAATTTAGAAGAAATGAAAAGGCACTAGACCTTGTAGGTTTGATAATAAAATTGCTTTCATCTCTCCAAGGAAAATTTCTCAAAGTGAAAATGGCCTTGGTTTGAAGATGAAATCCAGAGTGCTGTTAGTAAAACATGACCTCAGGGTCAACATCTCTGTTAAAACATGAGCAAGATTTAAAGAGTATCTCAATTTTCCTCTCAGCTAAACAAGAAAACTTCTAAGAATCTTAAAGGTACCATGTAAAGCAGAACTACCAGATCATCCAGAGAAATGGGGAGAAATGTTACATTGTTATTAAGTCTTTAAATATATGGGTGGTTTCTTATGCAGCAATAGATCATCCAAACGGGTCACTAATGGTTTTTAGATGCACTTGTATAATGGTAGGAGAAGGCAATGGCACCCCACTCCAGTACTCTTGCCTGGAAAATCCCATGGGCGGAGGAGCCTGGTGGGCTGCAATCCATGGGGTTGCAAAGAGTTGGACACGACTGAGTGACTTCACTTTCACTTTTCACTTTTATGCATTGGAGAAGGAAATGGCAACCCACTCCAGCGTTCTTGCCTGGAGAATCCCAGGGACAGGGGAGCCTGGTGGGCTGCCATCTATGGGGTCGCACAGAGACGGACACGACTGAAGTGACTTAGCAGCAGTATAATGGTAGGATAAAATATTTTTGACTTCACGTTTGACTTTTGCCTTATAGTCAGAAAAGGGCTACTTTTGCAAAACTATTCAAAATGTTAACTTTTACCCACGTGCTCTGTATTTTTGTCAACATCTTTATTTTCTCTTCTTAAATTGTTAACTGGTCAGTTGTATATAAGGGCTTCCCTTGTAAGCTCAGTTGATAAAGAATCTGCCTACAGTGCAGGAGATCTGGGTTCGATCCCTGGGTTGGGAAGATATCCTGGAGAAGGAAATGGCCACCCACTCCAGTATTCTTGCTTGGAGAATCTCATGGACAGAGGAGCCTGGCAGACAGTTCATGGGCTTGCAAGAGTCGGACACGACTTAGTGATTAAACCACCACCTTCACAAGCTGTGTATATTCTCATTTATTATTGGCTTGACATATTTCAAGCAGTTCTATGATATTGCTTTCATCAACTTCATGAAATCCTGCACCTTTTGCAATATTTACAATTTCTTTTCACTTTTACTGTCCTTGAATTTATTATCTGCTATAATGTTGGTAGGATGGATACTAATGTCTTGAAAGAACGGGTCTTCAGTTAGACATTAATTTTATAAATAGTCAGTTTATTTATGAAAAATTTTTTCTTTAAGAAGTTTTGCTTCTTTTAAACAACCCCCCCCCCAAAAAAAAAAAACAAAACAAAACAAAACAAAAACAAAAACAAAAAACCCAGACATTGGGTTCTCATATAATGAGAGGCACTCCGGTACCACTCAATTTATAACTGAACGGGCCCTAGGACCAGACAGGGCTTAACGTTCTGGTAGAAGCTGAGTTGAAGTATGTGATTCAGGCTCACTGTCTAAGAGGAGCTTATGTTTTTCACCCTGAATCTAAATATTGGAGCAACCCACTCAGATGTAACTTTGGAGTGCGAGAGAACTAGAGAGAAGTCTGGCTCACTTAGTATGCCATTGTAAAGTGTGGAAGAGATGGAGAAAAGAAATGAATGCTCTGGGAAGAGAGCTTCTGCACAGTGTGCAGAAGGGCGCTGACAAGAAAGCTCTCCCATCCGTGGAATCCTCCAAGGCACCATGAGCCTGCTCCTGGCAAGTGTGACCTGAGGCATGTCCTGGGTGCTGGGCAATAAAATCAGTACATCTTCATCTCTTGTGGGAAGATAGAAGAAGGAGTGGGTAAAGAAGTAGTAAAGCAGGAAAAAAGGAGTAAAGAATCTCCTGTCTCTACAGTGTCCGTCATACTGGAGAGAATCCATTCATTAGGTGATGGGAGGCTGGTTGGTCAGAAAGTAGTGAAAGGAGGTAGGTATTGTACTCAGAGGGCAGATCCCTCTATATTTCCCTCTCACGTTTCCCCTTTGGAGAGGAGATAAGAGAACTGAGCAAAGGAAGCCACACTTCTGGGTTGCTCTAACAACTGTGATAGAAGCTGGTTACAGGAATGAGCTCTCCTCCAAGTTGAAGTTCAGAAGTTATCGCTAGAAAAAGCTGTAAGAGTTTTTAAAAGCCCATTTTCCCCAAAGTCTGTTGCTAGAAATCGGAGGGAATAGACTCCAGGAAAGGATTGAAGTGGAATGAGAAGCTCTGGAGTGAAGATCTAGAGATTCGTGTCAGATTAAGCTGAGATTGAGAAGAGGAGAGAGATCCAAAGGAACGTATTGTACGCCAAGTGGATTTCTTTAAAAGAGTTATTTCAGAAGACTTACCAGCTTCTATTGCTGAGTGTTAAGCTTAGATATTTCCACAAAGCACTCCTTTTTGTAAATAAAGAATAGAAAATGTATAGCTATATTATATTATAGTTATAATCTACTCCCAAAGCCCACATTTTTTTTTTTTAGTTTGAACACACAAATTTAATACATGAAAAGATGACATTTAAACTGAATAAATTGTTTCAGTGTTGGATAAACTTTCAGCTGAGGTTGTACATTTATAGATACAGAACATATATATTTGTCCATTCATTTAACTATTATTCAGTGCCTACTCACTGCTTGTCATTACATGTAGTGTTCATATTATTAATGCAAATTTAGAAAGCTTATTTTTAAAGGCTGTAATGTGTAAAGAAGTGTCACTGGCAGTAAGTCATAGAATTTTTAAATGCAAAAAATGTCAGTAATGGAAAATTTGGGAAAAAACAGATATTCTTCTGCAATGTACTTCATCTTAGATGTAGAAGTTGCTGAAATACTGACCACATTATGCCTTGCAATGAGAGCACAGATAGAAAGGTTAATACGTGCCAAAGGCAACTGAAAAAAGATCAGGGGGCAAAAACATTCTAACTGTGATGCTTTTGGGGTTTTGTTATAAATGAACCTGTTGGACTTTTTCTTGATGCCAGAAAAGGGGCTGCAAACTAGTATTATTTATGTTTCAGTTATATTTATTAACCCTGTTATTCCAATGCTTTCACAGTAAACATAAGAATCCCTGAACTGCTTCCAACTTTTCTATTCATTTCTCAACAGTCATCACAGTGTTCCATCAAGCCAAAAATCCTGTGAGATCCTTCTTCTGGAATAAGAGCCTGTTTCTCAGCAAGATTTCCAACAGGAATTTAACTCTTCTATGCATCTGGCCAAAACATTGAACCAGCAAATTGAAAACACACAGTGGTATGTATGCTTGGGTCTTAATGAAATTTCCCATGTGTGCTATTCAGTCAGCTTCATACATTCTCAGGACAGGTACTGAAGAGCTGAGGACTCAGGCAAGTGCTCGGAGGTGAGAATTGGTCCAGGATACACAGTGTGTGAATTCACAGTCTAGAGAGTGGACCCAGCTGTGGGTCTTCTCTTTAGTAGGAGGGCTCTTCCCTTTTAAGAACTGTGTCCCATTCAGTCTGCCATGGCTTCTACTACCTCCCCGGGAGACTTCATTTCCTGTGGGAAAGAACCACTCATTGATAATATCTCAGGGAAAGTCAGAGCAGCATTAGAATAATCACACATGCCCTCTCTCCACTTCTCAACTGTGGCTTATTTCCATTTGCTTTCAAGGACACTGATGTGAAAGGGAACAGTGTGATATTGATGTCAATGAAACCCACCTTGCTCTCAGTCTGAGGGTTGGGTATGCTCTGAAATATAAAGGGGAACTTGGTTCCTTAGAGACTCATCTGAGCCCCACCATGCTAAATTTTAACCGTGCTCAATTCCATGGACTTTATTTAAGTGAAGGTGTTTGTGAGGGCGTTGAACAAGGTTCTCAAGCCATTCTTCCCCAGGTAAAGGCTGTCTTCCAAGGCAAGCCTTTCTCTCCCCAACCTGTTGATGGCACTAATTTGACTTTTGGTGGATATCCCCCCCCCAAAAGGAGGGTGCTCTGTTTTATTCACTTCTGTATCCCCAGAGCCTAGAATAGTGCCTGACACATGGCAGTTGAAAGGGAAATATTGCAAGTTATTTGTTGAAACGTACATATGATTGACAACAATGTCAAGATGCTCAATCTATGCCTAAACACTTCCATTTGGCATCTAGAAACTTACACGAGAGGATGGTGGGGATTTAGTTTGATAGACTTAAAATTGCAACAGGAACTCTTAGACCCTCAGCTCAGCTTCTGGAAAAATCAACTAGTCCCCCTGTTTCTGTTTTGCTAACTGTGAAAAGGGGTCTGGCCACGTCTTCACTGTACAGAAAGAGGAAAAAAATGTGAGTGCAGTGTTTAACACCTAACAGAGTGATGCATTCCTGCGAGGTGCTTGTCAACTCCACTCTTAGCTCCTTCTTTTTCTGAAATGCAGATATGGAAAACTATAGTGTGAAATGTCTATCAAGAGTCCATCCCTCTTGTTTCTATCTTCTCCTGATAGAATTCAGCACCAGAATGGTTGTTTAGGCTAAATATTTGTCCCCAGATTGGATGGATTGAAGCTATTTTAGGCAATGCCTACATGTCCTAAACCTGCCTTCTGAAAATGTACTCTTTATGAACAGGCAAGGGAAGGACAATGTATGTGCCATGTCAGCAGTCCCATAACTTCTTTGTTATAGAACAAGATTCCCACAGAGTTTGAACACAGAATTATCTTTAAGGAAGGCTCTATTTGGGAGCCAAGGGACCCCAGGCATGGATTCCTAACTCCAAGCCCCATTCCCAGCACACCTAACTGCCTGTAGTTATGTGACTGGGGCAAGGCATTTAACCCTTGGGACTCAGCTTCTTTGTCTGTGAAATAATACTGGCTTCCTGCCTCCCAAGGGGACAGAAGGAAGACTGATTTAATATTTACATAGCACATTGAGAACCTCCAAGAAAGGCACCATACAACTGGGAAATATATAATGGGAAGAATGTCTTTTAAGTTGTTGGTCTCTGCTCAGCCTTTCCACATGTCTCTGGTCAGCCCTGTTCCACATGTACAATATTAAAATGAGAGGTGAAGGGGTTTGATTGGATAGTGTTCTAGTCAGGCATTGTCAGAAAAACAGATGAAGATATATAGATATATAATATCACCAATATGATATGTATATATTATATATAATATATATCAGGACATACCTATATTTATATATACTTAGGATATAGGTATATATTTTTTCATTATGCTTCACTTAATTGCACTTTACAGATATGTTATTTACAAACTGAAGTTTTGTGGTTAAACTTGGTGTTTGCCTTGTGTTTGCCTGGTGTTGAGCAAGTCGGTTGGTACCATTTTCCCACCAGTATTTGCTCACTTTGTGTTTATTAATTTATCTTACTAAGGTCAGCCTCACTAACCCCAAGGTTGAGGGCTTACTCTGTCAGTAGTTGGGACCTATACCAATGCCTTATGATGGTCCCAGGAGCTGCCTGTGGCTCAGATCATGAACTCTTTATTGCAAACTTCAGACTTAAATTGAAGAAAGTAGGGAAACCACTAGACCATTCAAGTATGACCTAATTCAAATCCCTTGTGATTATACAGTAGAAGTGACAAACAGATTCAAGGGATTAGATCTGATAGACAGAGTGCCTGAAGAACTATGGATGGAGGTTCATAACACTGAACAGGAGGCAGCATTCAAAACCATCACCAAGAAAAAGAAATGCAAAAAGGAAAAATGGTTGTCTGAGGAGGCCTTACAAATAGCCAAGAAAAGAGGAGAAGCAAAAGGAAAAAGAGAAAAGGAAAGATATATTCATCTGAATGCAGAGTTCCAAAGAACAGCAAGTAGAAATAAGAAAGCCTTCCTAAGTGATCAATGCAAAGAAATAGAGGAAAACAATAGAAAAGGAAAGCCTAGAGATCTCTTCAAGAAAAGTAGAGCTATCAAGAGAACATTTCATGCAAAGATGGGCATAACAAAGGGCAGAAATGGCATTAATCTAAGAGAAGTAGAAGATATTAAGAAGAGGGGGCAAGACTACACAGAAGAACTATACAAAAGATCTTCATGATCCAGATAACCATGATGGTGTAATCACTCAACTAGAGCCAGACATCCTGGAATGTGAAGTCAAGTGGGCCTTAGGAAGCATCCACTATGAAGCTCTTGTGGAGGTGATGGAATTCCTGTTGAGCTACTTCAAATCCTAAAAGATGATGCTATGAAAGTGCTGCACTCAATGTGCCAGCAAATTTGGAAAACTCAGCAGTGGCCACAGGACTGGAAAAAGTCTGTTTTTATTCCAATGCCAAAGAAAGGCAATGCCAAAGAATGCTCAGACTACTGCACAATTGCACTCATCTCACACACTAGTAAAGTAATGCTCAAAATTCTCCAAGCCAGGCTTCAGCAATATGTGAACCATGAACTTCCTGATGTTCAAGATGGTTTTAGAAAAGGCAGAGGAACCAGAGATCAAATGGCCAACATGTGCTGGATCATGGAAAAAGCAAGAGAGTTCCAGAAAAACATCTATTTCTGCTTTATTGACTATGCCAAAGCCTTTGACTGTGTGGTTCACAATAAACTGTGGAAAATTCTGAAAGAGATGGGAATACCAGACCACCTGACCTGCCTCTTGAGAAACCTATATGCAGGTCAGGAAGCAACAGTTAGAACTGGACATGGAACAACAGACTGGTTACAAATAAGAAAAAGAGTACATCAAGGCTGTATATTGCCACCCTGCTTATTTAACTTCTATGCAGAATACATCATGAGAAATGCTGGACTGGAAGAAACACAAGCTGGAATCAAGATTTCCAGGGGAAATATCAATTACCTCAGATATGCAGATGATACCACCCTTATGGCAGAAAGTGAAGAGGAACTAAAAAGCCTCTTGATGAAAGTAAAAGAGAAGAGTGAAAAAGTTGGCTTAAAGCTCAACATTCAGAAAACGAAGATCATGGCATCCGGTCCCATCACTTCATGGGAAATAGATGGGGAAACAGTGGAAACAGTGTCAGACTTTATTTTTTTGGGCTCCAAAATCACTGCAGATGGTGACAGTAGCCATGAAATTAAAAGACGCTTACTCCTTGGAAGGAAAGTTATGACCAACCTAGATAGCATATTCAAAAGCAGAGAGATTACTTTGCCAACAAAGTTCCATCTAGTCAAGGCTATGGTTTTTCCTGTGGTTATGTATGGATGACCACAGGAGAGTTGAACTGTGAGAGTGACCACAGTGAGAGTTGGACTGTGAAGAAGGCTGAGCACTGAATAATTGATGCTTTTGAACTGTGATGTTGGAGAAGACTCTTGAGAGTCCCTTGGACTGCAAGGAGATTCAACCAGTCCATTCTGAAGGAGATCAGCCCTGGGATTTCTTTGGAAGTAATGATTCTAAAGCTGAAAGTCCAGTACTTTGGCCACCTCATGCGAAGAGTTGACTCACTAGAAAAGACTCTGATGCTGGGAGGGATTGGGGGCAGGAGGAGAAGGGGACGACAGAGGATGAGATGGCTGGATGGCATCACTGACTCGATGGATGTGAGTCTGAGTGAACTCCGGGAGTTGGTGATGGACAGGGAGGCCTGGCAAGCTGTGATTCATGGGGTCGCAAAGAGTCAGACATGACTGAGCGACTGAACTGAACTGATCTGAACCTGTCTCCTGAGAAATCTGTATGTGGACAAGATGCAATAGTTGGAACCGGACATGGTTCAACGGACTGGATCCCAATTGGGAAAGGAGTACGTCAAGGCTATATACTGTCACCCTGCTTATTGAGCTTATAGGCAGAGCACACCATGCGAAATGATGGGCTGGATGAAGCACAAGCTGGAATCAAGATTTTCAGGGGAAATATCAATAACCTCAGACATGCAGGTGACACCACCCTTATGGCAGAAGGTGAAGAGGAACTAAATAGCCTCTTGATGAAAGTGAAAGAGGAGAGTGAAAAAATCTGAAAAGGCTTAAAACTCAACATTCAAAAAACAAAGATCATGGCATTCAATCCCATCATTTCATGGCAAATAGATTGGGAAACAATAGAAACAGTGAGAGACTTTATTTTGGGGGGCTCCAAAATCACTGCAGATGGTGACTGCAGCCATGAAATTAAAAGATGCTTGCTCCTTGGAAGAAAAGCTATGACCAACCTAGACAGCATATTAAAAAGCAGATACATTACTTGGCTGACAAAGGGCCGTCTAGTCAAATCTTTGGTTTTTCCAGTAGTCATGTATGGATGTGAGAGTTGGACCATAAAGAAGGCTAAGAACCAAAGAATTGATGCTTTTGAACTGTGGTGTTGCAGAAGACCCTTGAGAGTCCCTTGGATTGCAAAGAGATCAACCAGTCAATCCTAAAGGAAATCAGTCCTGAATATTCATTGGAAGAAATGATCCTGAAGCTCCAATACTTTGGCCACCTGATGTGAAGAACTGACTCATTTGAAAAGACCCTGATGCTGGGAAGGATTGAAGGCAGGAGGAAAAGGGGATGACAGAGGATGAGATGTTTGGATGGCATCACTGACTCAATGGACATGAGTTTGAGCAAGCTTTGGGAGTTGGTGATGAACAGGGAAGCCTGGCGTGCTGCAGTCCGTGAGGTTGCAATGAGCCAGTCACAACTGAGTGACTGAAATGACTGAAGTGACTACACTAAACCTCTTCCATCTTGGAGTGAGCAGAGACTTGTCCTCAATGGAGTAAATACATTCTAAGTGTAGATCTGCCTTTCCTGCCCCACAGTGCTTCTTCCAGGAACTCTGTCCACAGAACCCATCTTCCAGCATCGTGGTACTTCCTGTAGCATTGCTTCTGATCAGTGATTTTCATAGCATCTCTTCTTTGATGGCAAAGGGAATATAGCAATGTGTCCTTGGCCGTGGAATTAACTGGTTTTACCAAGGACGCCATCACCTAGAAATAACTGGGCAAATTTTGAAAGCTTACTGAGACAGTGTGACAGCTAATGAAGACTCAAGTGTGTCGGATGGGAGTCAAAATCCTGAAAGGGTGGGGTGCAGTCTTAAAGGGTATTTTACATGCTGTGAAGGATATAGTGTACATTTGAAGCATAATGGTGCTATCTTCCCCCCACAGCCAGAACATATGGGTCTTGTAATCAAGGTGTGGAAGTGGCTTGTTCCACTACTGACCCCACAACCCAATTGTAGAATTTTTGCTTCCCATCCTGGCTTCCTTGAGCTCTGCTTCCTTGGAGATCTTGGTCCCCAAAGGGGAGCTGCTCACCAGGGGATGCTCACATTTGTCCAGGGCTCCAGGTGAACAACCCCAATCAGGGAGGCACTTTGCCAGACCTTCTAGAGAAGCAAAAACATGACTGATGTGTCTGTGAAGAATCCAGGAGAAGGACAACCCTCACAGGCCCCTGCATCTGGAAAATGTATTCTGGGTAATACTGGAAGAGTTTTGATTCTGTCCAGTTTATACAACAAGAGAGACATCAGCTGTGCATACTGATTTTTACTTATTTGTTCATCTAAATGGAAAGAATAATCAGGGTCTTCAGGTCTGTAGAAACAGAAAAAAACTTTTTCCAGCCCTCTGAAGCACTCCTGCTGTTGCTATGTCACTTCAGTCGTGTCCGACTCTGTGCGACCCCATAGACGGCAGCCCACCAGGCTCCATCGTTCCTGGGATTCTCCAGGCAAGAACACTGGAGTGGGTTGCAATTTCCTTCTCCAATGCATGAAAGTGAAAAGTGAAAGTGAAGTCATGAAGTCGCTCAGTCATGCCCGACTCTTAGCAACCCCAGGGACTGCAGCCTACCAGGCTCCTCCGTCCATGGGATTTTCCAGGCAAGAGTACTGGAGTGGTCTGAAGCACTAGCTACAGTTAAAAAACAAACAAACAAGCAAAACTTCCTTATTCTCTTGTCTGCATAAGTTACTGTAGTAACTTAAAATAAACTTAACAACTTAAAATAGAGCAGGGCTGCTGGTGAAAACAAAATTAATGTTAATCTGGTTAATCCCTCATTTAGCCATCACTGGTTATTCTGTGAAGGTTATTACTATTTATAAACTCAGCTTCTTTTTAAATACTCATTTATGGCTGCACCAGGTTTTAGTTGTAACATGTGGGATCTAGTTCCTGGATCAGGGATTGAACCTGGTTTCCCTGAATTTGGAGCATGGCATCTTAATCACAGACTACCAGGGAAGTCCCCTTTACTTGTTTCTTAATAAAAGGCCCATGTGTGCCTTTAAAACATTGCTTGTTTTGTCCATATTTTGATGCTGTAGTTAAGAACGTGAACTCTGAAATCTGATGCTAGTGTTTGAATCCTGGCTCAGTTCCTTTCTGCCTATGTGGTCCTGGGTAAGTCAATTAACCTCTCCATACCTAAGTCCCCTGTCTCTAAACTGAGGATGATAGCAGTGCCCATTTTGAGTGTTTGGAACATTCATTATGATAACATAGGCAATATGTTACAATAGTGCTTGGCACATAGTAAGCGGTGAATAAATGTTAGCAGTTGTTATTGTTAATATTATAATTTGGCAATGCTTGCTCTAAGTTAGCGTGCCAGAAATATAAACCATTTTATATCCCTTCTTTCTCTACAAACCTGCAGAACACCTGCTAAATAACTGTTATGGATTGAATTCTGTCCCTTGTTCACATCCCCTCCTCTCTGCCCTGAATTCTTCTTTTCAAGTTTTAACCCCCAGTGAGACTGTATTTGGAGATAGCACCTTTATGGAAGTGATTAAGGTTAAATGAGGCCACAAGACTGCAGTCTAATCTGATAGGCCTGGTGTCCTTAGAAGGGCCAGACATTTCTGTCTTTCTACATGTACAAAGAAGACAGGCCCTTTGGGGACACAGAGGAAAGGTGGCCGTTTACTAGCCTGGAACCAATCCCATTGACACCCTGATCTTGGACTTCCAGGCTCCAGCACTGTGGGAAATAAATGTCCATTGTTTAAGCCCCTCAGGCTGTGGTATTTTGCCATGGCACCCTGAACAGACTAAGATGTTATGAAACGTTTTAACTCATATATTGAAGCAGAGACAAACAGGCAGTCCTAACATAGGATGTCTGATGCCACCCTCAAATGCCATTTCTCCTTGTGGGAAAAGCTTAACTCCACCATCTCCCATGGTGGTGGTGGGGTTGTCAGGAGGAGTCATATACCATCTGGGCTACTGTCCACTTGCTTCCCTCCATATAACTGTTTTCTACAGAATTAATCGAGGCTCCAGGCTGACTTCCAGCTATGTAGAGGTTAGTTATTGTCCGTGAGGAGCTCTTACTCTTACTTCTTTCCTCTTCCAGCACAGATGATCTTGTAGGAATAAGAATCTGGTCCACTGAGTCACTCTTCCCTGGTGGCTCAGACGGTAAAGAATCTGCCTGAAATGTGGTAGATCTGGGTTCGATCTCTGGGTTGGGAAGATCCCCTGGAGGAGGGCATGGCAACCCACTCCAGTACTCTTGTCTGGAGAATCCCATGAACAGAGTTGCCTGGGAGGCTACAGTCCCTGGGATCACAAAGAGTAGGACATGACTGAGCAAATAAGCACACATCTGTCCATTGAGTCACCGGTTGGATTCTGGATTGGTGTGACCTTATGGATCTCTAGCCTTCATTCCCTCAGAAGCTGGGCCACACTGGCTGGAGTCCTGGCCATTTCACTTCAAGGCATGCCCAAAGCCTTCCCAGGGTCTTCTGGTTCCCTGAGACCATGCTGCTCATGGTCTCTTCCTCCTGAGTCCCTGCTTCACGCCAGCTGGATTTCTGCCCTGTCACAAGAAGCATGCATGAATTTAATTGTCCTAACTGAAGACTTGGGGATCACAGGAAGATTTGGTTTTCACGGGATGTGAGGCCTTGGAATTTTCTTTCTTCCCCCTTCCCCACTTTTCTCCTTACCTTTCCTTTCCAAATTCCCTAAGAACTCTTCCTTTCAGTCAGAGAAGACTTTAGCTGAGTTCTAAGACTTAAACTTTCAGAAAACCTGGTTAATAAGATGCTTACAGAACAAAGAGCCTTCCATTTTACAGCAGTTTTGCTTATCAACTTATTGTTAATGTAATATGTATGACATATGCACGATGATACGTATATTATATCCATGCTATTACATATATATGTTTTGACTATACAAAATATTTATACTTATAAATAATCTTTTTTTTTTCTTACTACATGAAGAATAATTAAGGCAATTGAGAGATAAAAGGAACTGCCTAATTTAGAAATAAAGATTTAAGTGTGGAGTTTAGGTCTCTTCAGAGTCACTCATTGACTTGTGAAAAGCTCTTTGGGACTTCTGAATCTGTTTCTCAGGTGTAGGATGTTCAGAATCTGAAGGTAGGAATGAGGTTAATCATGAGACCATGTAGCTGTAGGAAAATCCAAGCAATGTGGCTTTGGCTTTTCAGATGTCGAAGGCTTTCCTAGGAGCATCGTTAAAACATAAGAGATGGAAAGGGAGAGAGAGATTCCGAAAAGTTAATTAGATCACACAGAATTTCCAAGGTAAACTCTGCGACGGTTAAGTTAGATTTCTGTGCCATTTGAGTGTAAATGAACTACTCAGAAAATGCAAAAACGTACGCTGAGTACTCATGGCAATTAACAGCAATCATTCTAAGAAGGCCATGTCTGGAGCGGCTTTGTGCCTGCAAAGCTTCCACCTGGTCGGTGTGCAGGGCGCCCGAAGAGGGCTGGGCCGCCTCTCCCCACACTGACTTTTCCGCCGCGGACTCCGCGCTGGCGCAAACACCGAGATCGGCCCTGGGGCTCCCGGTCCAGCGCCGACTGCACAGTCTCCCCAGCACCCCTCGCCCCTGGACGGCTTCCCGCCTCCGCCCCTCCCTCTGCCGCCCACGCCCCAGCCACGGGCGGGCAGGAGGCGGCGGTGGCCTGCCCTCCACGTGCCCTTTTAAAAGCCTCCCAAGCGAGGCCCCGCAGGGGTATCCCGGCGGAGGAGGGAGCAGCAAGCTGAGCTTTCGCAGCGGTGCGCGGAGCCAAGCGCCCCGGGCTGCGCCTCCTGCTGGTGGGGCGCGGCACTTCGGGTTCCCCGACGCTCTCGCTGCCGCCTCGGGGCTCCCCTCCTCCCCCGGCCATGCGCCCCGGTAGTGCGCCTGGGGCGCGGCACCCACCCGGCGGCTCCCGCCGCCCGCCCTTGCCGCCGGAATGCTGCGCCCGCTGCTGCTCGCCGCGCTCTGCCTGGCCCGCGGGCTGGAGGCCGCCGGCGGCTGCCAGCTGCCCTCTGAGTGGAGACCCCTGAGCGAGGGCTGCCCAGCGGAGCTGGCCAAGATCATCGTGCACGCCAAGGTGCTGGCGCTGCACGAGGAGGTGCACGGCCTGTACAACAACCTGCCCTGGCAGTAAGAGGCCAGCCACGCGGGGCTCTTCTACTCCGCTGAGATCGAGATGCTGTGCAACCAGGCGTGGCAGCATGCTCGAGGTGCCCAGGGGCTCCAGGCTCAACCTCACCGGCCTGGGCTACTTCTCCTGTCACTCCCACACCATGGTCCAGGATTACGCCTATTTCTTCTTCCTCAGGTGAGCCTACCATCTCTTGCCCATACCATCCCTCAGCCACTTGGCATGGCCAGCAGAGGTACCTTTATCCCCAGCAGTCTCAGGAACTCCTCCAGAATCCTGTCTGGGCGATGTTAAGTGATGCCTTGGTCTCCTTCCCATTTTGTGCTCTTTGGTGCTCCTCATGTTGAGTCTACAGAGATCTTGGGTGCCTCTGGCTAACACTATTGGAAAAACAGGGATGGCTCCTGTGCTTGACCAGGGAAGAGTGTTTCAGGCCAAAGCTCAAGGTGGTTTCCAGCAACAAACAGCCTATCCCCAATAGCAGAGGTTTATTTGGGGGTTAATGGGGGAAGAAGGCCCTGGTCACAGCACTCTGAGGAGCATGAAGGGCAATCGGACAGGAGCCCTCTCAGGTTGAGTTCCATGCAAGTTGGTCTGTGGTGCAGATGAGATGCCTGTGGAAAAGAGTTCAGGCAATGGCGTCTGCTGGAGTTTGAAATAAGAAAGTGGAACCCTAATTGAGGTGGAATCCTTATAGAGGAGGAAAACTATATTTTAAAGTGGATGCCGTGGGAGTTGTTTGGGATGGACAGTGGTCAAAACCAATCCAAACACCTTTGGAAATCAGATGGTTGTTGGAATTCTGGCTCCATTCTTCCTGTCATTTTGAGCAAGTTACTGACCTTGTCAAGAACCTCAAGTCTATGGGGTCACAGAGTCGGACACGACTGAAGTGACTTAGCAGCAGTAGCAGCAAGAACCTCAAGAGCCTCACCTGCATAATGTGCCAAACAAGGTTGGTTGAGATTAAATCCTAGTAACTGATGCAGAACATCTGATGCAGGTTAGATGAAGAATGTATAATTACTCAGTCCTGCACACCTGCTTGAAAGCCAAGATGGGACTGGTGTGGAATGCAGCCCAGCTGTCCTCTTGTTTGACTCGGATTCGCTCATATCAGCTGCCAGCAGACCTCAATGTCAGGCTCTTCCAAATAGCAAAAGTTTATAGAGGAAGGGCCTGGGGGCGGGGGCATGAAGGGATTGGGAAGGTGCTCACAGGGCTTTGAAGAACAGAGAGGTGAATTAGACCAGGCCTTGTCTGTTGGGAGACTCCTGGAATCTTGTGAAGTTCTATAATGTTTGTCATGTGGTCACGATGAAATGCATGTAGATAAGGGTTCAGGTTATGGGCTCAACTGAAGTTTGCAATACAAAACAGCAGGTGGAACCCTAATGCATTGGTTCTCTCCAGTTGGAGGAGGAGGCTGATACAGAGGAACTGGGAGGAACCTCAAAATTGAATCTAACATATAGTGATTGGACAATAAGTCACATCTTCCCAGTACATGGCATAGCATTAAGGATATTTGGAATGGCCATGACCTTGGTCTGCAGACTAACTTTTAGCTCTTGAGATTTCACATCACTGAGAAAGAAGACAGAAGGTTCCACAGAGGGGCGTCCGTAAGCTCACGGTAACACCTGTTTTCCATATTAAAGCCAGAATATCCAAGTTTAGAATACATGGTGTGCTCTGTGTTTGCTTGGGTGGTTTAGCCAGATTAAGTGGAATTAAAACAAAATACTGGAGAAGTACAGTTTCTAAATAAAACTGGCAAGGAATGATGTAGTACCTCTTGATATGCAGAAACTTAGATTTTTACATGTCTTTATTTAGGGAAACCAGCTCTAAAACTATTCAACAATAAAACTTTATTTTCCAAAGTAAAAAGAGCCACAGTACTTAAGAAGACATTATTTTCTTTTCTGATTTTATAATGAAATACAGTTTTGTCCACTGGCTCTCTGGTGGTCAGCCAGCTCTTTCCTCTTTTTCTCTGACATATTTAAAAAACGTTAGGGCAGAGGTACAGAGTCAAATGGTAGTCTGACAAGATTTCTATTTCACCGGGCTGTGTTGCCCTGATGTGTTTTAACAACCACATACAAATCATTCCTCTGTTATTGTGGCCCCCTTGGAGAGGAGAACAGATTCTGGTCAGTGTCACAGGAGAAAGTGGCAGTGGAGATTCCCTTGTGAGCCCCCAAATGTCTACTTTGGGCTGGAGTGCCACTTTCATCTCTCCTTTTCCTTCTCTTGACTTCTCTATCTTGCCAACAGGTACTTTATGCAGGGTTTTGTAAAAATGTTAAGTTTTATACTGTGCTTACTTTGTGCCAAATACTTTACTTACTTTTAAAAAAATGCACTCCTTACACCACCATTAAACAAATAAGGATGCTGTTGTCATCCTCGTTTTATAGATTGTATATTTGAGCTTAGAGAATTTAAGAAATCCTTTGTGTGTCAAACAGGAGATAAGTAGCAGTGATAGGACTTGAATCTTGGGTCATTGCAATTGGCTTTCCTTTGCCCAGGAAACAAGAAGCACTCCACTAGAAGGAAGGCAGCTTGGGAGATACACAAATGTTCACCCACACCCATCCCCCAATTCATGTGTTTTGAAAAACTTAAGGATAGACACGTGCAGTGTGAGGTAGAGAAACAATCAGAGACGGTGACTCCTCTAATGTGAGCCATGTAGATGTGTAATTGGAAGCTGCATGTAAATCAGGGAAGTTAGAATATGCCCTCACACTGCACAAAAATATCTCACAATGGTTTAAAGACTTAAACATAAGACATGATGCCATAAAACTCCTATAAGAGAGCATGGGCAAAATGTTCTCTGACATAAGTTGGACCTTTGTTTTCTTAGGTCATTCTCCCAAGGTAATAGAAATAAAACCAAATATGAACAAAGGGGACCTGATCAAACTTACAAGCTTCTGCACAGCAAAGAAAACCATAAAAAAAAAAAAAAGACAATCTAAAGAATGGGAGAAAATATTTGCAAATGATGCAATAGACTGGGGTTTCAAATATACAGACCATACAATTCAACAACAACAACAACAACAACAAAATAAATAAAAAATAATGGGCAGAAAACCTTAATAGACATTTCTCCAAAGAAGACATGCAGATGGCCAGGAGACACATAAAAATTTACTCAGCGTCACTAATTCTTCAGTTCAGTTCAGTTGCTCAGTCGTGTCCAACTCTTTGTGACCCCATGAATCACAGCACACCAGGCCTCCCTGTCCATCACTAACTCCCAGAGTTCACTCAGACTCATGTCCATCAAGTCAGTGATGCCATCCAGCAATCTCATCCTCTATCGTCCCCTTCTCCTCCTGCCCCCAATCCCTCCTAGCATCAGAGTCTTTTCCAATGAGTCAACTCTTCGCATGAGGTGGCCAAAGTACTGGAGTTTCAGCTTTAGCATCATTCCTTCCAAAGTAATCCCAGGGCTGATCTACTTCAGAATGGAGAGAAATGCAAATCAAAGTTGCAGCCAGCTACCATCTCCTATTAGGCAGAATGGCTATCATCAAAAACAGAACAAATAGCAAATGTTGGAGAGAGAGTGGCGAAAAGGGAACCCTCCTACACTGTTGGTGGGAATGTAAGTTGGGGTAGCCACTATGGAAAACAGTATGGGGGATCATCAGAAAATTCATAGGACCACCATATGACCCAGCAGTCCCCCTCATGGGCATGTTCCTGGATAAAACTGTAATTAAGGAATATACATGCACCCCCATGTTCATAGCAGCATGATTCCCAACAGTCAAGATATGGAAACAGCCTAAATGTCCCTTGATAGTTGAATGATTAAAGAAAATGTGGTATGTGTATATGAACACTACTCAGCCATAACAAGAAAGAAATAATGCCATTTGCAGCAACATGGATGGAACTAGAGATAATTATACTAAGTGGAGTCACAAAGAGAAGAATAAATACCATATTATATCACTTATATGTGGAATGTAAAATATGGCACAAATGAACCTAAATACAAAATAGAAACAGACTCATGGATACAGAGAATAAACTTGTGGTTGTCAAGAGGAATGGAGGGAGGGAGACGGATGGACTGGGTGTTTGGGGTTAGCAGATGCAAACTGTTACATTTGCAATAAACAACAAGGTCCTACTTTAGCACAGGGAACCATATCCAATCTCCTGGGATAAACCATAATGGAAAAGATATTAAAAAAATGTATGTATATGTATAACTGAGTCACTTTACAGCAGAAATTAGCACAACATTGTAATTAAACTCTACTGAAATAATAAAAAAGACGTTGTATAACTGACAACACTGTTACAGTCTTCTGTTGACTCTTGATTCAAGATGGTATACCCCATGGGTGTCCAGTCTACAGCTCTTGCCTCCTTTTTTTCCAATTAGGATGGATGAGAACTATAACCTCTTGCCTCATGGCAAGATGCCATGGAAAGATGCCATCTTCCAGACATTCAAGAGAACAGAAGGATGTTTTATAGCCTTTTCCAGTTTTCAAACTGTTCACAAGGGCAGCAGCTGGCAACTTTCTCCAGTGACTGGGAGGTCCAAGAAGACACTAGGGTAAGAATTGGCTATACCCTGTGCTACAGCAAAATAATAAGATAGCTATGACTCATATGAATGTTGTGAGCAAGGGAGTCAAGAATCCTCTTCCAAAATCCAGATCAAGAAGTAATTTTCACCCTCTCCACAGCCCTCCCAGAAGTTGACAAGCACTGCGCATAAACTCTGGAGTCCTCAGGCTGTACTGTGTGGCATGAGGTTCCTCATAGAGTGAGGGGACAAGATGGAATGAAGGTTGGCATGCTGTGCCTCAGTTTCCTCTTCTGTAAATTGGAAGCCATCGTAACATCTGTATCTTAGGGTGGATGCAACATGATTTAACTATGTAGGGAATGTCAATAGGTAAAGCCTTTAGTGAGGTGTTTGAGAGTAAGCACTCAATACACTGAGCTGTTATGACTACTTATGTTGTTGATTTCAAATACTTATGTATGTTTTTACTTGGCCTTGCTGGGTCTTAGTTGTGGCATGTGGGATCTTCAGTCTTCCTTGCGGCATGCAGGATCTTCAGTTGCAGCATGCAAACCCTTAGTGGCAGGATCTAGTTCCCATGGAACAGAAGGATCCAGATCACTCTGCGCATGAAGATAGAAAAGGCATCTTTCAGTCTGAGGCAGGTGCCTGAGTTGTGGGGCTATTTCGAGGACTATCGCTTTCTC
This sequence comes from Bubalus kerabau, assembly GCF_029407905.1. NCBI lineage: Eukaryota > Metazoa > Chordata > Mammalia > Artiodactyla > Bovidae > Bubalus > Bubalus kerabau. The sequence continues at coordinate 45,526,739 of NC_073625.1, forward strand.
TGAGCAGTGGCATTGTTGCGACTGAGCCAGGGGAGCAGGGAGGCCGTGGCCCATCGCTCCCAGTATCCAACCAAGATCTTTATAGGACCACGTGACAGACCACAGGAGACAGTTCTGATGTGGGTTAATGAACCAACGAGCACGTATTAGGTGGTTTCCTTCTTTCCCCCATCTGTGGTGCCCTGGGTGGGGGCGCTGTCTTTCTCTTGTCTGGTGGGTTGGCCTAGGGGAGTGGCCTTGTTCTTCCAAACCTCCTGCCCAGGGCTCCATGGCACCTGGAGGCTTTCTTCATGTTCTTTGCACAGAAACTGTTCTCATCGTGGGCAAGTACATCTGACTGCGGAAAAGTGTTGATTCTTCCTTTCCATACATTATCCGGGGTTCCTTCCTTAGGCCTGCCCTACTGACAGTTATCAACTCCCTGACCCCTCTTCAAGATTTTCCAAAACTTTCTGAGTGCTTGTCATTTATTTCACTCCCCACATGGATCTAAGCACCTTTCTTTTCCCCTGCCCCACTCTTTTTTTTTTTTTTTTTTCCCTACCTGACTCTTAATCTGTGCCAGCGCCCACTCCACATTGAACTGGACCCACCAAGTATAAGCCTGAGTATCCCCAGCCTGGGTCAGACCATAGCATGTTCAAGTTAAATCTTTTTAGTCTTGGCCCTGTGGTTCTCCATTTTGTTGAATTTTTGCTTCATGTACTAAATCTTTGGTAATAGTACATTGATGTCAAGAGATCAGATATTGATCCAAAAATACCTCAGGGCTGAGCCCCAAACTCTTTAGATATATAACTGATTAGCCCTGTTGTTACACAATGAAGCTATTAGCATTTTACTGCAATTAGATTATCCATCATTCAAAACAAATAGAACAATGGGACTGTGGAAAATTGTTTTAATGTGAAGGCAGTCCTATTTTGGATGGTCAGATGTTGATCTTGGGGAGAATTCCTTTTCCCTTTCATCATCCTGGTCTCTTAGATAACAGAGGTGGGTATGTGTGTTTGCACTGAGTCAGAAGCTTTTGGGGAAGAGAATTAATTGTTCCATGTTGCTGAGCCGCTGCAGAGCCAAATTGAGGTGTTGATGGACTTTGTATGTATCACATCTTGGCTCCTTCTGCCCACTTTGAAAGGTACCACATCAGAGCTGAGTTAAATTAGCTAGTTCATTTGAGAATTTAGGTTTAAAATAAAACTAAGGTGCTAGCATTTATATTTTATGATATTCCTTGAGAAATTTTTACTTTCTCTGCAGTGATTAAAATAGTTGTGAATTGAAGGTGTCAGAATTAGATGAAGAGTTATGGACAGTTACTTGTTCCTTTCTTGAAAAAACAAAACAAAACTAAACTAAAACTAAAAATTATCTGCCTTAAAAACAACAAAACAACAATAAACAAAACAAAACAAAACAAAAACTTATGTTCAGTTGTGCTGGATCTTTGTTGCCATGAGGGCTTTTCTCTAGTTATGGCAAGCAAGGGCTACTCTTTGTTGCAGTGCACAGGCTTCTTATTGCAATAGCTTCCCTCATCGCAGAGCACAGGCTGTGAGAGCATGGGCTTCAGTAGTTGTGGGTTGTGGGCTCACTAGTTTTGGCACACAGGCCTAGTTGATCTGCAGCTTGTGGAATCTTCCTGGACCAGGGATTGAACCAATGTCCCTGCTCTGGCAGATGGATTCCTATCCACTGTGCCACCAGGGAAGTCCTCTCTGCTTTTTCTGTGTGAAGATGAGTATCCTGCTTTCTCTCCTATGCAAGGTAATAAATCATGTTATGACACAAAAAGTCTGTTTTTCCTAAGGTGATGGGTCTTCCATCTTATATGGGATCAGGGAAGCTTGTTTGGGTCAACTTTTTATTCCAGTTAGACTCTTGCTAATGGGAACATGTGAATCCTTCATTTGTTCTGAGACCATTATGAATGGCCCTGGATGGTGCACATTACACAGTTTCCCAATATCACATGCTGTGTCTTAGATGATGATGAATTCAGGGGGCACACTGATGAATTCTCATCCTTTCCACTGTTGCTGCTGCTCTTCTCTAAGTCCCCAGTCAGCTTGAACAGGGTGTTTAGATTGTGGTCATGAAATGTGCATTTCCTCCTTCTCATTCTCTTGCAGCATCACATGAATCTGGGACTCTAGGGCCAGTCTGGAGGTTAATAAAAGGAACCAGAGGAAAATCTGATGTAGGGAAACTTTTTGTGATACATGCCCAGGACAACCTGCAACTCCATCCTCAGCAGCCAAATCCTCCCATTCTCTAATTCCATCCTTAGACATCACACCACTACCCCCTCCCCCAACGCCCCCGCCCCTTGCTTCAGTCAGTGGAAACATAAGCTTGCTTTCAAAAGTTGCCAGGGAATCAGCAGCACTCCTAAGTGTTCAGCATCTCTCTGGTTCAGTATCATGGTGTTAGTGGGGCCTCGGGGGATGTCTTCGGCAAATTAGAGCATCCATCCCATTTTCTGGCAGGGTTCTCTCCATGCCAGCCAAGAACATTTTCCTTTCCTTTTTCCTTCCCTGCTGGGTGAGTGTAACAATCAAAACAAAAGTTGGCTGTTTTCCTTTCTCAGAAAGTCCTGTCCCCCGGAACTGTGACCCAGACTGACCCACACATACATCAATCCGACCTAGAGTGTCATGGAACTGACATAAAATCTGTGGAAGACCTCCTGTCATCTTTATTTTTTCCCTTTTTAGAGTTTGGAAGGATGATGAGGGAGGTGCCATCCTCATCAGGCAATCAGGATTGGCTGTGCCATTTTCAAAGGCATGACCTCAGGCAGAACCCTTCATTTCCCAAAACTTCAGTTTTCTCCTTCCCTAATAGCTCAGTTGGTAAAAAAATCTGCCTGCAATGCAGGAGACCCCAGTTTGATTCCTGGGTCAGGAAGATCTGCTGGAGAAGGGAGAGGCTACCCACTCCAGTATTCTTGGGCTTCCCTTGTGGCTCAACTAGTAAAGAATCCCCCTGCAGTGCAAGAGACCTGGGTTCGATCCTTGGATTGGCAAATCCTCTGGAGAAGGGAAAGGATATCCTCTCCAGTATCCTGACCTGGAGAATTCCATGAACTCTATAGTCCACGGTGCCACAAAGAGTCGAACACCACTGAGTGACTTTCACTTTCAAAACATAAACTGTCTCAGGTTGTCCTAAGGACCCAATTAGATCATAGGTTTGAGAGCACTTTGTCAGTTTTAAAGAGTGATCGAGGGATTTATGACTATAAATGGATAGTTAGAAAGTATGACTTTAAAACTTAAAGATGATGCAACTTTTAAAAAGCTTCCTGTGTCTTCCCAGGGCAGTGGCAGTGGGAGCAATGGTGACAGGGTAGGTGGTGGAGAGGGAAACAGATGATGGGGAAGCTCTCATGTGTGTTGTAATTCATTCAACAGAATTTACTGGGTTCTGGTCACAGAGCACTTAAAAATTCAGGTACTGAATTATAAACCATGTTCATGTGGATTCCCAAATCTGAAAGTATAAAATGGTAGTCAGTACAGTTTTTTCTCCCACCTCTGACACCCATCCACCCAGTTCCCACCTACCCTCCAAATGAATAACCACTGTTAATAGTTTCTTGTAAGCTTCCAATGAGTGTTCTCCCCCAACAAACAGTTCAGTCAAGATTCACTGTCTTCTTTAAGGGCATGGCAGCCCATTCCTATATTCCTGCCTGGAGAATCCCATGGACAGAGGAGCCTGATGGGCTTCAGTCCATGGGGTCACAAAGAGTCAGACACGACTGTGTGACTAACACACACTTTTGGTACCAGTGGCACTGCAATGTGCACACGTGGTTGTGCCCTGCTTTGTTCACAAGTGGGTACGTGGAAGTAAACATGTAAGTTGCTATATCTAGACATGTACGTTGGTTTAAACAGCTGCGTCGTAGTCTATTGTATTAATGCCCTACTGTGTATTTAATCAAATTCCCTGTTGATAGGTGTTGGGAAGCACAGTACAAAATAGCCCGTTGGAGGAAGTCCTTGAGAAAATGGCGAAGGGCCAGAAATACCCCGGCTTGGTGTGCTGCAGGCAGAAAAACATCTCCTGCCTTAGGTTGTGCCCAGCGCCAAGATTTAATAATAAATATTAAGGATGTTGCTTGAGAAAACGGGTTATGGGATAAGCACATGGGTTACTTAGAGTGCGCTGTCCTTGAAATATTTTTACTGATTAGATGTTAACCCCGTATGCACTCTGCTGGCTGTATACTCTAAGCTCTTTGTTCTTGCTTCTATAAAAAAAGGCTTGACTGCAGAAATAAACTTGTCAGTCTTTGCAAGAGACTGTCCGAGTGTCATTCTTTCAGGTTCATCACTTCCAAGTCCTGGGGAGAAAATCCTGAACAAGTGGTGCCAAGAACAGGGACTTGAAAGGAAGGTTGAACAAAGCGACGAGCCCCTGCAGAAAGAGGTAAGCAGGATGGGACAACATAGCAGTAAAATTCCTTTCATTTCTATAATGCATCATTTTTTGAAACAAAACGGTGTTAATGTTTCAAGAGATCAGTTGAACGACTGCTATCATATTTTACTGGAACAATTCATAGTTCCCAGAAGAGGGGACACTCAATCCAGACATATAGAAAAGGGTTGAAAATAATGTTTTGCGAACATATCGGCAAGGGTTACATGGTCACTCATATGGGCTATCATAGAACAAATTGAAGGGCATAACGTTGATTTGGAAGTAAAAACTATTCGATCTTTACATGAATATGAGCTTAAGGAACAAGATATGCAAGGTGCTTTGAAATATAAGAATGTTACGCTCAATCAGACACAATCCTTAGAAAAACAACTTAGAGACGTATATATACAGGATATGTCAAAAGTGAAGCCACTTAGAACAGAGGTCATTTCATTCAATGGACAGCCCAAATCTGAGGTTTTTCCTTCTGCTCTGCCTGTAACAGCAATTGCTAACTTTGCTCGTACTAATCATTTGACTCCTCCTCGGGAGATGCCTGCTTGCGCTTTTGCTTTCCCAATGCAATTTAATCAACCTGCCCAAGACCAAAATACTTGGGCTAATCTAGATTTTGGCATGTTGTCTAGCTTTAAGAAAGCATGAACTCTGTATGGACCTACTTCTCCTTACTGTATAGAATTTCTCAGAGGATAGGCTGACCATTGGATGCCATATGATTTTTTTCAAGTAGCAAATATGGTTTTAAATCCTCAACAATTACTGCAGTGGCAATTGTGGGTTAATGATGAGGCCCGACAGCTAATGATTGACCAGCAATCTCATGGTAACCCTGCCAATTTAACCTATGATATACTCACTGGAACAAGAGCCATGGCCGATATGGTTGTGTGCAGTTAGCTAATATTACCCCTCAGATGTTACATTTCATTAAAGAAACTGCCTGCAGGGCATAAGCAAAGGTTGATAGCACTAACTCTGATGGTTCATTTATTAAGATTATTCAAGGACATGAGGAAGAATATTCTTAATTTATAGGGAAATTAAAGGTTGCAATCGAAAAATCTATTAAGGATGTGACTTTACAAAATATTATTTTAAAACAACTTGCTTTTGAAAATGCTAATGAGGAATGTCGATCCATGCTCAGACCAATTCGAGAGACTGGCTCTCTTATGAAATATTTGAAAGCATGTAGAGATATCGGATCTATGTCCCATAGAGCAAAATTGGCAGCATTGGAAACCTTTAATGTACAGAAAGCTGCTAATGCCAAATATTTTAACTGTGGGAAGCCCAGCCATATGAAAAAACAATGTCACATGTCAACACAGGCCAGAAAAAATAATACTACTTCTAATAAGAATAGACCCCCAGGAATATGTCCAAGATGTAAAAAGGGGTTCCATTGGCTGGATGAATATCATTCTAAATTTGATAAGGATGGAAACACTTTGAACCCTGGTGCACAACAAAAACAACAGGGAAACTAATAAAGGGGACATCCTCTAGCCCCACTACAAAAGGAGGACCTAGCGTTATGATGCTACAAGCAGCTACACCTAAGAATGCTTGTATTGATATACCTAATCCTTATGATATGGAACTAATAGAATTATACAACCTCCACAAAATTCCCACTGGATATTATGGCCCAATTCCACCCGGGACAGTGGGACTGATTTTGGGACATAGTAGCTGCACAATGAGAGGTTTAATGGTATTGACTGATGTTATGGATGAAGATTATGAAGGGGAAATACATGCTATGGTAAATGTTGTGAAAATGGGAAATGTATACTTACAAAAAAGGGAACGTTTTGCACAATTATTACTTTTGCCATATGTCAAACCAATGAAGGCATCTGATAAAGTTCGGCAGGGAGGCTTTAGCAATACCATCCTTACTGCTGCACTATCCACCTTATTAAAGGAACATCAGAAACCCATGCTTACTTTACGCATATGGGGAAAACATTTCACAGGCATGTTAGATACCAGAGCTAACATTTCAATCATTAGAGCTACAGAATGGCCCCTTGATTGGGGTAAGGTTATGGCTCCTTCTAGACTATTAGGAATAGATAAGGCTGATGCCACACAAAGTTTTGTCAATGCATCCTATTTACAAGTGTATGGCCCTAATCAAATTGTAGCTTATCTTACACCATATGTTACTAATATCCCTATCAATTTATGGGGACAGGATTTTCTTGAACAAAGGAAAGCCACAATTTCTTTAAATGAAACTTTTTAATGGGGGCCACTGAGTTAACACCACTGCCTCTCGATTGGGAATCTGATACCCCAATATGGACACCTCAATGGCCCCTAATTAAGAAAACTTTGCAGCTCTTATGCAATTAATAAATGAACAATTACAAAAAGCTCATATAGAACCTTCATTTTCCCCATGGAATTCCCCTATTTTTGTAATAAAAAAGAAATCAGGAAAATGGCGAATGTTGATAGATTTAAGAAATGTTAATAATACCATGTTACCTATGGGGCCCTTACAACCCGGATTACCCTCCCCTTCTATGGTACCAAAAGGATGGTCTATAGTTATAATTAACTTACAAGACTGCTTTTTTACTTTACCTCTGCACTCTAAAGATAGAAAACGTTTTGCCTTTTCAATTCCTTCTATAAATCACATGGCTCCTGTTAAAAGATTTCAATGGAAGGTACTACCCCAGGGAATGATTAACTCTCCTACCATTTGCCAATATCTCATATCTGTTTTATTAAAACCTATTAGAGATAAATTTCCTACTGCATTTATAATTCATTACATGGATGATATACTTCTCTGTATGGAATCTGAACTCTGTTTACAACAGTTATATAATGAAGTTACTACCACTCTTCAAAATCATGGCCTGCTTGTTGTGCCAGATAAAATTCAATAGAAAGCACCCTTTAATTATTTAGGACATATTGTGGAAGAATCTAAAATCAAACCTCAAAAAACTCAAATTTCTATGCAGTCTCTACACACGCTGAATAATTTTCAAAAATTGCTAGGAGATATTAATTGGCTGCAGCCATCTGTTGGCATCCCCACCTATGCCTTACAAAATCTATTTAAAATTTTAGAGTGATCCCCTGACCCTAATAGCCCTAGACAACTAACAAAAGAGGCCAAAGAAGAACTGGCTTTAATGGAGAAACACGTTCAACAATCTTTTCCAACTCGGCTAGATTATGATCAACCAGTTTCTTTATATATATTCCCCACTGAACATTCACCCACTGCAATTATAGCTCAGCATAGCCCAATAGAATAGGTATATTTACACACTAAACATTCTAAAAAAATTGTATCATATACTGAGAAAATAGGGCACTTAATTATGTCAGGAAGAAACCATATACAAACTTTGACTGGATTTTATCCATATGCAATACACGTTCCCTTGACAAAAAAGGAATTGCAAATTGCCTTACAATATAACTTGACCATGCAAATGGCATTAAATGATTTTCAAAATGTTATCTCATTTCATTTGCTGAAAGGAAAATTATGGGACTTTCTACAATGTACTAAATTCATTGTAACTAATATCATTGCATCCCAACCTATTTCCAATGCACCCACCTATTACATTGATGGCAACAAGAAAGGCATAGCAGAGATTGTCCGCCCTGATATCAAAGAGAAATTACCCACTACCTATTCTTCAATACAAAGAATTGAATTGTATGCTTTATATACTCTTTTGTCGCTTCAACCATTATCCTTCAACGTATATACTGATTCCAAATACCTTGCTTCCCTTTTTCCTGATTTTGTTATTGCCTTTTTATACAACCTAGATGAAGAATTATATACTCTATTTTCACAGACTCAAGCTTTAATTTGCTCACGTATGGAACCTTTCTTTATTGCACATATACATGCTCATTCAGGTTTACCTGGCCCTCTGGTTGCAGGAAATGATGCTATTGACAAGCTCATAGCTCCCATTTTTTCGTCTGCCAATGACGAACATGCTAATCTTCATACCAATGCTAACAGATTGCACTCTAAATACCATATTCCTCTCACTGAAACACGGCATATTATTAAAACCTGTGATGTCTGCGCCCCTCTGCATTTACAGACTACGATTTCAGGAGTTAATCCCCAGAAACAACAACCTAATTCCCTTTGGCAATCTGACTTCACTCACTGCTCCTTAAGAAAGTTTTCTTTGCTTTTTGTCTCAATAGATACATTTTCCGACTTTATCTGGACAATACCTATCTCTTCAGAATCCAAAAAACACGCCATTTCCACACTCTTACTCACCTTCTCCATTATGGGGATTCCTTCAGTCCTGAAAACAGACAGTAGACCTGCATTTACCTTGCACTCATTTCATTCATTTTTATCAGAATGGAACATAACACACATTACAGGAATACCCTATAATCCTCGGGGTCAAACCATTATTGAAAGAGCCCACCGCACCCTAAAAACTCATTTATTAAAACAGAAAGGGGGAATATAGAAGAGGAGATACACTTCTTATCCCATGAACCCTCAATTACTATTATCTTTAACTCTTTATTCCCTGAATTTTTTAAACTTAACAAAAAATAATTCTGACACTCGTGCAGATAGACATTTTGCAGAAGACAAAAACAGCAAATTAGAAATCAATACACCAATATGGTATAAGCAATTAAATCAGTGGCTGCCAGGAATCTTACAACTCCTAGGCAAGGGTTATGGTCTTGTCATTGCAGATGGAGAGGAAATCTGGGTTTGTCTTCGACATGTCCGTTACCAAGAGGGACCCCAAGACCAGACTCCCTCGGGAAGTGACGAAGTTGACGTGAAGGGTCTCGTCAATGACCCTGGAGGAGCCAATGGGGAAACGCTGTGGTCTTAATCCTTACCCAAATTGGGCTCAAGTGAAAACATGACTCATCAGGCTGAGCAGACACTGAAAAGTACTGGAACTCCTATGACTCCAGATAAGCTGTTTCTGGCAATGTTAGCTGTTCTTTCCTGTTCCTCTGGGGTAAGTGCAGAATACTTTTATTGGCATACACACCCAACCCACCACTTCTCTCCATAGTGGATTGGGTAGATAAAGCCCTTATGATCTTTACTAGTGATAGCATGCATTTTCCAAGTCCCTGGTCCATAAAGTGACCAATTCATGAAGAAGATGAGGGAAAGCCAATCAACATTTCCGTGGGATTCAAAACCTTGCCTATCTGCTTCGGATCTCATCCCCTTTGCATGACTATCTTCCCACAGTGGTGGGCATACTCTGCCAACAATGGGACTGCTTTGCATCTGGGAATGTTTGCTATGGCATCTTTCGTACTTAATGGCTCCAAGTGACATTATCCAGGCCAGATATCCAACTATTCAAACTCGCTTTTTCAACCAGAGGAACCTTCATGTCATACTGTATCTTGGAGAAGAAAACAGGAGATACAACCATTACATTGGTCTGCCTGTCGAGGCCAATTTGGGAAAGTTTCTATAATTCAGCAAAATCATACTAATCATACATTTAAATTTGTTGACTGGGGACCTCATGGTTTGTTTTCAAACTGTTCTGAAGAGCAGGAGGAACATCATAATTGCTCCTGGTTTAATAGATCAAGTATTGGAGGCTTTCATAAAACTAAGACAAGTTTCTGGACTGATAAGGACATATTGCTGAATTGGTATAACAGGGGCTTATCACCCCCACGACCCAGAATTGTCGTCCCCATTGTGGGGCCAAAGCAATAGCACATTTGGAAAATTCCAGCAGCCTTAGAGCACTTCTCTAGTGTTTATGGGACTATGGGTATGTTTCATCCTTCTAATTATACCTTCCTATACAATAGTACTGGCTATATTCAATTGTGTGTTCACCTTCCGTATTTGTTTATTGTAGGGCATTTTGATATTCACTTATCAACCAAGATTGTCAATTGCACTGCATGTGCATTGTATACCTGCCTTAATCACACCATTTCATATCACAATGCTAGCATTGTGCTAGTTAAACAAAGATCTAAGTTATGGCTTCCCGTAAACTTAACTGAGCCTTGGACTGATTCTGTATTTCTTTCTGTATTATTGAAAACTGGACTTAGGTGATCTAAGCGCATCATTGGGTGGATTATTGCAGACATCTTAAGCCTTATCTCTATTGTGACTATAGGAACTTTGTCTGGTATGGCTTTACATAATTCCACTCAAAATCATGATTTTATCACTGCTTGGCACAAAGACTCTCATGATCTTTGGACTCGACAAGCTCAAATAGATCAGCAATTACAAACACGAATTAATGAGTTACAAACTATGGTTATCCACTTAGGAGATCAAGTGCAGCAACTGACTTTCCAAACACGTATACATTGTCACTGGAATTTTACTTCTTTTTGTCTGACTAACATGCCCTATAATAGCACTGAATATCCTTGGGATAAAGTTAAAGCGCATTTGCAGGATCTCACAAATAACTCAAGTTTAGACATCAATTTGTTGAAACAACAAGTTGCTAATTTTCAAGTTAAGGTACCTTAGGAATTGTACAGCACTCAATTTTATGATACTTTAACCAAAACCCTATCGTCTCTAGACCCTAGAGCTTGGTTTTCAGGAAGCAACATTTTTATATATGTATTAATCACCCTGCTTTTTCTGTCATTGCTTACAGGATTCAGATGTCTTTACTCAAGACTCCGTGCCTCCCACAATGGAGTCCAACTAGCAGCTGCTGTGCTTAAATTAAAAACAAAAGGAGGATATGTTCGGAAGCCCAGTACAAAATAGCCGGTTGGAGGAAGTCCTTGGGAAAATGGCTAAGGGCCAGAAATACCCCGGCTTGGTGTGCTCGGGCAGAAAATCATCTCCTGCCTTTGGTTATGCCCAGAACCAAGATTTAATAATAAATATTAAGGATGTTGCTTGAGAAAACGGGTTATGTGATAAGCACATGGGTCACTTAGAGCACGCTGTCCTTGAAATATTTTTACCCATTAGGTGTTAACCCTGTACACACTCTGCTGGCTATGTACTCTAAGCTTTTTGTTCCTACTTCTATACAAAAAGGCTTGACTGCAGAAATAAACTTGTCAGTCCTTGCAAGGGACTGTACAAGTGTCATTCTTTCAGGTTTGTCGCTTCCAAGTCCCAGGGAGAAAATCCCCAACAATAGGTAGTTACACTGTTTGCAGTCCATGGATATTACATGGAGTGTGGACATGTATGACATTATATCAGTACACACCTCATTTTATGGAATTGTTGAGTCCAGTCTTTAGCAAGTGACTGTTGAGTGACTGCCATGAGGCAGCTGCTGTGTTAGATACCAGAGTTTCAATGTTGAGAAAAACTTTTAGAATATAATATTAATATATTTATAAAAATATAAATTTTAGAGTATAATTATTGTTAATATTTTATCTAAAAGCTCATATCATATTACATTTTTTAGTTTTTTTTGTTGTTTAGAGGTATTTTCTTGTTGACAAGCTTGTGACAACAATATAGCAATTTTAGCTTATAATAAACCTAAGGACCATGAAAATTTTGTGCTTAATGTTAATGACTCTTAGACATGTCTATAGTAGAGTAGAGAAAAAAAAGTACTAGATATTTAATATTGACTATTTCCCAGTTCACATGAATCTGAAATTCATTTAGGTCAATGTTTTCTTGTATTTCCAAGTGTTTGATTTGTAAGGGCTTCCTTTTCTTGAGACCATTTAAATAAGAACTCAGAACTTGAGCAATATTATTAAAAAACAGAAGACTCACACTGAGACATACATAAATCCAGGCAGACAGACAAGGGATCTTCTAGTTTTCCGCCTGATATTTAAAATATTTCTAGAGCCGCTTTTTTTGGGGGTGGGGGGAGGCGGGTGGTGGCAAGAATACTGGAGTGGGTAGCCATTCCCTTCTCCAGGATATCTTTCTGACCCAGGGATTGCACCCAGGTCTCCCGCATTTTAGGCAGACACTTTACGGTCTGAGCCGCCAGGGAAGTTGTTGAATTCTGTGGCAAGGATTAACTTCAAGCGTTGCCCTAGGCAGGCCTTTGTAACAAGCTAATTGTTTTTAATTGCATATGCAAAAGAACCAGCTTTACAGTTTCCAAGAAAAAAAGAAGTTTCCTTTTTACCAATTTTGTCTGGTTCTATAGAATATCATGACCCTCCTAGGTCGGGTCATCTTTCCTTTCTGTAGTCATAGTTTTATCCCTGAATCATAGATCAGCTGATAAAAAGCTTGGATTGTCTCTGTGGGGTGGATTTGCTTGTCCTTGTGTTTCACCTGGGGCAGTAGCGAGGCCTGCGGGCCTCTCCTGGAAGTTGGTGTGGGGGCGGGGTGCACCAGGAGTATGTGCTGGGGTGGGGGGTGGGGTGGTGCACTGGGAGCGTGTCCAGGGCAGGGGGTCCCAGTTGTGCTCTCAGGGGTCGCCATTGTGGTTGGGAACACCCATTTCATGCGCTCCTGGGTCCCCAGGGATCGGCATCCAGTGAGCGGAGCGGAGAGGTGCAGACAACAGGTAAAGGAACTGGGACTCGGTGGAGCAGGGAACTACATATCCCGCCCTCTCTGTTGGCACAGTTTCGGAGCCCCCAACCTGGCGGTCGTGGAAAGGCCTCGCCTTTGAGGTCAAGGCCTTTACGGCTTTACCCCTTCGCATAAAGCTCAGACCTGTGCAGGTTTTCCCAAGCAGCCTAGTGCCTGCTGGAAGTCCAAGGGATTTATCCTGCCTGGTGATTTCACCTGCAGGGACTTCATAACCCTTACTCTGGCCGGCTGGCCCAGCCCTGCTTCTGCCACTTTGCAGCCCAGCGGGCCCTTGACCACCTGCTGGGATGGGAAAGGGAAGGGTCCACCAGTTGCACCCTAGAAATTTAGTAGGGTGCATGGATTTAAACATGTGGTCACCCAGGCAGAAAAGAAGGGAGAAGGGCACGTTGCTGCCCTTTCATGGTGGAATCTGTGGCTGTCCTGCTGAGAGGGGGCCTTTGCATGGGGACCCTGTGCAATAAGTTTGGTGTTTTGGAATGGAATAATTAGAACGTGTAAAAATTTTAAATTATGTGGTGTTTTAATTAAAAAACAAAAACAAAAAAACAAGCTCCAAGTTTTTTGCAAATTGAGGTCTAAAAATTGAAGGCCTATTTTCCTTCCACTGTGGCATTCTATGAAGAAATGTGCATTTTTTTTTTAAAAGAAAAGAGTCAGAAAAGTGAGGGAAACAGAAAACCCAGAGGTGCCCCTGTAGTTTGGCGAAGGCCTTAGGAGGTCACTTGTAAATGCTGCTGCCTGTTAGGAGGCAGTCTCTTCCTGTGGCTGATGGGCACAGAGCTCTGCAGGCTTGTCCTTTGCATGGATGTTCTTGTTGGTGGAAATCCATCTCAGTGCCATCTCCTGATGTTTAAGAATTTCCCAGACTAGACCCCTAGGCAAATCCCACAGGGCCAGGGGCTCCTTCCTTCATTGTATCTGTCTGTTTGACTGAAAACCAGCAATGACATACTTTTCTTTCAATCTGGTCTCTCATCCAGGCCTTGGAGTAATATTTCCCCTCCCCCTCAATAGACTTGGGTTCCAGGGATGAATTATAGTCAGTTGTCCATGATTTTGCAGATGAGGAAACTGAGAGCCAGAGCGGGTGGAGGACTGTCCAAGGGAGAATGGGATATCCTTCCAGGAACACTGGCTCCTGGGTTTTTAATGAGCTTCCTACCCAGCATGGTCATTAATCAGCAAGTGTTGACATTGAGAATAAACTATTGGTGGGAATGTAAAAGGCTTTTTTTTTAAAGAATGTGCATACCAGCTGTGTATCTAATGGAGTATTTTCATTGTACTCCCCAGCCCTTGGAAAGTGCTGGGCACAGGGCAGATGCTTCATCATTTTTATTGAATAAGTTCAATTTCACATAATTATATCCATAGTGTCAGCAACACTATGAGGTATATTAGAACAGTGATTATCACAGTTGGTACTTCACAGATCAGTAAAGAAATAAAACATTTTATTAGGAAGACTGTAAGAGAATTGCTAAGTTTTAAGTTTATCCCACAAGGATATTTAAAAAAAAAATGAAACAAATCTCTCCCTTTATCACCAAGGCTATCAGAGGTCTGTTGAGGACCCCATGCAAGGGAGGTTCTACCTCTTGGGACACCCCTGCTTCAGCATCTCCCTAAACCAGCAACCTGGGACAGTCAAGTACACTTGAAGTTCTTTCCTTGACCTCGGGAGTCTTTTTGGAAGACAATTTTTTGACAGACAGGGCTGGGGGAAGGTTTTGGGATGTTTCAAGTGCAGTTCATTTATTGTGCACTCTATTTCTATTTTTGTTCCCTGATGGCTCCATTGGTAAAGAGTCTGCCCGCAGTGCAGGAGACTGGTGTTCAGTCCCTGGGACGGGAAGATCTCCTGGAGAAGGAAACGACAGCTCACTCCAGTATTCTTGCCTGAAGGATTCAATGGACTGAGGAGCCTTGTGGGCTACAAAGGTTTGGACATGGCTGAGTGACCAAACACTTATTTCTAGTATGATTTCATCAGCTCCACCTCAGATCAGCAGGCATTAGATCCTAGAGGTTGGGGGCCCCTGCTTTAGTTCCCTCTTTCATCTTCTATACAGCTCCAGCCTGCTTCCTCCCCCCTTCCACCTGCAGAACTACCTATCGGGCTTCTCTGAGTGTGACTAAGAGTCTCCTTCCCTCACTTCCTTTCCTCTGAGTCCCTTCTCCTAACTGGGTTTCCCTGATCTCCATTTAGGCACTTTTGCCCCAGGTAGTGCTAGTGGTAAAGAACCTCCCTGCAAATGCAGGAATCCGATCCCTGGATTGGGAAGATCCCCTGGAGGAGGGCATGGCATCCCACTCCAGTATTCTTGCCTGGAAAATTCCCATAGACAGAGGAGCCTGGCAGGCTCTGACAGTCAGACGTGACTGAAGCGACTTAGCACAGCATACTAGAGGACCTTAGAACTGCAGACTCAAGTGATGGTTCTGGCTCTTTGGAGTCCCTTGTCATTCCACGTATATGTTAGGGTCAGCTTGTGTATTACTTCCTGAAGGCCCCGAGAAGGTAACAGGCAGGAAGGCTGGGGGTCTTCAGACAGAGGGAATAGGCTGCAAGTGTCGGACGTTTTTTTCTCTCTCTTGAGCAGCTGGAGGAAACAAACTAGTGTTACATTTTTTCCCCTTCTCCATACAAATTTAAAGGAGGTTTCTCTGAAAAATCTGTGTTGCCCCGACGACACCTGGCTCCACTTGAACTTAACTTTTCTCAAACCTTGAGCTAAGCAATGCATTTTTTTCATAAGGAAATGTTTGTCTTAAGCTAAGTTAATATACTATGTATTTCTGCTAGACTCTGTCTTTGGGTCGGTTCCCCCTAAAGGCTCAGAACTGATTTGACAAACCAGTATGTCTTACTCATACCTGGTTCTCCTAATCTATGTTAATGAAACGATATATTTGCCTGGAAATCTGCCTTTCTTCAAGATTCATGTCAATCATTTTATGGCCCAGGATGACTCACCTGCTGCCAATGTTATCTCAATGCATGTTGCAGGTGAGGGGCGTGGTGCCATTCTCTGAGACATTGCCTTTCTTTCCTTAGCAGACTGCTAGTGGCTGTATAATATCTGGCTAAAGACCAGCAGGGGGTACTCTTACTGTCCCCGTCTGAAGTCTATGTCAGCAGCTTTCTCTATCTCTTTTATACTTTAATAAAACTTTATTACACAAAAGCTCTGAGTGATCAAGTCATATTGGATCTGCATTTCAGATTGAAGATGAAATACCATGGTATTGCCGTCTTAAGTCTTTCCATCACTATGGGATATCTGTATATGTATTCAGAATATTTTTTCAGCAATTGTGTATAATTTCCAGTGTGCCAGTCTTGTCATCCTCGTTATATACATGGCAAATATTTTATTAATGTTGACATTATTGAAAGGGAATTGTTTTTTTTTTTTTAATTCCTTTTCAGATTATTGTTTGCTAGCTTGTGGAGATAAAACTGTGTAATCATTCATTTTTATCAGTTTGGACAGCTTGATAGTTGTCTTTACTTTCTTTACTTTCTCATACTTTAAAATTATCCTGGTTCATATATGTACTGCCTCACCCCTAATCTCAGTCATTTATTCAGAGAACTTCTGTCCTTTTATTTTTTTTTTCAACATTGAATTATTTTTGACTATTCTGTGTCTTTGTTGCTAGATGTCTAGTTGTAGTGAGCAGAGGCTGCCCTGTAGTTGCCGTGCCATGGCTTCTCATTGCAGCAGTTTCCCTGGTTGCAGAACTTGGGCTCTGGAGCATGCAAGTACTTCAATAGTTTTACAGGGGCTTCGTTGCCCCTGGGCATGTGGAATATTCTAGCACCAGGGAGTGAACCCATGTTCCCTGCATTGGTAGGCAGATCCTTTACCACTGGACCACCAGGGACATTTCCTGTTCCATTTCATTAGAGAATGATATGCAAAACATACATGTAGGAGCTAAATATGCCCAGCTGACAATACTCGGAAATATATACATATATTCCAGCTTACCTTTATTCAGTTAAAGGTAATTTGTGATGATGTATCCACGGATCTTGTAAACTTTCCTTTTGTTTCTCCGTAACTTCCCATTACAATGGTAAGATACCTGGCTTCCACCACTTGTCACGTATAGAATTCAGTGCTTGTCCCATGTGGTTACTGAAAAAAACTGTCAGACTGTCTTCCAAAGGGGGCTGTGCATGCATCCCACCAGTATCCTGAGTATGTTTCTGTAGGATAGTTTACTATCAGTATACCCTCCGTGGCCAGGTGTCCATTTCATTCTTTACCAATTATGAATGGGCTTGTTTGCTCTAATGTTTTTGGACAATTTGAGTACAGATTCTTTGTCAGATATGCATTTTTTAAGGAAAACAATTGTATTTATTTTTGGCTGTGTTGGGTCTTCGTGTGTGGGCTTTTCCCTAGTTCGGGTGAGCGTGGGCCATAGCTAGTGGTGTGCGGGCTTCTCACTGCAGTGGCTCCACTTGTTGTGGGGCACAGGCTCACGGGCTTCAGTGGTTGCAGTATGTGAGCTCAGCATTGTGTCTTCCAGGATCTAGAGCACAGGCTCGGCAGTTGTGGCACATGGGCGCCATAGCATGTGGGATCTTCCCATAGCAGGGATCACACCTACCTCTCCAGCACTGGCAAGTGGATTCTTTACCACGGAGCCACCAGGGAAGCCCTCAGGCTTATTTTTGATTCTAGTTTTCCACACATGTACCCGGTGAGAGAGGCCAGGATAAAGAGGCCTAGCCACTGGGAGTTCTCAGCCACAGGTCTGGCTGTGCCATCCAAAGCTCTGGGGCCTTTGGTGAGCGCCTGAGCTTCCCTGGGACTGTTTCCTCCCCTCAGAAATGCCCTGATGTTGGACTGTAGCCCACCAAGCTCCTCTGTCTCTGGGATTTCTGAAGCCAGAATACTGGAGGGGGTGCCATTGCCTTCTCTACAAGGTAGCATTTGGAAGATATTTTCTCCTGGATTGTGGTTTTGATGAAGGAAGGGGGATCCCTTCCAAGGCTTGAGAGTGGATTCTTATCTGACACTTTGAAATGAATTGGCTGAGGAGAGGAGTACCATCCAAGCAAGAGACTTCATTGGGAAGGGCTGCCGGGGCAGAGGGTGAGGGAAACAGAGAGAACTGCTCTGCCACGTGGCTCACCGTCTCAGGGTTTATGGTCATTGTGTTAGTTTCTGGTTTGTCTCTTGCCAGTCATTCTGAATCGGGATCCTTCCTGGGGGCACACGCATCACTCAGCTGAGATGGATTCCAGCGAGGAGGATCCTGGGAAGTTGCTAGGACCTCTGGACTGCAGTCTCCCATCTCTTTTTGACCTCTTCAGAATCCTGGTTGGTGGTAGTTTGTTAGTTCCTTGTTCCTTACCAGGACCCCCTGTTGTAAGATGACTCCTGCAAGTGTTTTCTCTTCTCTGTTGCCTGGCAAGGGTGGGTGGTCAGTGGTTCATTTAACAGTTTGTCTTTTGGTTCTCTCGAATAAGGTCCTTCACAGAGTAAATTTATAAAATTGTAAAAGTCAATGTTTTAAATAATTTATATTCCTAATTTGGTAAGTTGGCTTTTTTGTTGTGTGTTAGATAGAACTCATCACCAGACCCAAGGTCATGTAGATCTTTTGTTGTTTTCTCAAATTGTATAGTTTTTTAAATTGAATTATGGTGTTAGTTGCAAAGTTTGTGCTTCTGTTCATTTCACATGAATTAACCATAGGTGTACATGTGTTCCCTCACTCTTGAATCTCCCTCCCACATCCCATCCATCCCCACCTCTCTAGGTTATTACAGAGCCCCAGTTTGAGTTTCCTGAATCATACAGCAAATCCCCACTGGTTGTCTATTTACAAATGTTGGTGTACATGCATCCATGCTGCTCTCTCCTTTCATCTCACCCTCTCCTTCTTGTTCCCCACCCTTGTCCTAAGTCTGTTCTCTATGTCTGCATCTCCGTTGCTGCTATGTGAACAGAGTCGTCAGACCCATCCTTCTCGATTCCATGTTTTTCTCTTTCTGACTGACTTCCCTGTTTAATATGCTCTAGGTTCATCCCCTTCATTCGAACTGACTCAAATGTGTTCCTTTATATGGCTGTATTCCATACAGGCTCTGATTGTTCCTTAGCCATGTTTTGAGGAGGGTCATGGAGCTATTTTGCTCCATTTCAGTTTGGGCTTCCAGTCTGAGTGCTCACAGCAGAGCTGCTTCTGGGTGAGCCCTCTGAAGTCTGTGAGCGCAGGGCTGCCCGCTCTTCTCTGGCAGCCCACAACCCCCTCTGACCCGCAGGCGCCGGATGCTTTGCCTTCAGACTGGGCTCGGTGACCAGCTGGCGGGAGCTTTGTCTCTTCAGGGCTGTCAGGGCTCGGGCTCCTGGGTAATGGGGCTGCCTCCTGGCTGAGAGGAGCGGGGTTGCCTCAGTGCCCACCAGCAGGGAGGTGCTGCAAGAGGGACAAATGAGGACGAAGTAGACGTTTCCTATGTCTAGCTGAGTGCTGACAGGAGGTCTGTCTCAAGACTGAGGGGGGTGGGAAAAGATCTCCATGTGCAAAATGGCGGGTTTTCAGTTCAATTTCTGTTAGATGATCTAGAGGATGACCTTCACTGATGTTCTTCCAAGTAGGTGGCCAGTTTTCCTGCCACTGTTTCTTAAGAAGACTGTCCTTTCCTCTTCACTTGTTCCTGGTTTGATTTTCATGAAGTGACCACGTACATGTGGGTTCATTCCTGGGCTCTCTATTCTTTTCTGTAGTCCATGTGTCTGTGTTCCTGCCAGTTCCTTGCAGTGGTGGTTACTACAGGTCCCTGATGTAGTTTGAAGTCGGAGAGGAAGATGTCTCCAGCTGCGTTCTTCTTTCTCAGAGTCTTCTTGGCCGTTTAAGGTCCTGTTCAATAGTAGCAGCCTAATATTAGGAATATTTCTTTTTCTGTGAAAAAGGCCATTTAATATTATTTTGTGATTGCAGTCAATGTATTTGTTGATGGCTTTGATTGGAATGGACATTTTAATTCCTCGTTGTTCCAGTGTGTGAGCGTGGAATAGTTTTCTGTTTATTTGACTTTGGTTTCTTTATCAGTGCTTTCTAGCTTTCTAACTACTGGTCTTTTATGTCCTTGATTAAGTTTGTTGCTAGATGTTTTATTCTTTTGGATGCAATTATAAGTGGGATTTTCTTAATTTTTGTTTCTGATTGTTATTAGTGTATAGAAACGCAAGTAATTTTTGTATATTGATTGGGATTGTAAGTTGTAGTATTTTATATGATTTTGATCGGAAATCATTCAACTTTACTGAATGTAGTCTAACAGCTTTGTGAAGTTAGGGGGAAAATTTTATTTGTAAAATCTGTTTCTCCTGCAATAGGTCATCCAGAGGACCCAAGGCATGGTGGTTACTAATAGACTTCCCACAGTACTTCTTCATTCCATGTAGACTCCTTCAAAGGCAGTGAGCATCACAGCTTCCCTTGAACTTCGTCTGGGTAAGTCTTGACCTCTATAGGAAAGTTTCATGCCTGTCTAATCTGATTTTCTTTTATGGTATTGACTTGTTTGTTTTGAGACATAATTTACTTTCTGGGAATTTAAAATGTACAGAAAACACCTAGCAATGGGAAAAAGTGCTCTCATTTGCCACATCATCTAAAATACTCTATGTGTTTTATCCAAAATGGGTGCATTCTCCTGCAAAACCTGCACATAATCTCCAAAATCAGGGAAATCATATGGTTTCTACAGTATAATGTAACCCACAGTCCCACTTCCATTTCAGCAATTGTTAAATTGTATGAATATATCTTTTCTTCCCATCCTTTTTTTTTTTTTTTAAAGAGTGTTACTGAGATTTTCAGTGATTTGGACAAACCTGATGGATTTAAAGCAGACATGGTGAATATGGGATCTGTGTGGCCTTTTCTATATGGATATTTTTCACTGAAGATGGTTTTAATGCTTATTCATGTTTATTCATGATACTCAGGGTTCCATTTGAATCGGTGCAGGGGCATTAGGCCTTATCTCGAGTGGATATGGAAACCGGTGTCTTTGGCATTGTGGAATGACCCACGAGGGTTCCTGTCGAGTTTCAATGTGAGACCAGCCTCCTCTTGAGGTGTGACGGGAATGTCGGGATTCCTTTTCAGACAAAGCAGGGGAATCGACCCTTATCTTAAGACGAGGAGAGGCAAAGGGGCAGAGATTGAGGTGTGCCAGGAAACTGGGTGTTCCTCTCCAGTGAGGACGGGTATGTCGGGGAACTTCTGGAGTTGCATAAAGGGTGTCGAGTACCGTTTCGCGTTTCAAGAGGGAACATGGGATTTCTCTCAAGATGATGCAGTGGGAAAGGGCCTCATCTCGCATTGAGGGGAGAATCCCGTGGTTTCCCTCGAGGCTTGGCGGGAAGTTTTGGGTTTCTATCAAGTTGTGACATGGACCTCAGGGTCCCGCTCGTATTACCTCAGGGAAGTCAGGTCTCATTTCGAGTTGTGACGGGCACCACGGGATTCCTCGTAAGTCACTGCAGGGGAAATAGGCCTCATCTAGACTTGTGTCCAGAAACTCCGTGTTCCTCTCCAGTGGCGACAGGGATCTTGGGTTCACCTGGTGAGTCAGGCCTCATCTCGAGTTGAAGCAAAGCACTCTGCTCTGCTCTCCAGTTGTGACAGGTATCTCCTGGAGCCCTTTGAGTGGCCTAAAGGGAGTCAAGCTTACTATGGAGTTTTGAGAGGGAACTCGGGATTGCTCATTAGGCCCTGGAGGAAAAGAAGAGCCTCATTTGGCAGTGACGCGGGAATCTCGTGGATTTTCTTGATTTGTGGTGGAAGTTTGGGGTTTCTCTTGAGTTATGATGAGGAGATCAGGAAGCCTCTCGTGTTGCCCCAGGGAATTCCAGTCCCCATTCCAGTTGCGGGGGAAGCGTGGGATTGCTCTTCAGTCATGGCAGGAGAATTGGGCCTCAATTCACGTTGAAGGGGGAATCTCAAGGTGTTTCCCGATTTGTGGCAGGAAACTTTGGGTTCCCTCGAGTTGTGACGGTGACCTCAGGAAGCTTCTCATGGTGCCTATGAGAAGTCAGGAATCCTTTTGAGTTGTGAGGGGCCTCTCGGGATTCCTCTGGGGTCGGTGCAATGGAAGAGGGCCTCATCTCCAGTTGAGGCGGGAACCTCAGGGTTCCTCGCCTGTTTTGACGTGGATCTTGGGTTGTGTCTGCAGTTTCAAACAGGGAGTCAGGTCTCGACTTGTGTTGAGGCATGAAACTCTGCTTTCCTCTCTAGCTGTAAAAGATGTTTCAGGCCTCCAGTTGAGTTGAATTAGGGACCTGGGGCTTTTCTCGAATTTGAAACCAGGGTATCAGTCCTCCCTTCATGTTGTGAGTTGATTCTTGGGGTTCCATTTGAATCAGTGCAATGGAATCAGGCCTTATCTCGAGTGGATGGGGAAATCCATGTCTCTCGAATTGTGGCAAGACCCCCGGGTTCCTCTCCAGTTTCAAGTTGAGACCGGCCTCCTCTTGAGGGGCGACGGGGACATTGGCATTCCTTTCCAGACGAAGCAGGGGAATCGACCCTCATCTCGAGTTGAGGAGGGGAAAACCGGGCTCTTCTTGAGTTGTGGCAGGACTTAGCATTCCTTTCGAGTGGGGACGGGTATCTAGGGAAGCTTCTGGGGTTTCATAAAGGGTGTCAAGTTCCCTTTTGAGTTCCAAGAGGGAACGTGGGATTTCATGGGAAACGCTGCAGCGTAAAAGGGCCTCATCTCACATGGAGGGGAAAATTTCGTGATTTTTGTGGAGGTGTGGCGGGAAGCTAAGGGTTCCTCTCGAGTTGTATGGGGACCTGGGGAACCCGCTCGTGTTTCCTCAGGGAAATCAGATCTGCTTTCGAGTTGCTAGGGGGACCTCGGGATTCCTCTTGAGTCTCTGCAGGGATGAGTAGGGCTTCATCTCGAGTTGAGGCGGAAACCTCAGGGTTCCTCTCCATTTCTGACATCGATCTCAGGGTTTCTGTGGAGTTTGAACAGGAGAGGCAGGTCTCGTCTTGTGTAGAGGCATGGAACTCGGCTTGCCTCTCAAGTTGTAAATGGGGTGTCAGGCCTCTTGTCGAGTTGGATTTAGAGCCTGCAGCTTTTTCTGGAGGAGGCAATGTCAGTGCCCTTTCGTGTTGTGAATCGATACTCGTGGTTCCATTCAAATCGGTGCAGGGGCATCAGGCCATATCTCGAGTGGATAGGGAAATTGGTGTCTTTGGCATTGTGGCACGACCCATGAGGGTTCCTGTCGAGTTTCAATGTGAGACCGACCTCCTCTTGAGGTGCGACAGGAACATCGGGATTCCTTTCCAGACAAAGCAGGGGAATTGACCCTCATCTCGAGATGAGGAGGGGCAAAGGGGCTCAGATTGAGGTGTGCCGGGAAACTGGGTGTTCCGCTCGCGCGGGGACGGGTATGTCGGGGAACTTCTGGAGTTGCATAAAGGATGTCGAGTACCATTTCGCGTTTCAAGAGGGAACGTGGGATTTCTCATGAGACGCTGCTGTGGGAAAGGGCTTCATCTCGCATTGAGGGGAGAATCCTGTGGTTTTCCTCGAGGCTTGGCGGGAAGTTTGGGATTCCTCTCAAGTTGTGACATGGACCTCAGGGTCCCGCTCGTATTACCTCAGGGAACTCATTTCGAGTTGTGATGGGCACCTCGGGATTCATTGCAAATCACTGCAGGGGAAATAGGCCTGATCTAGACTTGTGTCCAGAAACTCTGTGTTCCTCTCCAATGGTGACAGGGATCTCAGAGTTGCATTCAAGGTTCACCTGGTGAGTCAGGACTCGTCTGGAGTTGAAGCAAAGCATTCTGCTCTGCTCTCCAGTTGTGATAGGTATCTCCTGGGGCCCTTTGAGTGGGCTAAATGGAGTCAAGCCTCCTCTCGAATTTTGAGAGGGAACTCAGGATTTCACTCGAGGTGTTGCAGGAGAAAAGGGCCTCATCTCGCATTGACTGGGGAATCTCGTGGTTTGTCTCGAGTTGCAGCGGGAGGCTTGGGGTTCCTCTGCAGGTACCACTGGGAGATCAGGAAGCCTCTCGTGTTGCCTGAGGGAAGTCAAGTCTCCATTCGAGTTGCGAGGGTGAGCGCGGGAGTGCTCTGGAGTCAAGGCAGGTAAAGTAGGCCTCAATTCGCATGGAAGGGGAAATCTCAAGGTGTTTCTCGAGTTGCGGCAGGAAGTGTGGGTTCCTTTGAGTTGCCACGGGGACCTGAGGGAGCCTCTCATGTTGTCTCTGGGAAGTCAGGAATCCTTTCGAGGTGTGAGGGGCCTTTCAGGATTCCTCTTGAGTTGGTGCAGGGGACTAGGGCCTCATCTCGAGTTGAGGTGGGAAACTCAGGGTTCCTCTCCAGCTCTGACAGGGATCTCGGGGTTCCTACAGAGACTCCCCTGGGGAGTCAGACATCGTCTCGTGTTAGACCATGGAACTCCACTTCCCTCTTGAGGTGGAAAAGGGATGTCAGGGCTCCTGTCAAGTTGAGGTAGGGATCAGGATTTATTTCTAGAGGCGCCCCAGGGCTCTCAGTCAACCCTTCATGTCGTGAGTTGATCCTCAGGGTGATATTCGAGTCATTGCAGGGAAATGAGGCCTTATCTTGAGTGGACGGGGACATCGGGGTCTTTTCGAACAGTGGTACAACCCCTGGAGTTCGTCTCGGGTTTCAAGGTGAGACAGGCTTCCTCCTGAGATGCAACGGGAATGTTGGTATTCCTTTGCAGATGAAGCAGGGCAATGGAACCTCATCTCGAGATGAGGACGGGAAACCGGGGATCTTCTTGAGTTGTTGCGGGAAACTCAGTGTTCCTCTCTGGTGGTGATGGGTATGTCGGGGAACTTCTTGAGTTACCTAAAGGGTGTCAAGTACCCTTTCGCGACTAAAGAGGAAAGGTGGGATATCTCTCGAGACCCTGCAGTGGAAAGGGTCCTCATCTCGTGTTGAGGGGAGAATATCCTGGGCTTTCTCCAGTTCGGTTAGGAAACTTGGGGTTCCTCTCGAGTTGTGATGGGGACCTCAAACCTGCGTGTGTTGCCTTAGGAAAGGCAAGTCTCCATTCGAGTTGCGAGGGGCCTCTCAGGATTCCTCTCCAGTCGGTGTAGGGGCATACGACCTCATCTCGAGTTGAGGTCACAACCTCAGGGTTCCTCTCCAGTTCTGACATGGATCTTGGGGTTCCTATGGAGTTTCAACAGGGAAGTCAGGCCTCGTCTCATGTGGAGACATGGAACTCCGCTTCTCTCTCGAGGTGTAAAAGAGGTGTCAGGCTTCCTGTCGAGTGGACATAGGGGTCTGGGGCTATTTCTTGGGGTGTCACCCAGCTGTCACACCTCCCTTCGTATTTTGAGTCTTTCCTTGGGGTTCCAGTCGAGTCAGCGCAGGGAATGACGCTTATCTGGAATGGCGGGGGAAATCGGGGTCTTTATGAATTGAGGCACGACTCCTGGGGATGCGCTCGAGTTTCAAGGGGAGACGGCCTCCTCTTGAGGGCAACGGCAACATCGGGATTCCTTTCACAACGAAGCAGAAGAATCGACCCTCATCTCGAGTTGAGGAGGGGTCTAATGAGGCTCTTCTTGAGCTCTGGTGTGAAACTCGGTGTATTCTCGAGTGGGGACAGGAATCTCAGCAATCAGCCTGAGTTGCAAGGGTGTCAGGTACCCTTTCACATTTCAAGAGGAAACAGGGGTTTCTCTCGTGTCACTGCTCTGGAAAAGGGCCTCATCTCGTGTTGAGGAGAGAATCTTGTGGTTTTTCTCAAGTTGTGGCGGGATGCTTAGGGTTCCTCTCGAATTGTGACGGGGACCTCAGGGACCCGCTTGTGTTGCCTCAGAGAAGTCAGGTCTCTGTTCGAGTTGCGAGGGGCACGTGGGGATTCCTCTCGAGTCGCTGCCCACGAATAGGGCCATGTCTAGAATTCAGTTGGGAAACTCAATGTTCCTCTCGCGCGGCATCAGGGATCTCGGGCTTCCTATCAAGGTTCAACTAGGGAGTCAGGACTCATCTGGTATTGAGGCATGGAACTCTGCATTCCTCTCGAGTTGTCAAAGGGGTGTCAGGCCTCTGGTTGAGTTTAGGCGGGGAATTTGAGCTTTTTCAAGAGAATAGGTAGGGCCGACAGGCCTCCCATCCTGCTGTGAGGGGATACTTGGTGTTCTGTTGGAACCAGTGTAGGGGAATCAGGACTTTTCTGGAGCTGAAGGGGACTTGGCATCCTTTTTCCTTGCAGCAGGATCTGTGGGGTTCCACTAGAGATTCAATTGGTGACACAGGCCTCCTTTTGTGGTGCTAGGGGAAGTTGGGATTCCTCTTGAGTTGAAGCAGGGAATGGGACCTCATCTCCAGAGGAGGTGGGACATACGGGGCTCTTCTTGTGTTGTGGCGGGAACATCGGCTTTCATCACGAGTTGTGACGGGGATCTTTGGGCCCACTTGAATTGCATGAAGGGTGTCAAGCCTCCTCTTGAGTTTTGAGAGGGAACTCGGGATTGCTCTCGAGGCGCTGCAGGAGAAAAGGGCCTCATCTCGCACTGACGGAGGAATCTTGTGGTTTGTCTAAGTTGTGGCAGGAGGCTTGGGGTTCCTCTGCAGGTACCACCGGGAGCTCAAGGAGCCTCTCGTGTTGCCTCAGGG
This sequence comes from Bubalus kerabau, assembly GCF_029407905.1. NCBI lineage: Eukaryota > Metazoa > Chordata > Mammalia > Artiodactyla > Bovidae > Bubalus > Bubalus kerabau. Next base: position 45,553,405 of record NC_073625.1, read on the forward strand.
AAGTCAAGTCTCCATTTGAGTTGCGAGGGCCATCGCAGGAGTGCTCTAGAGTCACGGCAGGGGAATCAGGCCTCAATTCGCATGGAAGGCTTCATCTCGAGTTGAGACCGGAAACTCAGCTCTGACAGGGATCTCGGGGTCCCTATGGCGATTCCACTGGGGAGTCAGACATTGTCTTGTGTTGGGGCATGGAATTCCCTTCCCTCTTGAGGTGAAAAAGGGTTGTCAAGCCTCCTGTCAAGTTGAGGTAGGGATCAGGGGCTATTACTAGAGGCGCCACAGGGCTTTCAGTCCTCCCTTCGTGTCATGTGTTGATACTCTGGGTGACATTCGAGTCGTTGCAGGGGAAGGAGGCCTTATCTCGAGGGAACAGGGACATCAGGGTCTTTTTGAACAGTGGCAGGACCCCTGGATTTCGTCTTGAGTTTCAAGGTGAGACTGGCCTCCTCCTGAAGTGTGATGGGAACATCGGGATTCCTTTACAGATGAAGCAGGGAATTGGACCCTCATCTCGAGATGAGGAGGGGAAACTGGGGCTCTTCTTGAGTTGTGGTGGGAAAATCGCTGTTACTCTCGAATGCAGACGGGTATGTCGGGGAACTTCTTGAGTTGCCTTAAAGGTGTCAAGTACCCTTTTGAGGCTCAAGAGGGAAGGTAGGATTTCTCTTGAGACACTGTAGTAGAAAGGGCCCTCATCGCATTGAGGGGAGAATCTCCTGGGGTTTCTCGAGTCACAGAAGGAAACTTGGAATTCCTCTCGAGTTGCGACGGGGACCTCACACCCGCTCGTGTTGCCTCAGGAAAGTCAAGTCTCCATTCAATTTGTGATGGGCCTCTCGGGATTCCTCTCCAGTCGGTGCAGGGGCATAGGACCTCATCTCGTTTTGAGGCTGGAACATCAGGATTCCTCTCCAGTTCTGACATAGATCTCGGGGTTCCTATGGAGTTTGAACAGGGGAGTCAAGCCTCGTCTCGTGTGGAGACATGGAACTCCATTTCCCTTTCGATGTTTCAAAGAGGTGTCAGGATTCCTGTCGAGTGGACATAGGGGTCTGGGGCTTTTTCTCGAGGTGTCACCCAGCTGTCACAACTCCCTTCGTGTTTTCAGTTGATCCTCGGGGTTCCAGTCGAGTCAGTGAAGGAGAATCACGTTTATCTGGTGTGGCTGGGGAAATCATGGTCTTTTCGAATTGAGGCACGACTCCTGGGGATGCACTCGAGTTTCAAGGTGAGACCAGCCTCCTCTTGAGGGGCAACGGCAACGTCTGGATTCCTTTCCCAATGAAGCAGGGCAATCTACTCTCATCTTGAGTTGAGGAGTGGGTAAACAGGGCTCTTCTTGGGTTGTGGTGTGAAACTCTGTGTTCCTCTTGAGTCAGGACGGGTATCTCGGGGAGCTTCCTGAGTTGCATCAAGGGTGTCAAGTACCCTTTCACGTTTCAAGATGGAACGTGGGGTTTTTCTCGAGACTCTGCTCTGGAAAAGGGCCTCATCTTGCTTTGAGGGGAGAATCTTGTGGTTTTTCTGGAGTTGCGGTGGGAAGCTTGGGGTTCATCACGAGTTGAGATGTGGTCCTCAGGGACCTGCTCATGTTACCTCAGGAAAGTCAGGTCTCTTTTCCAGTTGCTAGGGGAAAGTCGTTATTCCTCTCGAGTCGCTGCCGTGAATAGGGCCGTGTCTTGAGTTCAGTCGGGAAACTCAGTGTTCCTCCACGGTGGCGACAGGGATCTCAGGCTGCCTATCAAGGTCCCACTAGTGAGTCAGGCCTCGTCTGGTGTTGAGGCATTGAACTCTGCATTACTCTCAAGTTGTCAAAGGGGTGTCAGGCTTCCGGTCGAGTTTAGGTGGGGAATTTGGGCTTTCTCAAGATGATAGGCAGGGCGGACAGGCCTCCCATCCATTAAGAGGGGATACTCAGTGTTCCATTGGAACCAGTGCAGGGGAATCAGGACTTCTCTGTAGCTGAAGGGGAACTTGGCGTCCTTTTTCCTTGCAGCAGGATCCGTGGGGTTCCACTTGAGATTCAGTTGGTGACACATGACTCCTCTTGTGGTGCGAGGGGAAGTTGGGATTCCTCTTGAGTTGAAGCAGGGAATGGGACCTCATCTTCAGATGAGGTGGGACACACGGTGCTCTTCTCAAGTTGTGGTGGGAAACTCGGCTTTCATCTTGAGTTTTGACGGGGATCTCTGGGCCCCCTTGAGTTGCATGAATGGAGTCAAGCCTCCTCTCGAGTTTTGAGTGGGAACTCGGGATTGCATTTGAGGCACTGCAGGAGAAAAGGGCCTCATCTCGCGTTGACGGGGAAATCTCGTGGTTTGTCTCAAGTTGCGGCTTGAGGCTTGGGGTTCCACTACAGGTACCACAGGGAGATCAGGGAGCCTCTCGTGTTGCCTCAGGGAAGTCAAGTATCCATTTGAGTTGCAAGGGCGAGAGCCGAAGTGCTCTGGAGTCACGGCAGGGGAATCAGGCCTCAATTCGCATGGAAGGGGAAATCTCAAGGTGTTTCTCGAGTTGTGGCAGGAAGTGTGGTTTCCCTCCAGTTGCCACGGGGACCTGAGGGAGCCTCTCATGTTGTCTCTGGGAAGTCAGTAATCCTTTCGTGTTGTGAGGGGCCTCTCGGAATTCCTCTCTAGTTGGTGCAGGTGACTAGACCTCATGTTGAGTTGAGACAGGCAACTCAGGCTTCCTCTCCAGCTCTGACAGGGATCTCAGGGTCTCTATGGAGATTCCTCTGGGGAGTCAGACGTCATCTTGTGTTGGGGCATGGAACTCCGCTTCCATCTCGAGGTGGAAAAGGGGTTTAAGGCTCCTGTCGAGTTGAGGAAGGTATCAGGGGCTATCTCTAGAGGTGCCACGGGGCTCTCAGTCCTCCATTCATGTCGTGAGTTGATACCTGGGGTGACATTCCAGTCTTGGCAGGGGAATGTGGCCTTATCTCGAGTGAACGGGGACATCAGGGTCTTTTCAAATGGTGGCATGACCCCTGGAGTTCCTCTCGATTTTCAATGTGAGACTGGCCTCCGCCTGAGGTGCGACAGGGATATCGGGATTCTTTTGCAGACGAAGCAGGGGATTGGGCCCTCATCTCGTGATGAGGAGGGGAAACCGGGACTCTTCTTGATTTGTGATGGGATACCCGCAGTTTCTTTCGGGCAGAGACGGGTATGTCAGAGAACTTCTTGAGTTGCCTAAATGGTGTCAAGTACCCTTTTGAGGCTCAAGAGGGAAGGTGGGATTTCTCTCGGGATTCAGCAACAGAGAGGTGCCTCATCTAGCGTTGAGGGGAGAATCTCCTGGGCTTTCTCGAGTTGCAGCAGGAAACTTGGGGTTCCTCTCGAGTAGCAACAGGGACCTCAAACCCGCTCGTGTTGCCTCAGGGAAGTCAAGTCTCCTTTCGAGTTGCAAGGGGCCTCTTGGGAATCCTCTGCAGTTGGTGCAGGGGCTTACGGCCTCATCTCGAGTTGAGGTGGAACCTCAGGGTTCCTCTCCAGCTATGACAGGGATCTCGGGGTCCCTATGGAGATTCCCCTGGGGAGTCATACGTCATCTTGTTTTGAGGCATGGAACTCCGCTTTCCTCTTGAGGTTTCAAAGAAGTGTCAGTCTTCCTGTCGAGTGGACATAGGGGTCTGGGGCTTTCTCTCGAGGTGTCACCCAGCTGTCACACCTCCCTTCATGTTATAAGTCAATCCTCGGGGTTCCAGTCGAGTCTTTGCAGGGGAATCATGCTTACCTGGAGTGGATGGGGAAATCGGGGTCTTTTTGAATTGAGGCACAACTCCCGGGGATATGCTCGAGTTTCAAGGTGAGACCAGCCTCCTCTTGAGGGGCAACGGCAATGTCGGGAGTCCTTTCCCAACGAAGCAGGGTAATCAACCCTCATCTCGAGTTGAGGAGAGGGAAAACGGGGCTCTTCTTGAGTTGTGGCATGAAAGTCGGTGTTCCTCTTGAGTCGGGATGGGTATCTCGGGGACCTTCCTGAGTTGTATCAAGGGTGTCAAGTACCCTTTCACGTTTCAAGATGGAACGTGGGGTTTTTCTCAAGACTCTGCTCTGGAAAAGGGCCTCATCTCGCGTTGAGGTGAGAATATTATGGTTTTTCTCGAGTATGGCGGGAAGCTTGGGGTTCAGCACGAGTTGTGACAGGGACTTCAGGGAACCTCTCGTGTTGCCTCAGAAAAGTCAAGTCTCTTTTCCAGTTGTGAGGGGAATGTCGGGATTCCTCTCGAGTCACTGCCGTGAATAGGGCTGTGTCTAGATTTCAGTCGGGAAACTCAGTGTTCCTCTCCGGCGACGACCGGGATCTCGGGCCTCCTATCAAGGTTCAACAGGGAAGTCAGGCCTCGTCTCATGCGGAGACATGGAACTCCGCTTCCCTCTCGAGGTTTCAAAGAGGTGTCAGGCTTCCTGTCGAGTGGACATAGGGGTCTTGGACTTTTTCTCGAGTTGCCACTGGGCTGTCACACTTCCTTTTGTGTTCTGAGTCAATCCTCGGTGTTCCAGTCAAGTCAGTGCAGGCGAAACAGGCTTATCAGGAGTGGATGGGGAAATCGGGGTCTTTTCGAATTGAGGCACAACTCCCAGGGATGCGCTCGAGTTTCAAGATGAGACCGGCCTCGTCTTGAGGGGCAACAGCAATGTCGGGATTCCTTTTCCGATGAAGCAGGGGAATTGACTCTCATCTCCAGTTGAGGAGGGGGAAAACGGGGCTCTTCCTGAGTGGTGTGTGAAACTCGGGGTTCCCCTCTAGTGGGGACGGGTATCTTGGGGACCCTCCTGAGTTTCATCAAGGGTGTCAAGCACCCTTTCACGTTTCAAGAGGGAACGTGGGGTTTCTCTCAAGACACTGCTCTGGAAAAGGGCCTCATCTCGCGTTGAGGGAAGAATCTCGTGGTTGTTCATGGGTTGAGGCGGGAAGCATGGGGTTCCTCTCGAGTTTCATTGGGGATCTCAGGGACCGGCTCGTGTTGCCTCAGAGAAGCCATGTCTCTTTTCGGGTTGCGAGAGGCCTGTCAGGACTCCTCTCGAGTTGCTGCCGGTGAATAGGGCCATGTCTAGAGTTCAGTTGGGAAACTCAGTTTTCCTCTCCGGCGGCGACCAGGGGCTTGGGCTTCCTATCAAGGTTCAACTGGGGAATCATGTCTCGTCTGGTGTTGAGTCATGGACTCTGCATTTCTCTTGAGTTGTCAAAGGGCTGTCAGGTCTCCGGTCGAGTTCAGGTGGGGAATTTGCGTTTTTCAAGAGGATAGGCAGGGTTGACAGTCCTCCCATCCTGTTGTGAGGGGATACTCGATGATCCATTGGACGCAGTGCAGTGGTATCAGGACTTATCTGGAGTGGAGGGGAAACTCGGCCTCCTTTTTCCTTACAGCAGGATCCGCGGGGTTCCACTCAAGATTCAATTGAGGACACAGGCCTCCTCTTGTGGTGCGAGGGGAAGTTGGGATTCCTCTTTAGTTGAAGTAGGGAATGGGCCCTCATCTCCGGATGAGGTGGGACACATGGGGTTCTAGTCGAGTTGTGGCGGGAAACTCGGCTTTCATCTCGAGTTGTGATGGGGATCTCTGGGCCCCCTTGAGTGGCCAAAAGGTAATCAAATTTCTCTCTTGTTTTGAGAGGGAACTTGGGATTGCTTTTGAGGTGCGGCAGGAGAAAAGGGCCACACCATGCGTGGACAGGGACATCCCGTGGTTTGTCTCGAGTTGTGGCTGGAGGCTTGAGATTCCTCTCCAGGTACCACGGGGAACTCAGGGATCCTCTCGTGTTGCCTCAGGGAAGTCAAGTCTCCATTCGAGTTGCAAAGGCGAGCGAGAGAATGCTCTGGAGTCACGGCAGGTTAATCAGGCCTCAATTTGCATGGAAGGGGGAATCTCAAGGTGTTTCTCGAGTTGTGGCAGGAAGTGTGGGTTCTCTCGAGTTGCCACGGGGACCTGAGGGAGCCTCTCATGTTGTCTCTGGGAAGTCAGGAATCCTTTCGAGTTTTGAGGGGCCTCTAGGGATTCCTCTCGAGTTGGTGCAGGCAACTAGGGCCTCATGTTGAGTTGAGGCGGGAAACTCAGGGTACTCTCCAGCTCTGACAGTGATCTTGGTGTCCCTATGGAGATTCCACTGGGGAGTCGAATGTCGTCTCGTATTGGGCTATGGAACTCCGCTTCCCTCTAGAGGTGGAAAAGAGGTGTCAGGCCTCCTGTTGAGTTGAGGTAGGAATCAGAGGCTATTTCTAGAGGTGCCACGGGGCTCTCAGGCTTCCCTTTGTGTCGTGAGTTGATCCTCGGGGTGACATTAAGTCGTTGCAGGGAAATGAGGCCTTATCTCGAGTGGACGGGGACATCGGGGTCTTTTCAAATGGTGGAACTACCCCTGGAGTTCCTCTCGAGTTTCAAGGTGAGACTGGCCTCCTCCTGAGTTCCAACAGGAACATCGGAATTCTTTTGCAGAGAAGCGGGGGATTGGACCCTCATCTCGAGATGAGGAGGGGAAACCGGGACTCTTCTTGAGTTGTGGTGGGAAACTCGGTGTTCCTCTTGAGTGGAGATGGGTATGTCGGGGAACTTCTTGAGTTGCCTAAATGGTGTCAAGTACCCTTTTGAGGCTCAAGAGGGAAGGTGGGATTTCTCTCAAGATGCTGCAATGGAGAGGGGTCTCATCTAGCATTGAGGGGAGAATCTCCTGGGCTTTCTCGAGTCACAGCAGGATACTTGGGGTTCCTCTCGAGTTGTGATGGGACCTCAAACCCGCTTGTGTTGCCTCAGGAAAGTCAAGTCTCCTTTTGAGTTGTGAGGGGCCTCTTGGGATTCCTCTCCAGTTGGTGCAGGTGAGTATGACCTCATCTCGATTTGAGGCCAGAACCTCAGTGTTCCTCTCCAGTTCTGACATGGAAATCAGGGTTCCTATGGAGTTTGAACAGGAGAGTCAAGCCTTGTCTCGTGTGGAGACATGGAACTCCGCTTCCCTCTCGAGGTTTAAAAGAGGTGTCAGGCTTCCTGTCAAGTGGACATGGGAGTCTGGGGCTTTTTCTCGAGGTGTCACCCAGCTGTCACACCTCCCTTCATGTTTTGAGTCGATCCTCAGGGTTCCAGTCGAGTCAGTGCAGGGGAATCACGCTTATCTGGAGTGAATGGGGAAATTGGGGTCTTTTTGAATTGAGGCACGACTTCCGGGGATGTGCTCAAGTTTCAAGGTGAGACCGGCCTCCTCTTGAGGAGCAACAGCAACTTCGGGATTCCTTTCCCAATGAAGCAGGGGAATCGACCCTCATCTCGAGTTGAGGAGGGGGAAAACAGGGCTCTTCTTTAGTTGTGGGGTTAAACTCGGGTTTCCTCTCTAGTAGGGACGGGTATCTTGGGGACTTTCCTGAGTTGCATCAAGGATGTCAAATACCCTTTCACATTTCAAGAGGGAACATGGGGATCTCTCGAGACACTGCTCTGAAAAAGGGCCTCATCTCGTGTTGAGGGGAAAATCTCGTGGTTGTTTATGGGTTGCGGCAGGAAGCGTGGGGTTCCTCTCGAATTGCAACGGGGATCTCAGGGACTGGCTCGTGTTGCATCAGAGAAGTCAGGTCTCTTTTTGAGTTGTGTGGGGATCGTCGGGATTCCTCTCGAGTCACTGCCCGCGAATAGTGCCGTGTCTAGAGTTCAGTCGGGAACTCAGTGTTCCTCTCCGGCGGCGACAGGCATCTTGGGCTTCCTATCAAGGTTCAACACATCAGTCAGGCCTTGCCTGCTGTTGAGGCATGGAACTCTGCTTTCCTCTCGAGTTGTCAAAGAGGTGTCAGGCTTCCGGTCGAGTTCAGGTGGAGAATTTGGGCTTTCTCAAGATGATAGGCAGGGCGGGCAGGCCTCCCATCCTGTTGTGAGGGGATACTTGGTGTTCCATTGGAACCAGTGCAGGGGAATCAGGACTTATCTGGAGCTGAGGGGGAACTCAGAGTCCTTTTTCCTTGCAGCAGGATCTGCGGGGTTCCACTCGAGATTCAATTGGTGACACTTGCCTTCTTATGTGGTTCGAGGGAAGTTGGGATTCCTCTTGAGTTGAAGCAGGGAATGGGGCCTCATCTCCATATGAGGTGGAACACATGGTGATCTTCTCGAGTTGTGGTGGGAAACTCAGCTTTCATCTAGAGTTTTGACGGGGATTTCTGGGCCCCCTTGAGTTACATGAAGGGAGTCAAGCCTCCTCTTGAGTTTAGAGAGGGAACTCAGGATTGCACTCGAGGAGCTGCAGGAGAAAAGGGCCTCATCTCGCATTGACCAGGGAATCTCTTTGTTTGTCTCGAGTTGGAGTGGGAGGCTTGGGGTTCCTCTGCAGGTACCACCAGGAGCTCAGGGAGCCTCTCGTGTTGCCTCAGGGAAGTCAAGTCTGCATTCGAGTTGCGAGGGCGAGGGCGGGAGCACTCTGGATTTATGGCAGGGGAATCAGGCCTCAATTGGCATGGAAAGGAGAATCTCAAGGTGTTTCTCGAGTTGCGGCAGGAAGTGTGGGTTCCTTCGAGTTGCCACCTGGACCTGAGGGAGCCTCTCATGTTGTCTCTGGGAAGTCAGGAGTCCTTTCGAGTTGTGAGGGGCCTCTCGGGATTCCTCTTGAGTTGGTGCAGGTGACTAGGGCCTCATGTAGAGTTGAGGCAGAAAACTCAGGGTTCCTCTCGAGCTCTGACAGGGATCTCGGCATCCCTATGGAGATTCCCCTGGGGAGTCAGACATCGTCTCGTGTTAAGCCATGGAACGCTGCTTTCCTCTCGAGGTGGTAAAGGGGTGTCAGGTCTCCTGTCGAGTTTAGGCAGGTATCAGGGGCTATTTCTAGAGGCGCCCCAGGGTTCTCAGTCCTCCATTCGTGTCATGAGTTGATACTCAGGGTGACACTCTAGTCTTGGCAGGGGAATGAGGCCTTATCTCGAGTGGATGGGGACATCGGGGTCTTTTTGAATGGTGGCACGACTCCTGGAGTTCCTCTTGAGTTTCAAGGTGAGACCTGCCTCCGCTTGAGGTGTGACAGGAATATCGGGATTCATTTGCAGATGAAGCAGGGGATTGGACCCTCATCTCGAGATGAGGAGAGGAAACCGGGGCTCTTCTTGAGTTGTGGTGGGAAACTCGGTGTTCCTCTCGAGTGGAGACGAGTATGTCGGCGAACTTCTTGAGTTGCCTAAAGGGTATCAAGTACCTTTTGAGGCTCAAGAGGGAAGGTGGGATTTCTCTCGAGATGCTGCAACAGAGAGGGGCCTCATCTCGTGTTGAGGGGAGAATCTCCTGGGCTTTCTTGAATCGCGGTAGGAAACTTGGGGTTCCTCTCAAGTTGAGACGGGGACCTCAAACCTGCTCATGTTGCCTAAGGAAAGTTAAGTCTCCATTCAAGTTGCGAGGGGCCCCTCGGGATCATCTGCCGTCTGTGCAGGGGCTTATGGCCTCATCTCTAGTTGAGGCCAGAACCTCAGGATTCCTCTCCAGTTCTGAACCTTGAATCATAGGATCTCGGGTTTCCTATGGAGTTTCAACAGGGGAGTCAGGCCTCGTCTCGTGTGGAGACATGGAACTCCGCTTCCCTCTCGAGGTTTAAAAGAGGTGTCAGGCTTCCTGTCGGGTGGACATAGTCGTCTGGGACTTTTTCTCGAATTGCCACTCGGCTGTCACACTTCCTTTCGTGTTTTGAGTCAATCCTTGGTGTTCCAGTTGAGTCAGTGCAGGCGAAACAGGCTTATCTGTAGTGTAGTGGTTGGGGAAATCGGGGTCTTTTTGAATTGAGGCACGAATCCCGGGGATACACTCGAGTTTCAAGGAGAGACCGGCCTCCTCTTGAGGGGCAATGGCAACGTTGGGATTCCTTTCCTGATGAAGCAGGGGAATCGACTCTCATCTCTAGTTGAGGAGGGGGAAAACAGGGCTCTTCTTGAGTTGTGGTATGAAACTCGGTGTTCCTCTCTAGTGGGGATGGGTATCTCGGGGACCTTCCTGAATTGCATCAAGGGTGTCAAGTACCCTTTCACGTTTCAAGAGGGAATGTTGGGTTTCTCTTGAGACATTGCTCTGGAAAAGGGTCTCATCTCAGGTTGAGGAGAGAATCTCGTGGCTTTTACGAGTTGCCTCAGGACACTTGGAATTCCTCTCGAGTTGCGACGGGGACCTCAGGGACCCGCTCGTGTTGTCTCAGGAAAGTCAAGTCACCGTTTGAGTTGGGAGGGGCCTCTCGGGATTCCTCTCTAGTCAGTGCAGGGCATAAGGCCTTATCTCGAGTTGAATTTGGAACCTCAGGGTTCCTTTTCAGTTCTGACATGAATCTCGGGGTGCCTTTGGAGTTTCAACAGGGGAGTCAGGCCTCGTCTTGTGTGGAGACATGGAACTCAGCTTCTTTCTCAAGGTGTAAAAGAAGTGCCAGGCTTCCTGTCGAGTGGACAGAGGGTTTCGGGGCTTTTTCTCCAGGTACCACGGGGCTGTCACCCCTCCCTTCGTGTTTGAGTCGATCATCAGGGTTCCAGTCAAGTCCGTGCAGGGGAAACAGGATTATCTCGAGTGGATGGGGAAATTGGGTTTTTTGAATTGTGGCACGACTCCTGGGGATGCGCTCGTGTTTCAAGGGCAGACCGTCCTCCTCCTGAGGGCCGACAGCAACGTCGGGATTCCTTTCCCGATGAAGCAGGGGAATTGACCCTCATCTCGATTAGAGGAGGGTGAAAACGGGGCTCTTCTTGAGTTGTGCTGTGAAACTCTGGGTTCCTCTCTAGTGTGGATGGGTATCTCGGGCACCTTCCTGAGTTGCATCAAGGGTGTCAAGTACCCTTTCCCATTTCAAGAAGGAATGTGAGGTTTCTCTCGAGACCCTGCTCTGTAAAAGGGCTTCATCTCGCGTTCAGGGAAGAATCCTGTGGTTGTTCACGGGTTGCGGTGGAAAGTGTGGGGTTCCTCTCGAGTTTCAATGGGGATCTCAGGGGCCAGCTCGTGTTGCCTCAGAGATGTCAGGTCTCTTTTCGAGTTGCGAGGGGCCCATCGGGACCCCTCTTGAGTTGCTGCTGGTGAATAGGGCTGTGTCTAGAGTTCAGTCGGGAAACTCAGTGTTGCTCTCCAGTGGCAACTGGGATCTCGGGCTTCCTATCAAGGTTCAACTAGGGAATCATGCCTCGTCTGGTGTTGAGGCATGGAACTCTGCATTTCTCTCTAGTTGTCAAAGGGCTTTCAGGCCTCTGGTCATCCTTTTTCCTTTCAGGAGAATCTGCAGGGTTCCATTCGAGATTCAATTGGTGACACAGGCCTCCTCTTGTGGTGTGAGGGGAAGTTGCGATTCCTCTTTAGTTGAAGTAGGGAATGGGCCCTCATCTCCAGATGAGGTGGGACACATGGGGTTCTAGTCGAGTTGTGGCAGGAAACTCAGCTTTCATCTACAATTGTGATGGGGATCTCTGGGCCCCCTTGAGTTGCCTAAAGGGAGTCAAGTTTCTCTCGAGTTTTGAGAGGGAACCTGGGATTCCTCTCGAGGTGCTGCTGGAGAAAAGGGCCTCACCTTGCGTTGACTGGGGCATCTCGTGGTTCGTCTTGAGTTGCAGCTGGAGGCTTGAGATTCCTCTCCAGGTACCACGGGGAACTCAGGGAGTCTCTTGTGTTGCCTCAGAGAAGTCAAGTCTCCAGCCGAATTGTGAGGGCTAGCGCGGGAATGCTCTGGAGTCACGGCAGGGGAATCTGTCCTCAATTAGCATGGAAGGGGGACTCTCAAGGTGTTCCTTGAGTTGCGGCAGGAAGTGTGGATTCCCTTGAGTTGCCACGGGGACCTGAGGGAGCCTCTCATGTTGTCTCTGGGAAGTCAGGAATCCTTTCGAGTTTTGAGGGGCCTCTAGGGATTCCTCTCGAGTTGGTGCAGGTGACTAGGGCCTCATGTTGAGTTGAGGCGGGAAACTCGGGGTTCCTCTCCAGCTCTGAGAGTGATCTTGGTGTCCCTATGGAGATTCCACTGGGGAGTCAGACGTCGTCTTGTGTTGGCCCATGGAACTCTGCTTCCCTCTTGAGGTCGAAAAGGGGTGTCAGGCCTCCTGTCGAGTTGAGGTAGGAATCAGGAGCTATTTCTAGAGGTGCCACGGGGCTCTCAGGCATCCCTTTGTGTCATGAGTTGATCCTTGGGGTGACATTTGAGTCGTTGCAGGGGAATGAGGCCTTATCTTGAGTGGATGGGGACATCGGGGTCTTTTCGAATGGTGGCACTACCCCTGGAGTTCCTCTCGAGTTTCAAGGTGAGACTGGCCTCCTCCTGATGTGCGACGGGAACATCAGGATTCCTTTGCAGATGAAGCAGGTGATTGAACCCTCACCTAGAGATGAGAAGGGGAACCTGGGGCTCTTCTTGAGTTGTGGTGAGAAACTCAGGGTTCCTCTCCAGCTCTGACAGGGATCTTGGGGTCCTTATGGAGATTCCCCTGGAGAGTCAGACGGCATCTCATGTTGGGGCATGGAACTCCACTTCCCTCTCGAGGTGGAAAAGGGGTGTCAGGCCTCCTGTCGAGTTGAGGTAGGTATCAGGGGCTATTTCTAGAGTCGCCACGGGGCTCTCAGTCCTCCCTTCGTGTCGTGAGTTGAAACCCAGTTGACATCACAGTCGTTGCAGGGGAATGAGGCCTTTTCTCGAGGGAACGGGGACATTGGGGTCTTTTTGAACGGTTGCACGACCCCTGGAGTTCGTTTCGACTTTCAAGGTGAGACTGGCCTCCTGAGTTGCGACAGGAACATCGGGATTCTTTTGCAGACGAAACAGGAGATTGGACCCTCATCTCGAGATGAGGAGGGGAAACTGGGGCTCTTCTTGATTGTGGTGGGAAACTCGGTATTCCTCTCAAGTGCAGATGGGTATGTCGGGGAACTTCTTCAGTTGCCTAAAGGGTGTCAAGTACCCTTTCCAGGCTCAAGAGGGAAGGCGGGATTTCTCTCGAGACCCTGCAGCGGAGAGGGGCCTCATCTGTCATTGAGGGGAGAATCTCTTGGAATTTCTTGAGTCGCGCCAGGAAACTTGGGGTTCCTCTCGAGTTGTGACGGGGACCTCAAACCTGCTCATGTTGCCTCAGGAAAGTCAAGTCTCCATTCAATTTGTGATGGGCCTCTCGGGATTCCTCTCCAGTCGGTGCAGGGGCATAGGGCCTCATGTCTAGTTGAGGCTGGAACCTCAGGTTTCCTCTTCAGTTCTGACATGGATCTCGGAGTTCCTATGAAGTTTCAACAGGGGAGTCAGGCCTCGTCTCGTGTGGAGACATGGAACTCCGCTTTCCTCTTGAGGTTTCAAAGAGATGTCAGGCTTCTTGTCGAGTGTACATAGGGTTCTGGTGCTTTTTCTTGAGGTGCCACGAGGCTGTCACACCTCCCTTTGTGTTTTGAGACAATCGTCCGGGTTCCAGTCGAGTCAGTGCAGGGGAAGCCACTTTCTGGAATGGATGGGGAAATTGGGGTCTTTTCGAATTGAGGCACAACTCCCGGGGATGCGCTCGAGTTTCAAGGTTAGATTGGCCTCCTCTTGAGGGGCAATGGCAACGTCGTGATTCCTTTCCTGACAAAGCAGGGGAATCGACCCTCATCTCGAGTTGAGGAGGAGAAAATCGGGGCTCTTCTTGAGTTGTGGCATGAAATTCGGTGTTCCTGTCGAGTGGACGTGTATCTCAGGGTCCTTCCTGAGTTGCATCAAGGGTGTCAAGTACCCTTTCGCGTTTCAGGAGGGAACGTTGGGTTTCTCTCGAGACACTGCTCTGGAAAAGGGCCTCATCTCGCATTGAATGAGAATCTCGTGGTTTTTCTGGAGTTGCAGCAGAAGCTTAGGGTTCATCACGAGTTGTGACGGGGATCTCAGCGACCGTCTCGTGTTGCCTCAGAGAAGTCAGGTCTCTTTTTAAGTTGCGAGGGGCTCGTCAGGATTCCTCTCGAGTCACTGCCCCCGAATAGTGCTGTGTCTAGAGTTCAGTCGGGAACTCAGTGTTCCTCTCTGGCGGCGACAGGCATCTTGGGCTTCCTATCAAGGTTCAACAAGGCAGTCAGGCCATGCCTGGTGTTGAGGCATGGAACTCTGCGTTCCTCTCGAGTTGTTAAAGGGATGTCAGGTCTCTGGTCGAGTTCAGATGGGGAATTTGTGCTTTTTCAAGAGGATAGGCAGGGCCAACAGGCCTCCCATCCTGTTGTTAGGGTATACTCGGTGTTCTGTCGGAGCCGGTGCAGGGGAATCAGGACTTATCTGGAGCTGAGGGGGAACTCAGAGTCCTTTTTCCTTGCAGCAGGATCTGTGGGGTTCCACTGGAGATTCAAGCAGTGACACAGGCCTCTTCTTGTGAGGGGAAGTTGGGATTCCTCTTGCGTTGAAGCAGGGAATGGGCCCTCATCTCCAGATGAGGTTGGATACATGGGGCTCTTCTTGAATTGTGGCGGGGAACTCGGCTTTCATCACGAGTTGTGACGGGGATCTCTGGGCCCCCTTGAGTTGCCTAAAGGGAGTCAAGCCTCCTCTCGAGTTCTGAGAGGGAACTCAGGATTGCTCTTGAGGCGCTGCAGGAGAAAAGGACTTTATCTCGCGTTGACAGGAGAATCTTGTGGTTTGTCTCGAGTTGCGGTGGGAGGCTTGGGGTTCCTCTCCCTGTATCATGGGGAACTCAGGGAGCCTCTCATGTTTCCTCAGGGAAGTCAAGTCTCCATTCGAGTTGTGAGTGCAAGCGCTCTAGTGCTCTGGAGTCACGGCAGTGGAATCAGGACTCAATTTGCATGGAAAGGGGAATCTCAAGGTGTTTCTTGAGTTGTGGCAGGCAGTGTAGTTTCCCTCGAGTTGTCACGGGGACCTGAGGGAGCCTCTCATGTTGTCTCTGGGAAGTCAGGAATCCTTCGAGTTGTGAGGGGCCTCTCAGAATTTCTCTCGAGTTGGTGCAGGTGACTAGGGCTTCATCTTGAGTTGAGGTGGGAAACTCAGGGTTCCTCTCCAGGCTCTGACAGGGATCTCGGGTTCCCTATAGAGATTCCACTGGGGAGTCAGACATCATCTGGTGTTGGGCCATGGAACTCCGCTTCCCTCTTGAGGTGGAAAAGGGGTGTCATGCCTCCTGTCGAATTGAGGTAGGAATCAGGGGCTATTTCTAGAGGTGCCACGGGGCTCTCAGGTGTCCCTTCTTGTCGTGAGTTGATCCTCAGGATGACATTTCAGTCGTTGCAGGGGAATTAGGCCTTATCTTGAGTGGAGGGGACATCGGGGTCTTTTCGAATGGTGGCACGTTCCCCTGGAGTTTGTCTCGAGTTTCAAAGTGAGACCAGCCTCCTCCTGATGTGTGACTGGAATGTCGGAATTCCTTTGCAGATGAAGCAGGGGATTGGACCCTCATCTCGAGATGAGGAGGGGAAACCGGGGCTCTTCCTGAGTTGTGGCGGGAAAGTCGGGGTTCCTCTTGAATGGAGGTAGGTATGTCGGGGAACTTCTTGAGTTCCCTAAATGGTGTCCAGTACCCTTCTGAGGCTCAAGAGGGAAGGTGGGATTTCTCTCGAGAGTCTGCAGGGGAAAGGGGCCTCATCTCACATTGAGGGGACAATCTCCTGGGTTTCTCGAGTTGTGGCAGGACAGTTTGAATTCCTCTTGAGTTGCAACGGGGACCTCAGGAAAGTCGTCTCCATTTGAGTTGCAAGAGGCCTGTCGGGATTCCTCTGCAGTCGGTACAGGGGCATAGGGCCTCATCTCGAGTTGAGGCCGGAACCTCAGGTTTCCTCTTCAGTTCTGACATGGATCTCGGGGTTCCTATGGAGTTTCAACAGGGGAGTCAGGCCTTGTCTTGTGTGCAGACATTGAACTCCGCTTCCCTCTTGAGGTTTCAAAGAGGTGTCAGGCTTCCCGTCGAGTGGACACAGGGTTCTGGGGCTTTTTCTCGAGGTGCCACAGGGCTGTCACCCCTCCATTTGTGTTTTGAGTCAATCCTCGCGGTCCCTGTCGAGTCTATGCAGGGGAATCAGGCTTATCTGGAGTGGATGGGGAAATCAGGGTCTTTTCAAATTGAGTCACGACTCCTGCGGAAGCACTCCAGTTTCAAGGGGAGACCGGCCTCCTGAGGGCCAAC
The DNA here is from genome assembly GCF_029407905.1 of Bubalus kerabau. NCBI lineage: Eukaryota > Metazoa > Chordata > Mammalia > Artiodactyla > Bovidae > Bubalus > Bubalus kerabau. Next base: position 45,569,446 of record NC_073625.1, read on the forward strand.
GGCAATGTCGGGATTCCTTTCCCAATGAAAGAGAGGAATCGACGTACATCTCGATTAGAAGAAGGGGAAATCAGGGCTCTTCTTGAGTTGTGGAGTGGAACTTGGGGTTCCTCTCTAGTGGGGACAGTTATCTCGGAGACCTTACTAAGTTGCATCAAGGGTGTCAAGTACCCTTTCACATTTCAAGAGGGAACGTGGGGTTTCTCTCAAGATACTACTCCGGAATAGGGCCTCATCTTGCATTGAGGGCAGAATCACGTGGTTGTTCATGGGTTGCGGCTGGACTCAACCCAGGACATTCAAACCCAGGAGAAACAAACCCAGGAGATTATCCCCATTCTGCAGCTACTGTGGTATCTTTTCCTGAACATTTTTCTGGCCACCTAGCACACATTTGTGTACACACGCTCATGCACACATGGACGTGTGCACGCGCACGTGCACACACACACACACACACACACACAGGCTTTGTTCTTTTTCCGAGCCCAGGAAATTCTCACTTCAAGTCAACATGTGAAGCCCTGCAGTGGTAAAAACCTGGAAAATCTGATTCCCGACAATTTGCCCCATTTTCTAAATCAGACCCAGATCGTAGCTAGTCTAGGCCATAGAAGAACAGAAGTCACACCTCCTGAGCTCCGGCCTGGATGGGCAACTCATACGGGCATTGGCCTGTCTGCATTTGGCAGATCAAGCCTGGGGAAAAGGTTCTCACTGAATTTTTCAGAAGATGCTGTGGTTAGGGAAATGGGAGGACATGCCCAAAGTCACAGGTCTGGAGCTGAGGCTCTTTCTGTGTTTGGTGTCAGAGAGCCTGCAGACTCCAGGAACAAGAGTGTGGGTGACTGCCAATCCTTTTCATCTTGTTTCATGACAGAGTGTCAAGGAGGAGGAAAAGGCACCCCCTAAGAAGTAGGCCATCAAACCGCCCAGGGACCTGACCAGCATGTTTGAGCAGGGACAGGAGATGAAGAGGCAGGAGGCGATCAAGGCTGAGAAGGAGAATCGGTGGAAGGAGGAGGAGGCACGGCTCTTGGTGGGTCCACCATCCTCAGCCCTCAAGCCATGAACTCGGCTCCAGAGAAGGGGCTGCTAGGAATGGGGAAACAGACACAGGCCACGAAGAGATGTGTTTATGGGCCCCAAGGTTCAAATCCCCTCCTCCCTCTTCCAAAAACCCCACCTTCACCCGGCCAGGTGGGAATCCCAGTGGTGGTCAGCCAGATGCTAATACAACAGAGCTGTGCTGCCTGGGCCAATTCGTTGTGTACTGTGCAGTTCTGGGGTACTCCTTGTTCCAGACCAGGAGCTCACTAAAGATATACCTGCATACACTCTACATCCATCCTCCATCCACCTTCCCATAAGCCTCCCACCACCCTCCCACAATCCACCCACCACCCTGCATTCCACCCTCCCATTCGTCTTCCCACTATGTTCCCACCCTCCTCCCACAATCCTCCCACTACCCTCCCACCCATCCTCCTATCCACCTTCCCATCACCCTCCCACAATCCTCCAACTAGCTTCCCATCACTCACTCACCACCCGCTCACCACCCGCCCACCACCCTCCCATGACCCTGCAACCACCCGACCACCACCCTCCCAGCACCCGCCAACCACCCTCCAACCACACGACCATCACCTGCCCACCACCCTCCCACAACCTGCCCACCGCCCTCCCAACACCCGCCCATCACCCTCCCACCACCCTCCCAGCACCCGCCCAGCACCCGCCCACCAACAGCCCACCACCCGCTCACCACCCTCCCAGGACCCGCCCACCACCCTCCCACCACATGCCCACCACCAAATCCACCAACTGCATACCACCCTCCCACCACCGGCCCAACACCCTCACAACACCCACCCATCACCCTCCCACCACCCACCCACCACCCTCCCACCACCCTCCTACAACCCACCCACCATCCGCCCACCACCTTCCAGCACCCGCCCACCACCTTCCAGCACCTGCCCACCACCCGCCCACCACCCTTCCAGCACCCGCCCTCCACCCGACCACCACCCTCCCACCAGCCTCCCACCCTCCTCCCACTGCCCTCCCACCGCCCTCCCACCACCCTCCTACTGCCTTCCAATCCACCCTCCCATTCATCTTCCCACCCCTGTGGAGTAGGATGGAGTAGGATGAACCTGTTTTTTGTACATAAGAAGGGAGAATCTGGGTTCTTGGGCTTCCTATCAAGTTTCAACTAGGGAGTCAGGCCTCATCTAGTGTTGAGGTGTGGAACTCTTCATTTCTTTCCAGTTGTCAAAGGGCTGTCAGACCTCTGGTCGAATTCAGGTGGGGAGTTTGGGCTTTTTCAAGAGGATAGGCAGGGGAGACAGGCCTCCCATCCTTTTGTGAGGGGATACTCGGTGTTCCATTAGAGCCGGTGCAGGGGAATCAGGACTTATCTGGAGCGGAGGGGGAACTCAGCGTCCTTTTGGCTTGCAGGAGGATCCGCGGGGTTCCACTCGAGATTCAAGTGGTGAGGCCTTGAACAACAGGCCTCCTCTTGTGGTGTGAGGGGAAGTTGCGATTCCTCTTGAGTTGAAGCAGGGAATGGGCCCTCATCTCCAGATGAGGTGGGTTACACGGGGTTCTAGTCGAGTTGTGGCAGGAAACTCGGTTTTCATCTTGAGTTGTGACGGGGATCTCTGGGCCCCCTTGAGTTGCCTAAAGGGAGTCAAGTTTCTCTCGAGTTTTGAGAGGGAACCTGGGATTGCTTTCGAGGTGCTTCAGGAGAAAAGGGCCTCATCTTGCCTTGATGGGGGCATCTTGTGGTTTGCCTCGAGCTGCGGCTGGAGGCTTGAGATTCCTCTTCAGGTACCACGGGGCCCTCAGGGAGCCTCTCGTGTTGCCTCAGGGAAGTCAAGTATCCATTCGAGTTGTGAGGGCGAGTGTGGGAGTGCTCTGGAGTCATGGCAGGGGAATCAGGCCTCAATTCGCATGGAAGGGGGAATCTCAAGGTGTTCCTTGAGTTGCGGCAGGAAGTGTGGGTTTCCTCCAGTTGCCACAGGGACCTGAGGGAGCCCCTCATGTTGTCTCTGGGAAGTCAGGAATCCTTTCGAGTTGTGAGGGGCCTCTCGAGATTCCTCTCGAGTTGGTGTGGGCGACTAGGGCCTCATCTCAAGTTGAGGCGGGAAACTCAGTGTTCTTCATCAGTTCTGACAGGGATCCTGGGGTCCCTATAGAGATTCCCCTGGGGAGTCAGACATCGTCTCGTGTTGGGGCATGGAACTCCGCTTCCCTCTGCAGGTGGCAAAGGGGTGTCAGGCCTCCTGTTGATCAGGGGTTATTTCTAGAGGCGCCACGGTGCTCTCAGTCCTCCTTTCATGTCTTGAGTTGATACCCGGGGTGAAATTCCAGTTGTTGAAGGGGAATGAGGCCTTATCTCGAGTGGACGGGGACATCGGTGTCTTTTCAAATGGTGGCACGATTCTTGGAGTTCGTCTCGAATTTCAAGGTGAGTCCAGCCTCCTCCTGAGGTGTGACAGGAACATAGGGATTCCTTTGCAAATGAAGCAGGGGATTGGACCCTCATCTCGAGATGAGGAGGGGAAACTGGGGCTCTTCTTGAGTTGTGGTGGGAAACTCGATGTTCCTCTCGAGCTGAGCCGGGTATGTCGGGGAACTTCTTGAGTTGCCTAAAGGGTGTCAAGTACCCTTTTGAAGCTCAAGAGGGAAGGCGAGATTTCTCTTGAGACCCTGCAGTGGAAAGGGGCCTCGTCTCTCATTGAGGGGAGAATCTCCTGGGGTTTCTCGAGTTGTGGAAGGAAACTTGGGTTTCCTCTAGAGTTGTTACGGTGACCTCAGGGACCCACTCATGTAGCCTCAGGAAAGTCAAGTCTCCTTTCGAGTTGCGTGGGGCCTCTTGGGATTCCTCTCCAGTCGGTGCAGGTGCATACAGCATCATTTCGATTTGAGGCCTGAACCTCAGGGTTCCTCTTCAGTTCTGACATAGATCTCAGGGTTCCTATGGAGTTTAAACAGGGGATTCAAGCCTCGTCCCACATGGAAATCCACTTCCCTCTAGAGGTTTCAAAGAGGTGTTAGGCTTCCTGTCGAGTGGACATAGGGGTCTGGGCTTTTTCTCGAGGTGTCACCCGGCTGTCACACCTCCGTTCGTGTTTTGAGTGGATCCTCGGGGTTCCAGTCGAGTCAGTGCAGGGGAATCACGCTTATCTGAAGTGGATGGGGAAATCGGGGTCTTTTCGAATTGAGGCACAACTCCCTGGGATGTGCTCGAGTTTCAAGGTGAGACCGGCCTCCTCTTGAGGGGTGACAGCAATGTCCGGATTCCTTTCCCAACGAAGCAGGGTAATCGACCCTCATCTCGAGTTGAGGAGGGGGAAAACGGGGCTGTTCTTGAGTTGTGGAGTGAAACTCGGTGTTCCTCTTGAGTGGGGATGGGTATCTTGGGGACCTTCCTGAGTTGCACCAAGGGTGTCAAGTACCCTTTTGCGTTTCAAGAGGGAACGTGGGGTTTTTCTCGAGATACTGCTTTGGAAAAGGGCCTCATCTTGCATTGAGGGGAGAATCTTGTGGTTTTTCTCGAGTTGTGGCGGGAAGCTTGGGGTTCATCATGAGTTGCTACGGGGACCTCAGGGACCCGCTCGTGTTGCCTCAGAAAAGTCAGGTCTCTTCAAGTTGCAAGGGGAACTTCGGCATTCCTCTCGAGTCACTGCCATGAATAGGGCAGTGTCTAGAGTTCTGTCGGGAAACTCAGTGTTCCTCTCCAGCGGTGACTGGGGTCTCGGGCTTCCTATCAAGTCTCGGACTTCCTAGGGAGTCAGGCCTCGTCTGGTGTTGAGGAATTGAACTCTGTAATCCCCTCGTGTTGTCAAAGGGGTGTCAGGCTTCCATTCGAGTTCAGGTAGGGAATTTGGGCTTTCTCAAGACAATAGGCAGGGCAGACAGGCCTCCCATCCTGTTGTGAGGGGATACTCGGTGTTCCATTGGAGCCAGTGCAGGGGAATCAGGACTTATCTGGAGCTGAAGGGGAACTCGGCTTCCTTTTTCCTTGCAGCAGGATCTGCGGGGTTCCTCTCGAGATTCAATTGGTGACACAGGCCTCCTTTTGTGGTTCGAGGGGAGGTTGGGATTCCTCTTGAGTTGAAGCAGGGAATGGGACCTCATCTCCAGATGAGGTGGGACACACTGTGCTCTTCTTGAGTTGTGGCGGTAAACAGCTTTCATCTCGAATTTTTATGGGAATCTCTGGGCCTCCTTGAGTTGCATGAATGGAGTCAAGCCTCCTCTCAGGTTTTGAGTGGGAACTCGGGATTGCATTCGAGGCGTTGCAAGAGAAAAGGGCCTCATCTCGCGCTGATTTGGGAATCTTGTGGTTTGTCTCAAGTTGCGGCGGGAGGCTTGGGATTCCTCTGCAGGTACCACCGGGAGATCAGGGAGCCTCTCGTGTTGCCTCAGGGAAGTCAAATCTCTATTCGAGTTGCGAGGGCGAGTGCGGGAGTGGCCTGGTTTCATGGCAGGGGAATCAGGCCTCAATTCGCATGGAAGAGGGACTCTCAAGGTGTTTCTCGAGTTGTGGCAGGAAGTGCGGTTTCCCCTGAGTTGCCACGGGGACCTGAGGGAGCCTCTCATGTTGTCTCTGGGAATTTAGGAATCCTTTCATGTTGTGAGAGGCCTATCGGGATTGCTCTCGAGTTGGTGCGGGCAACTAGGGCCTCATCTCGAGTTGAGGTGAGAAACTCAAGGTTCCTCTCCAGCTCTGACAGGGATCTTGTTGTCCCTATGGAGATTCCACTGGGGAGTCAGACATCGTCTCATGTTGGGGCATAGAACTCCACTTCCCTCTCAAGGTATAAAAGGTGTGTCAGGGCTCCTGTCGAGTTGAGGTATGGAACAGGGACTATTTCTAGAGGTGCCACGGGGCTCTCAGACCTCCCTTCGTGTCGTGAGTGGATCCTCGGGGTGACATTCGAGTCGTTGCAGGCGAATGAGGCCTTATTTCAAGTGGACGGGGACATCAGGGTCTTTTCAAATGGCACGTCCCATGGAGTTCCTCTCGAGTGTCAAGGTGAGACCGGCCTCCGCCTGATGTGCAACGGCAAAGTTGGGATTCCTTTGCAGACGATGCAGGTGATTGGACCCTCATCTCGAGATGAGGAGGTGAACCCGGGTCTCTTCTTGAGTTGTGGCGGGAAACTCAGGGTTCCTCTGGAGTGGAGACGGTTATGTCGGGGAACTTCTTGAGTTGCCTAAAGGGTGTCAAGTACCCCTTCGAGGCTCAGGAGGGGAGGTGGGATATCTCTCGAAACGCTGCAGTGGAAAGGGTCCTCATCCCGTATTGAGGGGAGAATCTCCTGGGCTTTCTCCAGTTCGGTTAGGAAACTTGGGGTTCCTCTCGAGTTGCGATGGGGACCTCAAACCCGCGTGTGTTGCCTCAGGAAAGGCAAGTTTCCATTCGAGTTGCGAGGGGCCTCTCGAGATTCCTCTCCAGTTGGTGCAAGGGCAAATGGCCTCATCTCAAGTTGAGGCTGGAACCTCAATGTTCCTCTCCAGTTCTGACATGGATCTCTGGGTTCCTATGGAGTTTCAATAGGGGAATCAGGCCTCGTCTCGTGTGGAGATATGGAACTCCACTTCCCTCTCGAGGTGGAAAAGGGTTGTCAGGCTTCCTGTTGAGTTGGCATAGGGATCTGGGGCTTTTTCTCGAGGTGCCAGGGGCTGTCACACCTCCCTTCGTGTTTTGAGTCGATACATGTGGTTCCAGTCGAGTCAGTGCAGGGGAATCAGGCTCATCTGGAATCGATGGGGAAATCGGGGTCTTTTCGAATTTAGGCATGACTCCCTGGGGATGCGCTCGAGTTTCAAGGTGAGACCAGCCTCCTCTTGAGGAGCGAGGGCAACATCAGGATTCCTTTACCTACGAAGCAAAGGAATCGCCACTCATCTGGAGTTGAGGAGGGGAAAACGGGTCTCTTCTTGAGTTGTGGTGGGAAAGTCTGCATTCCTCTCGAGTGGGGATGTGTATCTTGGAAAGGTTCTTGGATTTCATAAAGGGTGTCAAGTTCCCTTTCGAGTTCCAAGAAAGAACGTGGGATTTTTTGGAAAACGCTCTAACGTCAAAGGGCCTCATCTCACGTGGAGGGGAGAATTTCATGGTTTTTGTGGTGTTGTGGTTGGAAGCTTAGGGTTCCTCTCGAGTTGCATGGGGACCTGGGGGTACCCTCTCGTGTTTCCTCAGGGAAGTCAGATCTGCTTTTAAGTTGCGAGGGGCACCTCGGGATTCCTCTTGTGTCGCTGCAGGCATGAATAAGGCCTCATCTCGAGTTTGGCGGGAACATCAGTGTTCCTCTCCATTTCTGACATTGATCTCGAGGTTTCTGGGGAGTTTGAACAGGGGAGGCAGGCCTTGTCTTATGTTGAGGCATGGGACTCGGCTTGCCTCTTGAGTTGTGGATGAGTTGTCAGGCCTCTTGTTGAGTTGGATTTGGAACCTGAGTCTTTTTCTGGAGAATACAAGTGGGGTGTCAGTGGCCCTTTGTGTTCTGACTTTATATTGGGGTTCCATTTGAATCGGTGAGGGGCATCAGGCCTTATCTCGAGTGGATGGGGAAATAGGTGTCTTGGGGGTTGTGGCACGACCCACGAGGGTTCCACTCGAGTTTCACTGTGAGACCAGCCTCCTCTTGAGGGGTGACGGGAACGTCGGAATTCCTTTCCAGAGAAAGCAGGGGAATCGACCCTCATCTCGAGATGAGGAGGGGCAAAGGGTCTCAGATTGAAGTGTTCCAGGCAACTCGGTGTTCCTCTCGAGTGGGGACGGGTATGTTGGGGAACTTCCTGAGTTGCATCAAGTGTGTCAAGTACCCTTCACGTTTCAAGAGGGAATGTGGGATTTGTCTCAAGATACTGCTCTGGAACAGGGCCTCATCTCACGTTGAGTGGAGAATCTCGTGGTTTTTCACGAGTTGCAGCAGGAAGCTTGGTGTTCCTCTCGAGTTGCTATGGGGACCTCAGGGACCTGCTGGTATTGCCTCAGAAAAGTCAGGTATCTTTTTGAGTTGCGAGTGGCACGTTGGGATTCCTCTCGAGTTGGTGCAGGGGACGACGGCATCATGTCGAGTTGAGGCAGGAAACTCAGGGTTCCTCTCCAGCTCTGACAGGGATCTCAGGGCTCCTATGGATATTCCACTGGAGAGTCAGACATCGTCTCGTGTTGGCGCATGGAACTCCGCTTGCCTCTCAAGGTGGAAAGGGGTGTCAGGCCTCCTGTCGAGTTGAGGTAGCGATCTGGTGCTATTTCCTGAGGGACCATGGGGCTCTCAGTCCTCCTTTCGTGTTATGAGTTGCTGCTTAGGGTGACATTTGAGTCTTTGCAGGGGAATGAGGCCTCATCTCGAGTGGATGGGGACATCAGTGTCTTTTCGAAAAGTGGCCTGACTCCTGGAGTTCCTTTCGAATTTCAAGGTGAGACCGGCCTCCTCCTGTTGTGTGACAGGAACGTCAGCATTCCTTTGCAGACGAAGCAGGGGAATGGACCCTCATCGCGAGATGAGAATGGGAAACGGTGCTCTTATTGAGTTGTGGCGGGAAACTCGGTGTTCCTCTCGAGTGGAGAAGGGTATGTTGGGGAACTTCTTGAGTTGCATAAAGGGTGTCAAGTCCCCTTTCAAGGCTCAAGAGGGAAGGTCGTATTTCTCTGGAGATGCTGCAGCGGAAAGGGGCCTCATCTCGCGTAGAGGGGAGAATCTCCTTGGGGTTCTCTAGTTGTGGCAGGAAACTTGGTTTTCCTCTAGAGTTGTGATGGGGACCTCAGGGACTCGCTCGTGTTACCTCAGGAAAGTCAAGTTTCCATTCGAGTTGCGAGGGGCTTCTTGGGATTCCTCTCCATTCAGTGCAAGGGCATATGGCCTCATCTCGAGTTGAGGCTGGAACCTCAGTGTTCCTCTCCAGTTCTGACATGGATCTCTGGGTTCCTAGGGAGTTTCAATAGGGGACTCAGGCCTCGTCTCGTGTGGAGACATGGAACCCCACTTCCCTCTAGAGGTGGAAAAGGGTTGTCAGGCTTCCTGTCGAGTTGGCATAGGGATCTGGGGCTTTTTCTCGAGGTGCCAGGGGCTGTCACAGCTCCCTTTGTGTTTTGAGTTGATACATGCCGTTCCAGTCGAGTCAGTGCAGGGGAATCAGGCTTATCTGGAGTGGATGGGGAAATGGGGGTCTTTTGGAATTGATGCACAACTCCCGGGGATACGCTGGAGTTTCAAGGTGAGACGGCCTGCTCTTGAGGGGCGATGGCAACATCGGGATTCCTTTACCAATAAAACAGAGGAATCGCCACTCATCTAGAGTTGAGGAGGGGAAAACGGGTCTCTTCTTGAGTTGTGACGGGATACTCAGCGTTCCTCTCGAGTGGGGGCAGGTATCTCGGGAAGCTTCTGGGGTTTCCTAAAGGGTGTCAAGTTCCCTTTCGAGTTCCAAGAGGGAACTTGGGGTTTCTTGGGAAACACTGCAGCGTAAAAGGGCCTCATCTCACATGGAGGGGAGAATTTTGTCGTTTTCGTGGAGTTGTGGTGGGAATATTAGGGTTCATCTCGAGTTGCATGGGGACCTGGGGGACCTGCTCGTGTTTCCTCAAGGAAGTCAGATCTGCTTTCGAGTTGTGAGGGGCACCTTGGGATTCCTCTCCCTTCACTGCAGGGATGAATAGGGCCTCATCTCGATTTGTGGCAGGAACCTCAGGGTTCCTCTCCATTTCCGACATCTATCTCAAGGTTTCTGTGGAGTTTGGACAGGGGATGCAGACCTCGTCTTGTGTTGAGGCATTGAACTCGGCTTGCCTCTTGAGTTGTGAATGAGGTGTCAGGCCTCCTGTCGAGTTGGATTTGGAACCTGAGTCTTTTTCTGGAGGATGCAAGCGGGGTGTCAGTGGCCCTTCGTGTTCTGACTTTATACTCGGGGTTCCATTTGAATTGGTGCAGGGACATCAGGCCTTATCTCGAGTGGATGGGGAAATAGGTGTCTTGGGGGTTATGGCATGACCCACGAGGGCTCCACTCGAGTTTCACTGTGAGACCTGCCTCCTCTTGAGGGGTGACGGGAACATCGGGATTCCTTTCCAGAGAAAGCAGGGGAATCGACCCTCATCTCGAGATGAGGAGGGGCAAAGGGTTTCAGATTGAGGTCTGCCAGGAAACTCGGTGTTCCACTCGAGTGGGGATGGGTATGTTGGGGAACTTCCTGAGTTGCATCAAGGGTGTCAAGTACCCTTTCGTGTTTCCAGAGGGAACGTGGCATTTCTCTAGAGACACTGCTCTGGAAAAGGGCCTCATCTCGCGTTGAGTGGAGAATCTCGTGGTTTTTCTCGAGTTGCGGCAGGAAGCTTGGGGTTACTCTCCAGTTGCGACGGGGACCTCTGGGACCTGCTCGTGTTGCCTTAGAGAAATCAGGTCTCTTTTTGAGTTGCCAGGGGCACATCGGGATTCCTCTTGAGTCGCTGCCAGTGAATAGGGCCGTGTCTAGAGTTCACTCGGGAAACTCAGTGTTCCTCTCCGGCGGTGACAGGGATCTTGGGCTTCCCATCAGTTTTCAACTAGGGAGTCAGGCCTTGTCTGGTTGAGGCATGGAACTCTGTATCCCTCTCAAGTTGTCAAAGGGGTGTCAGGCCTCCGGTCGAGTTTAGGCGTTGAATTTGGGCTTTTTCAAGAGGATCATCACGGGAGACAGGCCTCCCATCCTTTTGTGAGGGGATACTCAGTGTTCCATTGGAGCCGGTGCAGGGGAATCAGGACTTATCTGGAGTGGAGGGGGAACTCGGCATCCTTTTTCCTTGCAGCAGGATCCTCGGGTTTCCACTCGAGATTTAATCGGTGACACAGGCCTCCTCTTGTGGTGCAAAGGGAAGTTGGGATTCCTCTTGAGTTGAAGCAGGGAATGGGCCCTCATCTTCAGATTAGGTGGGAAACATGGGTCTCTTCTCGACTTGTGGTGGGAAACTCGTCTTTCATCTTGAGTTGTGACGTGGATCTCTGGGACCCCTTGAGTTGCATGAAGGGAGTCAAGCCTCCTTTCAAGTTTTGAGAGGGAACTCGGGATTGCTCTCATGGCACTGAAGGAGAAAGGGGCCTCATCTTGCGTTGATGGGGGAATCTCGTGGTTTGTCTCTAGTTGCAGCGGGAGGCTTGTGATTCCTCTCCAGGTACTACGGGGAACTCAGAGAGCCTCTCGTGTTGTATCAGCAAAGTCAAGTCTCCATTCGAGTTGTGAGAGCGAGTGTAGGAGTGCTCTGGAGTTATGGCAGGGGGATCAGGCCTCACTTTAGATCACTTCCTCTTCTAAATAATTTATGTATGTGGTTAATCAGTTGTGTCCAATTCTTTGTGACCTCATGAACAGTAGCACACCAGGCTCCTCTGTCCATGGGATTCTCCAGGCAAGAATACTGGAGCGGGTTTCCTTCTGGCAATACTGGAGCCATTTCCTTGTCTAAAGTACATTATGTAAAGTCCGCTATATAATCTTCCAAACATCCCACTGAGGTTGATGCTTCCATTGTCTCCATTTTATGGATGGGGAAACTGAAATACAGAAAGGTTAAGTGATTTGCTCCAGGACACACAGCTAAGAACTGATGGAACTTTGACACAGGCCCACACATTCTGGCTCCTGTGTAGCTACTGCCCCTCACACTAGTCTCTGAAGCATCCCGTTGTCACCAACAGCAGTGTTAGCTCTCGTAACCATTGGAAGATCTGTGGTCATTTACATATGTGGATAAAGTGATGGCCAATGTGGAGCCTGGATAAAAAAAAAAAAATTGTTTACCATAAGGTAGTTTTCTGTCTTTCCCCATTTGAATAGTTTATAAATTTGTGTGTTTATTTGAGAAAATCTGATTTAAAGCATGGATGCTGTTGTGTTTGAGTGCTAGTGGAGAAGTCAGTAACCTGCAGAGGGCAGACAGGAAATATTTTCACTTTGTGGACTGTAAGGTGTCTGTTGCAACAACTCATCTCTGCTGTATGGCAGGAAAGCAGCTGTTAACAATATGCAGACAAAAGAGACAAAAACCAATGATGGTGGATTTACTATGTTATTAGTAGTTAAAACAGTTGTTTTTTTCTTTTTTTTTTTAGTTGCAAGAAGCACAGGATCAACTTACAGAGGCTGTGAGATGTGCTGAGAAAACACAGTATCACGTCCAAAAGTACGATTTAAAGCAGCATAGAAAATAAATATAAAGCAGATAAACAGTATAATATGAGAATAGATCAATAGTGATAATAAGCACATTATCGTGAAGCTGTGTAACATTTCAGCTTTGAGCTGTTTTGAGATGCATAATTTTCCCCCATTATTTCCATATTTTGCACATTATCCACAAGTGAAAATTGAAAGTTTTAATTGCTCAGTCATGTCTGACTCTTCGCAACCCCATGGACTCTAGCCATCCAGGCTCCTTTGTCCATGGAGTGCTCCAGGCAAGAAACCTGGAGTGGGTTGCCATTCCCTTCTCCAGGGGATCTTCCTGACTCAGGGATCGAACCTGTGTCTCCTGCATTGTCAGAAGATTCTTTACCATCTGAGCCACCAGGGAAGGTTATTAGTCACAAATAGAAAAACAGTACAGTGATCAAATCATCTACTTTTCAAAATTCTAAGAACCTATGTAGTTGAACCTGCAGATGTTTGTTCAAAAACAGTGTGATATTTTAAAAATCTTTGTCTGAAGGAATGCCGTGACAGTCCAAGGGTTAAAACTATGACTTCCAAGGCAGAAGGTGTGGATTTGATCCCTGGTTGGGGAGCTGGGGCCCCACGTGCCCCACAGCCAAAAAACAAAAACATAAAACAGAAGCAATATTGCAGTCAATTCAATAAAGACTTTAAAATGGTCTATGTCCAAAAAAAAATCTTAAAAAAAAAAAACAAACATGTGTTAGAATAATTATTTTAAAATCTGTATTTTAGGCTTGAAATTGAAAATGTCAAGTTACAAACTACAGTCAAAAAGCAAGTGGGCAAAATTGAACAGCTTCAGAAAAACCTGTTAAGTACAAGATCGGTAAGTGAACCTCTTAATTTCTGTCATACTGAGAAAGGATTTTAATTTTTTTACTAGTAATATATAAGAATATTTTGGACAATATGAAAAGTCTCATTGATTAGCTTATTGTATTTTTATTGATACTGCTTGCTACTAGTACTCTGATTCCTCTATAGAAGAAATCAACTGAATTCATAAAATTAATGATTTTTGTAGTAAGATTTTAATTTAAAAAGTTGTGACAGTCCAAACGCAATATTTTATATAGACCACATTTTGTTTATTCATTCATCTGTCAATGAAATTCCACCTTCTGACTATTGTTAATAATGCTGCTTTGAACATTGGTACACAAACATCTATTTGAGTCCAGAAATTTGAGTAATGATTTGATTGATAATTTTGAATTTCTTTTGTAATACAGACCTTTCTGTGAGATTTCTGAGAATGAATCATTTTAAATATTGTAGTTTGTTCTCTTCATTAAGAATGAACACTATGTCTGTATTGAACCATTTTTATGAACGAGTGTATTTTTCATTTATTGGATTTTTTTTAAGAGATGGGGGTTGCATGGGAATTTTTCAAAGATTATTTTAGTAAGGTGGGACTTAACAAAAACTGGAATATCTTGAACCATTAATGAAAATGATTTTAGAGCATCTCTAGAAAGTAAAATGTAAATATAGGCAGTGTTTAAAAAAACTTTCATTAACATTTAGTATTTTATGTGTAAAAGTCTCTATTTTTAACAAATAAATGTTGGCAATTTAAATTCCAGAAAAATGATGAAATGAAAAATCATTTTAAGTTGTTTTAGGAAAAGTCATCAATTTTGAAATCTGTTATTGGCATCAATCAGGTTTAAAAACTGTGTTTACTATAAAGTCATATTAACTTGTGAACTCATGAGAAATAATATTTTTAAGAAAAAATAAGTCTCTCTAGGTGTTTAAAAATAATTTTCTTAAATTGTTTTTTTCTAAGTCTGAGGATGAAAAGGAATAATTAAAGAAATACATTGAATTAAAACAATCTCTGGAAAATAGCTTGGACCAAGAAAAGAAGAAAAACAGTGAGTTAGAAAAAGAGATTACTGGGTAAGATTTTAATATTTCTGATAATATCAACTATTAATAAAAGTATAATTTTATTTTATTTAAAACCTTAGACACAAATTCATTTTTAAAATGTATTTTCATAATTAAACACATTATCCTATTTCAAAGTTTACTGTGGAAAGTCAGCACAATCTGAAATGTTTTTGAGTGCAGCAGTGTTATACTTATCTCTAATGATTTCTAAAACAGTAACAACCGTGCCTCTGCATATAGTAATGCCACTCTCTTCCTCATCATCTATGCTGAATTTTTACTTCTGCAAAGTATCTTTGTTCTTTTTGGTAATCCTGCCTTCTTTTAATTGTGTTCCTTCCCTTCATCATTCAAGTAATTTATTATCTAAAAACCTACCTGTGTTACTGTTGAACAACATTAAAAAGTATCTTGATTCAACTTATATTTTCTTTTTGCCCCCAAATTTTAGTTATAAAATGTACATACAAAAATCTACGTGTAACTTAAAGAATAATAAAATTAGTGACCATGTTTTGATCAGTAAGATAAAAAACTGCTTCTTTTTTTTTTTTTTTTGCCGAGTGCAGTTAACCCTCATCATCTACAGATTCAGCCAACCCAAGATCAAAAGTATTCAGGGAAAAAAATTTGAGAAAGTTCCAAAAAGCAAAACTTGTATTGGTCTCAAGCTGGCAACTATTTCCATAGTGTTTACACTGTATTTATAACTATTTACAAAGCGTTTACATTGTATTAGATAATGTAAGTGATCTAAGGATGACTGAAAGTATAGGGAAGATGTGCTTAGGGAAACTTGGGCATTCGTGGATTTTGTATCCACGGAGTGTTGGGGGATTTTTGAACCAGTCCTCTGTGGATGCCAAGGGATGATTATACAAAGGGTTCTTCTCTGATTCTCATTAATATTTTTTCTCTTTTAATTTTCTCTACATTGCTTTGCATTTTGTTAACAATGTGCTGGGCAAGATTTCTACATCTCTTAAAACAGTCTTGAAGAGACTGGTACCCTCTCTCTCTCTTCTGATTTCCTTTCTTCTAAAACTCTCAGCCTGGGTTATTTCCCGCTTAACTCAGGCTCAAAAGATTTTTTTTTTTTTTCAATTTTGAGTCAGAATCTTGTTGGTTTTTTGTATCTACTTCCTTTTCTTTTTGTACAGGCTGTGGTCAGTAGGAGCAAATGTGTCTTGTGTCTTTTAAAAAAACATTCATATATAATATCTCTTCATCTTTAGCTTGAATACTGATCTCTGGTTTATAATTAATATTCAATAATAAATTAATATTTCACACTAGCATGCTAAAAGTTGACATTAACTTATTTATAAGAACTCATATATTACATATATCACACACAGTATATTTAAATGTGATAAAATTTTTCTTCATATTTATCTAAGATTAGAATTTAGTTATTATGCTTTCAAGGAATACTAAATTTGAACAATGAGAAAGGATTATAATTTATAGATTTGCTTGTTTTATCTAATAGAACATATATTTTTAATTATTAAATATCTGCTCTTAAAGAACTTACTCATTCTATACATTTCTACAGAATTAAGAAACTCTTAAAAATGACAAGAAGGAAGTTAAATGAATATGAAAATGGAGAGCTTAGTTTCCATGGAGATTTAAAAACCAGTCAAACTGAAATGGATATTCAACTTAATATGCTAAAACACAAGATAATTTTTACAGTTTTAGAACCGCAAAATCACTTAATTTGGGGAAATATAAATATTGGACACCAGTAAAAAAGACAGCTTTTCCCTATATCATTTTGAGATAAAAAGGGCACACTCTTGATTCTCTCTGTCTTGAACCCTGGCTGGTGATCTGAAGCTGAGCAGCACAGCATTAATGACCCCAAAGCAGCTGTTGTTTTTGGTGACAGGTTTGTTAAAATCTAATGAACATACTATGCAGTTCATTCATTTAAACTGTACACTTCAGTAACTTTATTGTGTTTAAAGAGTTATACAGGCATTACCATGTTAGAACATTTTCATCACCCTCCAAAGAAATCACTGTGCCAGTTTTCCTTTCATGATCTTCCCAGCCTGAGGGAACCATGACTCAACTCCCTGACTGTGTAGATGTCCCTTTTCTGGACATTTTGTGTCAGTGGAATCACACAATATGGGATCCTTTGTGACTGCCTTCTTTCATTTAGCATAATATTTTCAAGGTACATCTAACATGTATCAGTATTTCCTTGCTTTTATTGTTCAATAATATTCTATTGTATGGACGTACTACATTTTATTTGTCCATTCATCATCTGATGGACCTTTGGGGTTGTTTCTACTTTTTGGCCAATGTCAGTAATGTTGCTGTGAACATTTATGTCTAAGTTTTGGTGTGAGCATATTTTTTCATTTCTTTTGGGAAAACAGTTTTGAGTAGAATTGCTGTATTACACAACAACTCTGTTTAACCTTTTGAGGACCTGCCACGCTGTTTTCCAGCATGGCTGCATCATTTTATATTTTTACCCAAAGTATGTAAAACGTTCCCATTTCTATATTTTACTGTCAACACTAGTCATTACCTGTATCTGTGAGTATAGCCATCCTAGCAAGTATGAAGTGGCATCTCGTGGTGTTTTATTTCTCTCTTTGAGGAGAGGACAATGAAGATTGAATTCTAGATTAGTAACTACTCAAAACTACCCATCTCTTTTAGAATTTTAGTAAATTGAGATGAGGTCAAGAGTCTGATTTTGGTAATTAAACTATTTCTAGTTATTTCTTATAGTTCAAATCATATGTCTCATTGATTACTAGTCTTCATTGCTTTCAAACTTGAGCAGCAATTCTAAGGAGTCACACCTGCATATGTGTAACAAATTGTAATTGAGGGGAACCCTGAAAAAACTTTTTCCTGAATAGTTCTTAAGTCTTCCTTCTAGTTATATGCTTCTTCTCATCAACACTGTCATTAAAAATCTCACCTTTTATTACATTCCAGATTATAGAAGACCAGTTTCTACCTGCATTTAAGTTATGTTTCTTTATTTTCTCTTTTTCAAAAATCCATTTTTCTGTTTTTTTTCCTAATCAGCTTTAAGTTTAGTGGCTTCAATAAACAACATTGGTTTTGTTAAAAATCTACCCTTAGGAAAAGGTGGCCAGGATGGCTGGCTTCTCGTCCCCTCAGCTTCAGGTGGGGCAGCTCAAGGGCTGGGGGCTGGAATCCGGTGAAGGTGTGTTCATTCCCATGTCTGATAGTTGGCATCTGTGGTTGGCTGGACTTTGGTGAAGGCAGACAAGTGAAACACCTACCCTGAACACCTAGGCTTTCTTTTCAGCCTGGGCTTACTCACAACATGGAGCCTGGTTCCCAGGTTGAGAGCCAGGCAGAAGCTCTGCTTCCTTGTCTAACCTCGCTTTGCAGTTAACACAGCATCACTTTCATCATCTTCTGTTCAATAGGAACAAGTCACTTATACTTGGCCTATATTCTACCATTTTTTACAGAATAAAGTTTTTAAAACTAATGGGTACATTTAAAAACTAGCACAGTTACTCACTGGCCACAAGTTTTTATATTCCTTCCAATGAAAAATACCCTTTTCCCTACCTGTTCCCTCACAAGTCTCAGTTGTTAGCAGTGTCAGGCCCAGGGTCAAGCAGAGGTCTTGCCGTCTTCATCAGGTACAGGTGGCACATGCAGATGAGGTTTCTGGGTGTGATTTTTAGAGTGTGACCCTGTGAGCACAACCTTCTCAGTACTAAGACTTGAGAACTAAAGGGACAAGTTATCTGCCACCCACACCCCCACCATTCTGCTGAATGACTGGAGTCTCCCATTCAGAAATGGGAAACGGGAGGCACCATAGTCCATAGCAGCTCTGAGGTCCAGTTTGGTGCTGCAGCCCTTTGAAAGAAGACTTGGTCCTGCCCATAGGAGTGCTTCTCCTTTGCTATACCCTCTGGGCTCTGTGTGCTGTCCTTTTCATAAGAAATGACCTCTGTCTGTAGCTGAGTCGTGTTTCTTAAGCCAGCTTCCTCTTTATTGAACTTTTAAGAAAATCCCAAAGGTCTATTCTCATTTGTATGTCTTGGTCTCTGTTAGGCCAAGCACTGTTTTTTTTTTGTTTTTTTTTGTTTTTTTTTTTTTTTTTCTGGAAGGTTCTCTTTAAAGCTTTCAGTGTCCTGTGAATTGGATTGGGGTTCATGTCATTGGAGAGGCTACACTCACAAATCTTTTTTGAGAGAAGCTCTGCACCTTGGGCTTCTTGTGAAGCTTTGTAGGATGATGCCTTTAAAATTCTTATGCCCTTAAGATCTTTAAAGGAATGTGAGGCACCACCTTAAGTCTTTCCAGGGTCTTAATGAAGGGTTTTACAGTCTACAGGCTTCACCTTTAGACCATGTTTTCCTGGCAGCACCCTAGGTTTGATCTTAGCCCAGAAGTTGTTTCTCTCTTTTAGCATCATGTGACCACTGGACTGCAAGAAGATCCAACTGGTCCATTCTGAAGGAGATCAGCCCTGGGATTTCTTTGGAAGGAATGATGCTGAAGCTGAAACTCCAGTACTTTGGCCACCTCATGCGAAGAGTTGACTCATTGGAAAAGACTCTGATGCTGGAGGGATTGGGGGCAGGAGGAGAAGGGGATGACAGAGGATGAGATGGCTGGATGGCATCACTGACTTGATGGACATGAGTCTGAGTGAACTCCGGGAGTTGGTGATGGACAGGGAGGCCTGGTGTGCTGACACAACTGAGCGACTGATCTGATCTGATCTGATCTGACCACTGGACATGTGGAGATGCTGTAAAGGAGATAACAGATATTGAACCCAAATATAATTGAGCCTGGTTCCTTTATATTTAATATCCCCCCTTTTTTTTTGATAGCTTATCCCTCTCATTGATGTTACTTTCAGCTGGTTCATAGCAAGAGTCTCCTTTCCCCTGTGTTTCAGTGTTGTTTTCTTCTCTTGCCTAGAAGCTGTCACCAGCAGCCTCTTTAAGGGCCATCAGGATTCAGTTTACAATGTCATGAAGTCCTTTGGGTGTTCATTTCTTTCTCTGCATCCATTCAGATCTCACCTACCTCCAGGTTGAAAGGCATTCTCACATCTTTTAGTTCCTTTTTAATGGCATTTTTAATATCAGTATCTGTGCCAGGTATTTATTGCCAGCAAATTGTATAATAAAGCACGTCAAAGCCTAGTGGCTCAAAACAGAATTTACTTTGTTCAAAAATTTGTGTTGGGGTAAGGCTCAGTGAGTGAGGCCAGCACGTTTCTTTTCCAGTTGGCATCAGCTGGGATATCGTGAAGGTGGGGACCAGAGTCATCTGAAGATTAGTTCATGTACATGTCTGGCAGTTGCAGCCTGCTTCTGGATGGGACATTAGTTGGGGGCGGTCAGTGGGGGCAATGACAAGGTGCTCAGTATGTGGTCTGGGCTTCTTCGCAGGATAGTGACTGATGCTAAGGGTGGGCTTTCCCATAGAGCAAAAGTCAGTTTCCCCAGACTCTGTCTAGTAGAAATCAGTTACTGAGGCCAGAACATATTTAAGGGGAAGGAATTTCAGGGAAAAGTGTCAAAAAATTTGTAAACAGTTTCAATACCACCACCTCCACTTACCTCGACTTACCGAGTAATCATTCTGTCCAAAGGAAAGTTATTTGCAACTCGGTGTCACTGAAATTCCTGCAAATTTTGCTTGTTCTTTTGTTTGGTATGTTCTGTTCTGTGAAAAGTAACAAATGGTTACAGAAATGAGGCACTTTTTGCTGTTGTTCAGAAAAATGTATGGATCATCTCACTAAGTTATTAGGAGATGGGATTTCTTTAACCTTTTGAGTTATTTTTCTTTAGAATGCAGTTCAAATTAGCAAAAACTATTCATAGTTCAGAAAAAGACTTATGGGATTAGAATCCATATTTATAAGATTTATTAATGAGAGTCTTATTTTCACAATCTTCTTTTGGGAAGCATTTATTAACTCAGCCCTAGATAATTCAATACAGTATTCCTCAAACTTCTTTAAAACATGGGGCATTAAAATGGGGGGAAGGAGTAAGAGACATTCTACTAAGAGGTGACTTGTAGTCATTTTATGGAGAAAAAATAGGAAAGAGTGTAAAATCAAGTGCAAATGTTGTGTGACAAAGATGATGACAGTGAAGAATATATTTTATGACTCTTGGTGATTTGAACTTCTTTCTTGATTCTCTGAGTAATCCCTGGTCCTACATTCTACAATACAGATACCATCATGCCTATTTGATCCTGGGTTTGAGTTAGGCTGTGCTCAGTCCACTTGCCTCATTACCAAACAGTATTGTTCTTTCTTGCAGATTGATGATCTTACAGCAGAGCTGGAAACTGCATCTTCAAAATGTCTGCATCTGGATGCAAAAAATCAAGTTCTTTGAGAGGAGTTATTATCTATGTGAGGAATGCAAAAGAAATGGGAAAAACTAGAGAAGAACAAAAAGAAGTTGGAGCAAGAAGTAGTGCACCTCAGAAGTCATATAGAAATGAATATGATAGAACACAGTCAGGTAGAGCAGTATAAACGGGAGATTGAAGAAAGGGCAAGACAGGATCTCATAGAGAAATTAAAGGAAGTCAACCTATTTTTCCAGGTTAATTTGTTCATCTGTCATGTGCTTTAATTCACCTCATTGTAAATTATGTTTTGGATCTATACAGCTTATGTGTTACCTCTACTTCCCTTAGAGCAATTGGTTTGGTAGTTTTTTGGAAGGAAGGGGACACTTGTTTCTCCCTTTAAATATTCCATTTCCATCACAGTTATCACCAAATTGACCTATCAGAATGATTCTTACTAGAGAATCCTTTCATTTATAAGACCAATTGGTATAAAACAAGACTACTAGGAGGAAAAGAAAATATTGTGGTTTAGAACTGGTACCATCCTCTCGAATTATTTTTAAGTTGTCTTGTTCAATTTTTAAAATGTTAAGTTGATCCTCTTGTTCTTTGAATTATCAGATTATATAAGCACCACTATAACAATAATTCCACTTTAATTTAATAATTCACATTTAATTCACTTCACATTGATGATAATTATTTTATTTTATTTTTTTTAAATTTTATTTTATTTAATTTTACAATATTATATTGGTTTTGCCATATATCAAAATGAATCTGCCACAGGTATACATGTGTTCCCCATCCTGAACCCTCCTCCCTCCTTCCTCCCCATACCATCCCTCTGGGTCGTCCCAGTGCACCAGCCCCAAGCATCCAGTATCGTGCATCAAACCTGGACTGGCAACTCGTTTCATATACGATATTATACATATTTCAATGCCATTCTCCCAAATCATCCCACCCTCTCCCTCTCCCACAGAGTCCAAAAGACTGTTCTGTACATCAGTATCTCTTTTGCTGTCTCATATACAGGGTTATTGTTTCCATCTTTCTAAATTGCACATATATATGCATTAGTATACTGTATTGGTGTTTTTCTTTCTGGCTTACTTCACTCTGTATAATAGGCTCCAGTTTCATCCACCTCATTAGAACTGATTCAAATGTATTCTTTTTAATGGCTGAGTAATACTCCATTGTGTATATGTACCACAGCTTGCTTATCCATTCATCTGGTGATGGACATCGAGGTTGCTTCCATGTCCTGGCTATTATAAACAGTGCTGTGATGAACATTGGGGTACACGTGTCTCTTTCAATTCTGGTCTCCTCAGTGTGTATGCCCAGCAGTGGGATTGCTGGATCATAAGTCAGTTCTATTTCCAATTTTTTAAGGAATCTCCACACTGTTCTCCATAGTGGCTGTACTAGTTTGCATTCCCACCAACAGTGTAAGAGGGTTCCCTTTTCTTGACATCCTCTCCAGCATTTATTGCTTGTAGACTTTTGAATCGCAGCCATTCTGACTGGCGTGAAATGGTACCTCATAGTGGTTTTGATTTGCAGTTCTCTTATCATGGGTGATGTTGAGCATCTTTTCATGTGTTTGTTAGCCATCTGTATGTCTTCTTTGGAGAAATGTCTATTTAGTTCTTTGGCCCATTTTTTGATTGGGTCATTTATTTTTCTGGAATTGAGCTGTAGGAGTTGCTTGTATATTTTTGAGATTAGTTGTTTGTCAGTTGCTTCATTTGCTATTATTTTCTCCCATTCTGAAGGCTGTCTTTTCACCTTGCTTATTATTTTAAACTTCTGCTCTTTTTTTTTTAACCTTTAAAATTGCTTTCTGAATCACTGACTCAAAGGTAAAGGGAGAAAATATCATTTTCCAGGTTAATGATTATTTTTAAAATATTATCTTTTTAAATTTGCCTTTGATACAAGCAGCTCTCGGGAGAACTTAGAGCAGTTACAAGAGAAGAATAATGTTTCCATAAGAAGTCAGATGGAACTCAAAATTAAAGACTTGGAATCTGAACTCTCCAAGGTGAAAAATTTGCAAGAAGTTTCTCATAAAGCAGAGTTGGAAAAATATAAGCAACTCTACCTAGTAGAACTAGAAGTTAGAAAGTCATTGGAAGGTAAACTAGATAAGTAAGTCAAAACACAGGATCACAGAAAGTAAATTTAGTTTATTTATTTGTCTCTAAAGCCTACTTTTTATAGAGTGCAGTTAATGAGATTAGTAGGAAGTGAAAGCTAACTAGATGGTCACTGCTAGAGGGCGGCCTAAGACAAACTATTAATACTGTGTCCTTTTAAGTTTTACCACACAGAGTCAGAAATGACTGAAGTGACTTAGCAGCAGCAGCACACTGCATAAAGACATGCTTGTGAAATTGGGGGCAATTAACACAGGAGTGAAAGACAGGATAATTCACAGAGTGGCTAGAAATAGTATGGTGACCTGACTGAGGTGGGGTGTGGAGGATGGAAAGGACAGATGGCACCTCCAGTGCCTAGTCCAGGTTTCCCCACTGTATGAAAGCAGAGCATTCCTAGGAAGCCTTTCATAAGCCAAAACAGCATACAACAAAGAAGCAGGTACCCAAGGGCACATTCTGCTACATGAAGCCTAAAATGAATATGCACAAGTGAAGCACAGGTGCTCCCATATAGGGTTCAGGGTTGTGGTGACTTGACACTGGGATGTGGGGTCTGGCTTCCAGGGAAGGAGCTCAGTGGGGCCAGTCTCCCTGCTTGGGGAGTGCGATGCTTCTCAATGTAAAACGTACGCTGAACCTTTTTATATGAAATCAAAAAGTCTCTTCAAAAAAAAATTTTTTTTTTTTAATTATCAAAAGCAGATGCTGACATAGGCCTTTCCTAGAAGTGAAGTAACATAAAGTGAACCTTGGAAGAGCAGAGAATACTTGTAATTGTTCCTGAGGCTGTTTTAGCTCTTTTCAATCACCAATTGACTTTCTTGTCCTCCCCTCTAGATTGTGACTCGAGATGATTCCTCAGAGGCAAAAGCTTAATTTCTCTGAGGTCATGAGTGAAACGTGTATACAAGGGTGGTGAAAGCAAATGCTTGAAAGTGGCTTTGTGGGGTGGGGTGTTTCTTCATTACTGAACTGTTTCCTGGGGGCAGGTGTGTCCCAGAGGGCAGGAGGTGTCACTGTAGGGCCACCTCCCTTTCTCTCTGATGCCCTTTCTCTCCTGTCCCAACTGTGACTTGTTACTTGAAGAGCCCTAGACACATGCGTACTTCTTTAGAACAAGGCTACAACTATCATTGTTTACAGGAGATCTGCTCTGTGTTTTCAGTGTTCAAACAGTTTATTGGGAATTCCATTTACTATATGGCAACTTTAAAAATGCAAATCACTATGTTCATGTTTCCCATCTTCCCTAAGACTCATGAGAGGCTTGCAGTGATCAGCATCAAACTTGAGGTGGAGAAAGAGCAGAACAAATCTTTACTTGGCACTCTTAGCACGAGGCCAGTCCTGGAGCCCCCTTGTGTTGGAAATTTCAATAATCCTTTAGTGCTCAATGGAAATCTTACTCCAAGAGCGAACGTAGGTTTTTCTACTTTAATTCCATGCCCTTCAAATAACAGCATCGAGAATTACTTGACCAAAGTTAGTTCTATTATCTCTTCTCCACTGGGTTTCAGATTCCTGATATGAATGATCCTTGTTTTTAATTTGGTTAACTTCTGAGTTGTTTATTTGACTTAATGCACACTAAGTAAAAGTCATAATTCGCTGTGCTAATACAGGAAACAGAAATTTTATGATTTTTTTTGTCCCAGAGTTCTTGATTTTAAGACATACTTACTAAATTATTAAATTTCTTGAAAAGCTGCATTTATATTCTACTTTAGAATGAAATCTTATTGCCTAGTATCCAAAAGTATTCTTTCAGATGTTTCACTTCTTTTTTAATTGATTTCAGTTGGCAATTGTTCATAATCATTTCCAAGCTCTGCTGTACCCAACGAAGTTTTTCTGCCTCTAAGCATAAGTGAATCACTGGAATCTAAACACTAACCACATATGGATGCTTTTTGTTTAAAGGAATCCTAGATAAATCCTTTTTATGAATTAAATAAACTCACAATACTAAACCAAAACATTAATTACCAGTTTTAGCTTAACATTTTTTTTTTGTCATTTGCTTACATAAATTTTGTCGTTTCTTACAAAAAATGACATTTTTGTCATTTTCTTTAACGGCTATTTTACCTATAACATTTTTATTTAAAATTAAAAAAAAAAACAATCTTGGTGAGCATTTGTAGAATATTTCTAGATTTGTAGTTAATTTAAACATTTAAACATTATAAATGAAGCTCACTTTATCTCTATCTTGACATCACCTGGATGCATGGTATCTAAGTTAGCAAAGATGGGGCGTCTTTAAATTGCAACCAGTTTTCACTGTTCAATCATTGTGATTAAATATCCATTTCAGTCAGTGCACACAGGTTTATAGTTTTAATGGTGTTTTCCTGATATTTGTGATGCACAGAAAAGTAGCCCTTGTTAAATGTAGTCTCAACCTATTTTCTCATTTGGCTTCTTGTCATCGTAGGAGAGCAATTAAGGTTTCTTTCACAGCACTGCATCTACATTGGGTCTTAGTACTTGAGAGCTGTGAAACTGGAGGACGTGCTTTAGCTGTACAGTCACAGTGGGCCTCCGAACACTTCATCTCAAATCACACTTCCCCACGCAGGCCTAAGAGGAAGAAGCAAATGCTTGACCCCTGTCCCAGACACAGGCTGTCTACTGCACACCCAAGTTCACGGCCCGCTGGGCACACACATCTTTTCGAAGTAGAGATTTGGAACCAAGCAAGCACTTTGGGAGAAGTTCCTTCTCCCAAACTCACCAGTTAGGTTAATCTCACCTCTCATAAGGAGGGTAGGAATATAAGTCCTCACCTTGAAACTTTTCTCTTTCAAGTTCCCTGTAGTGTGTGTTTTTGAAAATGTATGCTTTATAAATTAACTATATCAAATAACTGCTACATATAGGAGTTTGACAATAATTTATTCTTGTTCTTGCCTTTAAAGCATGATTTAGTTAGAAAGCTACTATGTCATGTCATGCCACAGGCATTATTGAACTATGTAAGAAGGCTTTACATATTCATTTTCTCTGCATTATAGTTAAAAATCTATGTGTTTTTTCTTAATCTGAGGAAGTAGCTGGCATAGGACTCTGGACTCAGTAAGAAAGTCTTTGGCTTTCTTACTCCTTTTGTAGAATTACGAACTTTGCCTAAATCATGACTCTCATACCTTTAAAAAAGTTTTTTTTTTTTTTCAAAGAAAACAAACTTTCTTTAAAAAAAATTGTGTGGAACCATATTATATAAAACAGAGATAAGTATAAAGCATTTTAGCCAAAGAAGTGGCCAGAGGTCCTGCACTTGTGACTTCTCAGTTCCTCAACCCTGCAGTGACCCCTGTGGGACTTTCCCCTTCTATGGGACATAGTTTGGAAACTAACAGTTATGTGTTAATCCTTCTCACTAAACACCTTTAGAATAAAAATTTGCTGGTACATTGTTCTCTTGTGTATAATTTTCTCACCTTTCTGTGTTTTTGTTAAATGGAAAAGTTTAAAGAAAATTGTAGGTGTGTTCTCCTTAATAACATTCAACTCAAATTACTTCCTCCATTTGAACAGGATCCTCACCTAGAAATCAAAATAAAGGTCTCAGAAGTATGAATTTAGGGCAGGAGCTGTTAGGGGGAGAAGATAGTAATCTTGTGGGTCATTCATAAGATCATGGGTCATTCTCTAATTCTTTGAAATTATGTGTACTCGATAGACTGATATTTATTGTACTTTTTATCAGATTAGCATTCTATATATATGTTCTCTGTTATATATAAGCAGAATAAGTAGGAATGCATTTTCTTTTATTTATGTGATTATTTTTCTACTTAAGTAATCTTCAAGTTAGGTCTAGTCTCTAAAATTATTATTTAAATGTCACATTTAGTAAGCTGTATAACATTCCTATGATAATATCTCTTACTTAACTTAAAGATAAATAATATTTGACTTATTTCAGATGCAGCAGGAGTTGGACAGGAGTATAACTAGAGAACTAAGAGAAGGTATGTTGCCAAAATGTATGAATTAAATTTAGATTTTGATTTCTGAAATGCACTGTAAACAACAAGTGGCATCTCTTTCCATTGTTTGGATAACAGATGCTATGTTAAATATTTTTTTTCTTATACATGGCTAATGAAAAATGTGAAAGCATGAGCAGTCATAGTGAAAAATATTCTTCTTCCTCATTTATTCATCATGTTCCATAGTTTAAAAAAAAATCTCAAAAGGTCTATGTATTTCTATTTATTTCTGACTGTATCCTTTCTCTACTCCTGCCATAACTGTGGAACTGTCCGTCTGCACCCTGACACCATTCTCAGAAAGCATGGAGTTCATCAACGTCTCAAGTGTCTGGTAGTGGTTAAGGCTAGAACACCCAGACTCAAGCAGTTATATTTGCATAGCTGTCACTTGGTGGGTGACTTTATAACTTCTGTGTCATTGACTTTGTCACTAGTTTATCTCTTGCCCTCAGGAAAAGCTCCAAACACCTGTATCAATGTGGGTCCTTCCAAAGTAGTTGGCCTTATCTCTTTGCCACCTTATTCTGCTGCTTAGCTGTGCATCTAACCAGCCAGACTGTGTAGGATCTCACAGATTCATTTCCTTACCTCTGGTCTTTGTACGTGCTTCTCCCCTCTGACTCTTGTACTTTTTCCTGTCCTTCAGGTAGCTACTGCCATAGCACCTCCACCAAAAAGCTGGCAGTATTGACATAAAGCCGGCTGTCCCTTCTGAGTGTTCCTTGTGCCAACTTGTATACCTGTCTTAGTATTTAAGACTCCATATGGAAATTGTCTGTTCATCTATTTTTACAATTTATGGCATTATAATTTCTCAGGGTGACTGGGTCACCTTCATCTTGTAATTCCAGTGTTTGTCACAGCACCTTAGCAGATAGTTATTGAGTAAATGGATGAAGAATGAGAAAGCCAGAAGCTCTGATACTCAGCCACATGTGGGACCATGGGATGATTATATAATTGTAATCTTGTATTTTGTTTTCTGTCATCTATAGATATGTTTCATTTTTCAGAGCACTTAGAAATATCTCAGTTTTTTTTAACTAATACTGAGTTAACTCAAGTATTTTAGATAAAGAATGTAATCCTTTTTCTTTCTAGCTGCTGCTGAATTTTAATCTGAGTCCGATGGATTTTCTCTTCTAGGAACTACAGATGGGTCAAATCTGTCTCAGGACCTGCTTTTGAAAACATCACAAGAATATGTACAGATTTTGAAGAAAAAATATATGATCTGAAAGACAAATAGTAAAAATGTCCCTTCTGGACTGTTTTCATGACATTTTAGTTGTTTCTCATTAAGCATGATGAGAAAATCTTTATTAAACGGAAATATTTTTGTGTGTATGATGAAAATTTATATGGTATTTTTAAAAATACTACTTTTAAGTAGTATTAATACTACTTTTAAACAGTAGTATCTAAGTCCTTTTGATACTAAGTATTTTCTCTGCAGCTAACTTAAGTGATTTAAAAACCAGCACTGTTAAGTTTTCCATATTCAAAGTGAAAGTTTTAGTGACTCAGTCGTGTCCAACTCTGCAACCAATGGACTGCAGCCCGCCAGCCTCCTCTGTCCTCCACTATCTTTTGGGATTAGCTCAAAATCATGCCCATTGAGTTGGTGATGCTATCCAACCTTCTCATCTTCTATTGTCCCCTTTCTCCTCCTGCCTTCCATCTTTCCCAGCATAAGGGTCTTTTTCTGATGAGTCAGCTCTTCACATCAAGTGGCTGAAGTATTGGAGCTTCAGCCTCAACATCAGTCCTTCCAATGAATATTCAGGATTGATTTCCTTTAGGATTGACTGGTTTAATCTCCTTGCAGTCCAAGGACTCTTGAGAGTCTACTCCCAACACCACAGTTTAAAAGCATTAATTCTTTGGCAGTCAGCCTTCTTTATTGTACAACTCTCATATCCATACATGACTACTAGAAAATAGTGTATATATGTTAACCCCAATCTCCTAATTTGTCCTTCCCCTCATGTTTCCCCTTTCATAACCATAATTTGATTTTCAGATCTTTTGAGTTGGTTTCTGTTATGTAAATAAGTTTATTTTTATTAAATTCCACATGTAAATGATGTGATACTTGTTTTTCTCTGTCTGAGTTACCTCACTTAGTATTGTAATTTCGAGATCCATCTGTGTTGCTGCAAATGCCATTATTATTTCTTTTTATGGCCAAGTAATATTCCATTTTCATTGTGTGTGTGTGTTTGTGTGTGTGTAGTGCATCTTTTCTCCTTTGTATAGTCTTGCCTCCTTTATCCTAGGTTAATTGACCACAGGTATGTAGGTTTCTCGCTGGACTTTCTGTCTTGTTCCATTGATCATTCAATATATTTCTGTTTTTGTGCTAGTACTGTGTTTTGATTACTGAAGCTTACAAAGTAGTCTGCAGTCAAGGTACCTGGTTCTGGCAGCTCTTGCTTTTCTTTCTCAAGATTGCTTTGTCTCTTTGGGGTCTTTTGTTTCCATACACACTGTAAACTTTTTTGTTCTAGTTGTGTGAAAAATGCCATTGGTAATTTGATAGAAATTGCACTGAATCTGTAGATTGCTTTGGATACTATAGTTATTTTGACAGTTATACAGTTATAATGTCACTTTCATTTCTATATTTCAGTTTCCTCTCTTTCCTTCTTAGTTTAGGTAAAGGTTTATTGATATTGTTTGTTTCTTTCAGGAAATGAACTTACAGTTCTTGCATATGAGCACTGGGCTGGCACGCCAGGCCTCTGTGTGCATGGGCAATGTGTTTAGAGGTGTTGCTTAGCAACGATCATTCTGGGATGAAAGATTCCAAACCGTTGAGCTTCCCAGCTGGGAGGTTGTGGTGGGACAGCTCTGGCTTACCTGTAGTGTTCATGTTGGGTTTAGGGGACTGTGAAGAGCCGAGGGAGAGGTGAGGTGTGTTTGGAGTCTGTAGGCTCTGCGATGAAGAAGGTTTTTGGCTTCGGGAGTAAGAAGGGTGTGTCGCCCTTTGGCTCCTCCCTCAACCCAGTGAGAGACAGCGGTCATGGAATCAACTTCCAGCATGGGTACTACATCCGAGACAAAGACCTCAGAAAGATCCACAAACCTGCCATTGCGGGCAATGTAGCCAAAATGCAGCATGTCCTGTTGTTTGGAAAAAATGGCCTGAACGACAGGAACAAGGTGAACAGGTAAGCCGGGTGGAAGGGCATGGCAGAGATCCCACCTGTGAGTTTCCCCTCCAAGGCTCCTGGATACCTTCCTGGGATCCAGCACCCCACAGGCTTTATAGGCAGCAAAAAGCCTTAGCTGGTCTTGGGCCCACTTATAATTCCCCTTATAGAGCTTTACTGATAGTTTTGAAGTCATTTAACTGAATGTTGGTAATCACAGAAATGAAATGAAACGTGAATAGCATCTGTTTTTCCTTTCTTCCTCCTACTTTTTATTTGCATGGTTTAGCATGATGTATTCATGAGTAAAAGCTCTCAAGTTATATAGCCTTCAAGAAATCTTCTGAACCTTCTGGCTCACATTTTTTCTTATGTAATTTATGAAAACACTTTCTCATGGATCGCCTATTGTGGATCATGGCAGTGGACAGATTTCTGATGTTGTTAATATCTTATTTTTAATGTATATATTTTTTGTACCATAAGGTTATATATTACAGAAAACTGCATAATGAGCAAAATAATTCCCATGCCAAATCAACTTCTGGATTAAAAATTCTTCAGATATAATTCAATATCCATTTTATATCAGTGTACACTTAGGTATATGTGTTCTTTGCTGAAGGACCTTAGAAGACAGCTTTGAAGTAGGAAGCTGGCTGTGTCCTTGAATAGGAAGACATTTTCTTAAGATGTATGGTCTTTCTATATTTAAAGCAAATCAACATTTCATGGTTTTAAAGATTTTGGGTTACATATGCTGTCTTTAATTGTTGTGATGAAATTAAAAGTTTTGTATAGTAGAGGAAGATTTGCCCTTCTAGATATCAAAATGTGCTATAAGTGCCCACAAAGTGTTCACTTACTAACAACTGAAAAGATAGATAAATGAATGGAACAGAATGCCCAAAAACCCAAATGTATGTAAAACTTTAGAACTTGAAAATGATGACCTTTTCTGTTATAAATGATAAACTGTGTGTAGATGGTGGAGAAATAACCTGGTAAAAGAGAAAAGTAACTCAATTTTTATCTCACCAAAAAGTTTCAGATAGAGTATGGATCAAACATTTCAAATATGCACAATGAGAAAAGTACCAGAATAAAACTCACATCCCTATTTATACATTTTTTATCTGCTGACAGAGACCTTCTGTTTTTTCTATTTCTACTGTTTCTTAACCTTAATTTTTTTTAATTGGAGAATAATTGCCTTACAATATTGTGTTGTTTTCTGCTGTATAACATCATAAATCAGTTGTAAGTATACATATATCTCCTTCCTTGTGAGCCTCCCTCCCACCCCAAGGACCTAAGAATTATTTCAAAAGTAAGAATTCTGGAGTTTCCTGGATTTTGGCGCGCGTGCACACACACACACACACACACACACACACACACGCAGAAAAGAAAAGAAATCTGGATGTGGATTTAACATTTTAACAACACAAAAAATTTAAAACTCTCTGTAGATCAAGCTGTCTATAGGCAAGTCGGCTTAGCAGACAGGGCTTGTCTTTTTGGCACTAGTAGGAATGTGGCACAGAAAAAAATGATTTCTCACTTTCAATTTTTTTTAGAATTTTTTTTGAGGATTGATATTTTCTGACAACTTTCAGCCTTTTCAGAAGTCAAGGGAGTCTACAGAGTTCCTTGGTCATCCAGTGGTTAAGACTCACTGCTGTGGGCCCAGGGTTCGATACCTGGTGGGGGAACTAAAACCTGCCAGCTGCTGGGATGCATTGTACAACATTGGGAATATAGCAAATATCGTATAGTAACTTTAAATGGAGTATGACCTATAAAAATTGTGAATCACTATGTTGTGTACCTGTAATATATAATAATATGTAATATGCATCATCTATATTTTAATTAAAAAGAAGCAACCTTAGACAAAAAGACCTTATAGCAATTAGATCTATGGGAAAAATGAGAAATGAGCAAACAAAAATGCTACCAATTATAGTCTTACAGACATTGTGAATTATAAATTTCATTCCAATGTCAGAGACTTTAAAATGTCAGAAAATGAAGGTATTATAATCATTGAAGCACAGTGTTGTCTCTAATCCTCAAAATGTAACTGCAAAGGAGGTATGGTATCCTTTGACTTTATTGAGATGTTGTCCTTGTAAAATCGGAGAAGGCAATGGCACCCCACTCCAGTACTCTTACCTGGAGAATCCCAGGGATGGGGGAGCCTGGTGGGCTGCCGTCTATGGGGTCGCACAGAGTCGGACACGACTGATGTGACTTAGCAGCAGCAATAATATGTATGATTATATACCTAACAGTTACTCAGCTGTTACCTGTGCCAGGAACAGTTCTAAACTCTTTGCATGGATCTCATTTAAGCATTGCAGTGCTGTCCTGTGAGAGAACTACTTCTCTCTCTCCATTTTGTTGATGAGGAAATTGAGGCTCAGAGAGGCTGAGCGACAGCTAAGTGACTGAGTGAAAGTCAAATTCAAACCCAGGTTGAGCTGAATCTCAAGGTCATGGTCACTCTATTCAAGTAAATTGTTCTTTCATTACTGTGTTAAGAAGAGCTAATGCTAATATATTATCAGAAGGAAATGAAATATTTGTTTTAGAGAGATAGGAATAGCCTGCTATTGAATGTTTTCAATCACAGGAACAATTATTTGTTTTTAAACAGTAACACCACAGTTTCCTGAAAACTCTTGCTTTCATAGGACTGCCCTCCATTGGCCTGTGCCAATGGCCATTCAGTGGTGGTCACTCTGCTCCTGGAGAGAAAATGCCTGCTTAACCTCTGTGACAATGAAAACAGGACAGCACTGATGAAGGTATGGGGCAGTGAACCGTGTCCACATGAGGTGGATGTGATTTAACTACTGAGACTAAAAGTGAATTCATCTCATTTAGATATAGCAAACCGGTGAAGCTTGTGGACTGTTTACTTTGAATTCCTAGAATTCATGCTCTGTTTCTTGGCGCATCACTGACAGGCCATAGAATGCCAAGAAGAGGAGCGTGTGACTCTTCTGCTGGAGCATGGTGCCAAACCAAATGTTATGGACATCTGTGGGAACACCGCTGTCCATTACGCTGTCTTTTGCCAGAATATATCACTCGCAGCAAAGCTGCTTTCCTGTGACGCCAATATAGAAGCCAGGAACAAGGTATATCTCAACTAACTTTATTTACAAAATATTTGCAAAGCATTTTTTTAAACTGCTGCTGCTGCTGCTAAGTCGCTTCAGTCCTGTCATACTCTGTGCCACCCCAAAGATGGCAGCCCACCAGGCTCCTCTGTCCCTGGGATTCTCCAGGCAAGAACACTGTAGTGGGTTGCCATTTCCTTCTCCAATGCATGAAAGTGGAAAGTGAAAGTGAGGTCACTCAGTCATGTCCGACTCTTTGCGACCCCATGGACTGCAGCCTACCAGGCTCCTCCATCCATGGGATTTTCCAGGCAAGAGTAGAAGTGTTTTATTTCTAACTATGTAAATAGATAAAATGAATAGTGTCCATCAAGCCCTGTTACCATGGAAACAACTCCAAAGCCACTGAAAGGGGAAAAATTTTGGAGCCCACAGAGAGGGCAAAGCTGTGTCTCCCAGCCAGCCGCCTGAAGATTTCCTGTCAGAACGTGCCCAGGAGTGGGTGGTAGACTCAGAGCCCACAAATGATGAAGACCTGGGGGGAGTGAAGTGATGTGAGAAGTGGCTGCTTCCAGGGGCTCAAAGAATGGGTGCCCCTGGGGGTGGGTGGGAGGAGGAAGGAGACCCAGTGCCCATAAGGGGGAGCTGGGTGAGTGCAAGTGGGCCTGGGAGGCAGCAGGCCTGAAGGCCTGAGCCCTCCAGGACCCCGGTTCTGAGATCCGGCCAAGAGGGTCAGGTCATGTTTGACTCCCAGCTAGGGTGTTCACTTGTGCTGGTGACCGCTTGGTTCGTGAGGTACACCTCGGGGTCTCCCACGCTCAGTCCTGGGGAGCTGCTCGGTGGGGTTTCAGCTGTGCGTGTGGAGCTGGTGATGGCGAAGCCACCCTTCCTGCTTTCTCCAGGACACACGTGATGTCTTGTAGCTGCAGCCCCACCAGGAACTCCCTCCACTCTCACAGGTGGGCTCAGTTTTCCTTCTTTGGAAGCTCTAGCCTTCCCTGAGTGAAAGTATTTTGAAGGAACCAAATTGTCTAAGATTTCGCTTTAAATCATGATATTTCTCAAGCATTAGAGAGTAAAGCATTCCTTTATGCTTTTATGGCTGGTATTCGTGATAACACTGCACTTGTTAAAGGTAAAGCATTTTCCAAATATTTTCCCCCACTTAAGCTTTTTTTTTTTTTAATCTTTCTAAAATAACACAGTAAAGCAAAATTTGCCTCAGTAGACTTTGTCTTAAAATTCAAACATAATGAAAGCATTTTACAACATATTAGAAATCTTGCTGCTATTCACAAATTCCCATTTTATGAAAAATGGTTTATATAAACACAGTTACTCTCTCATTGCCCAAGTCTTAAGAGGGTAAAAGGAAAAGGAGCAAGCAAGTGAAAAGTGCAAGTCAAGCTGGAATTTTGGCAGTTGGGAAATGCCAAGAAGAGCATTTATTTATTTTAATATTTATTTATTTGGCTGAGCTGGGCTTTGTTTCAGCATGTAGGATCTAGTTTCCTGACCAGGGGTCAAACCCAGGCCCTCTTTTCTGGGAGCACTGAGACCCAGCCACGGGACCACCACAGAAGTCCCGAGATTTTGGTTTGTGCTTTTTATTCCCTTCAGTTTATATATTTCTTATATGCTTTTCAGTTTTCAGGGATAATAGTTGTAATTTTGAAAAAGAGTGTGAGTTAATTGTAAACTTGCCTAGGTGTCAGTTTTAAGAAGACTGATCAAAACAGACTTACAGTGGTGATTAAGTGGGAATTAAGAGAGAAGAACAAATAACTACCTGATATTATCCTATTCTGGCAGATCCATCCACTTAGATAAGAGTCTAGACTCTGCTCTCCCATCTAGAATGTCTTGATGGGAAGGAAGGGGTTTATAAATAATGAGATCAGGTTGCCTTTTGGGTTTACTAGTCCCTGTTCTACCACTGTTTACCCAGGAAAATTTAAAAAATTGCAGTTTTGATGACTCTTGCCTCTTACAATTTTCTTTTTTATTCAAACCTTCATGTAAGAGAAGAAATTGGCTGTGTGAGTAAGAGATGAGACTGGAGTGGTTGCTGCACTAATTCTCAACTATATTCTGCTGGTGAGCCACAATTATTTGGGAAAACTTATTTTAAAAATATATAAGCCTAGGCTGTTTGCTGTAGATTTTGACTGAGTAATTTGAGGAATGCTTGGACTTGTGTATTTAGAACTATTCCCTTGAGATTCTGATCAAATCCTTGATGAATAACTATGGAGTGAATACATGTAATTTCTAAATGCACCCTTCACAAAAGAAAGTAGTCTCCTGAAGTGTTGGAGTTTGATCAGTGCTAGCTACTTCCATCAGCTCCCTTCTTTCCAACAATAGTAGCCTGACTTTTTCTCTGCCCCTGTGATTGAGACATTAAAAGGAGTATCTTTGGCAATATCTATGGGCTTGAATGATAACTCCTTTTCCTTCCAACCATTCATCATTCAGTGACACTCCGAGAGTCTTTAGCGATTTGCTCATGGTGAAGTCACTTCGTCTGTAGAGTCTGACCCTTTAAGGATTTTTCACTTTCACTTATCATCCAGGTCATTAGGTCAACAGATGTTTGTTACCAACAGGGTTTTCCTGACTGCAGTAATAGTAACTCATGAGCCTTTTTTGGTGTCAGCTTCAGGACAGACTCTTGCAGGGTGTCTGTTAGAATTGCTGATCCCTGGCATAAGCAGATGACAGCTTTAAAACCCATGAAGTTAGTATCAGTACAGAGGGGAATTGTTTTAAGCATTTATTTTCAGCAGGCTTGGAAACTCATGATCCATTTTATTAACAATCTAGAAGAATTCTAGAGATAGTTTGTAGTTTCAACAGGCAGTGGAAACATTCTTGACTGTGAATTATGAGTCTTTTTTAAAGAATTTATGTTTAATTGATTATGAGTCTTAATAGCCATATTTATTACATATTGGGACCCACTTTTTTTGTGAAACATATGATACTAAAGAAAGGAAAGGTTTCACATACAAATATTTGCTTTATACCCACCTGTTTGGGAACAGCAAACATAAAACAAAACATGGGCCGTAAACCAAGCATGGCTCTTGGATATATTTAGTTTACCTCCATACATTGAGTCAACATTTCAAATTTAGGAGGCTCATGCAGAAGTTCAGGCTTCTCCAGGAGCCAAATCTGGACCCCTTGAGCCCATCCTACTGTTTGGTCTGCGTGCAGAGGCCACCCCTTTTGTGTAGGACATGTGTTTTCGGGGTTACTGGTCTCACCTGGCTTTTTCACTTACTCAGGTCATCAGCTTTCCATCCATAAGCATTTGAGTTTCCAATTTTTGATTGATAGTTTATTTTGATAAATATTTGAATGTTTTTAAAGACAGTCTAATTAATCTATAATTAATTTCATATTTTTAAAAATATCTTAAGAATGGGATTGAATTTTTCAAATTAGAATTTTTAAGTTGATTGTGACGGTTTTGCACTGAATAACTCTCACAAACACACAAGATTATAAGAGAGAACACAGGGAGAGCTGGTGGAAGAGCAACTCCCTGAGAAAATGTTGAGCATGTATTTATTGGTAATTTCATGTTGCAATCTTTAACTAAAAGCAGTAAAGCAAGACAGACACCAGAACTCTAGGATTTTGGAAGCTTCCTTCTGGTGGTCTGGAGGTAATCATGTGAGAGTCATCAAGAAGTGTCTTTGAAGATAAGGTGGGGAGGGTGCTCATTCTGCATGCAGTTAGCATCTAGCTACTGCTGACCTCTCAGCCAGAATGTCTAACTTAAGGAAGGGCGGTGGAAAGAGTAAGCAAGGGAGAGAAAATGAGTAAGATGAAATTCCAGGAGACATTTCTGAGAAAGCAGTAAAACAGGGTTCCCATAGTTGACTTTTTGAAAAAGAAAAAAAAAAAGTTTCTCTCTTTGCATGTTCATGTAGAGAATAATATTCTCACTGGAATGTCTGTAAACATTTTGAGTTTATTCATGGTCATCCTTGGATAGGTTATGCATGCTACACATAGTATTATATATTTCTGCCTCAGCATTGTCCCTAAAACATGCAGTTGATACAGTAGCTAAATGATACCCGCACCCCCAGCATTGGGAGCTTAACACTTAGCCTCTGAACCACCAGGGAAGGCCCAGAGGAGGAGCATATTAAAGAGAAAGAAGATGCACAGGGCAATGAGGAAGGGGCTCTCTGTCATTTACTTTCTGACTTTTATTTTTAAGTTCAGAGAATCTATTGCACAATTTTAATTTCAGTTTAAAAATAGGTTAACTGTGTACATTAGAAATGGTTTTCCCTGTTTTACAGGATGACCTGACACCACTGTTACTTGTGATATGTGAAAGGAGAGGGCAAATGGTGGAGTTTTTAGTAAAGAAAGAAGCAAATATACATGCGGTTGATAAGATGAAAAGGTACTGTTGTTCTCTTTCTTTTTAAAACCCTTAGTGCTGTTCTAGGATTGTAATATCAAGATTAAATGAATAAGAGGATTCATTTGTGATCTACTTAGGTAAGATATCAATTATTCTGACTGGGAATCATGAACAATATAAAGCAGGAATGTATAGCAGGATTCATATTCCTTTATAATATTGACTGATGTCATAAGCAACCTCTTTTTGTTTGGTTGGTTGATCTTGTAATAGCTGAGGTATTTCAAATTAGGTTTATTAGCTTTGTGAAATATGGATTCTGCTTTTGAGTTTACCTCATGACAGTATCGAGTTTCTTAATTCTTTTAAAAGAATTCTTTAACATCTACTTTGTATGTATATATTTTTATAAGATGCATAGTAAAACTAAAAGACTTGATTTTGTCTTTTGGATAACTATTTGTTTTAAATTACTTTGTTTGAAGAATGCTGATGTTACTAGGTTAAAAAAGAGTCAGATAAAACATAGTGACTAAATAAGAACAGCCACAAAAAGGTGATTATTACTCACAGTCACCAGATCCTGTGGGCTCGTCAGTTTTTATCCTTTCTCATTTTAGTACATTTTGATAGTTTCATTTTTAATGCAGGTAGAAGCAAGAAAGATAGCTTTGATTGGATAAACAGTTCCTTTAACAAAGACAAGTAAGAGGTGAATGATACAGATGAAAATGGTGGGCTTTAGGTTCACGCTAGGTTCAATTCCTAGGTTTCCTACCAATCAGGGTTATCATCAGCAAATAAGTTTCCTGATACAAAAGGCAAATAGTAATGCATCTTTCAAAGGTGCCTGTGTGTAAGAAAGATTTTATATATAGTATTTCATTTATAGCTCATAGCACATGCTTGTCCACATCATTAACTGGCACCATGACTATTTTTATTCCCATTATTATCAATATTTTTGATTTAAACCTGCAAGTAGCCTTTCCTTAACCCAACCTCTAGCTGACTTTGAAGCCGAATATATCAGACTAAGGAGGAAATAGGGAATTTAACCCTTAAATAGTCATCTGCCTCAGATAAGTGACCTCAGCATCGTTTCTTGTCCATCAAGGACTTTATTATTATTTTTAAAAAACATTTATTTATTTGGCTATGTGGGGTCCTAGTTGTGGGAACTCTTAGTTGCAGCATATGGGATCAAGTTCCCTGACCAGGGATGGAACCTAGGCCCCCTGCACTGGGAGCCTGGAGTCTTATCCACTGGCCCACCAGGGAAGTCCCTATCAGGGACTTTTGAAATAGTAAAT
Organism: Bubalus kerabau; assembly: GCF_029407905.1. Classification (NCBI taxonomy): domain Eukaryota; kingdom Metazoa; phylum Chordata; class Mammalia; order Artiodactyla; family Bovidae; genus Bubalus; species Bubalus kerabau. The sequence goes on from NC_073625.1 coordinate 45,608,091, forward strand.
GCTGCTACCTGGCATCCCAGTGGGACAGGAGGCTTCTTTTCTGTCCCTTCATTTTAGCCTTGTAGGCAATTTGCAAAGATGAACACTTGAGCCTGTAAATGGTCAGTTCTTCATGAAAGAGCAAGGCATTCACTTGGTAAAGCATCTCAAATTAACTGTTTAAGTAAGTCAACTCAATTTCCTGAGGCTGAAATCATCTCTCTGTTGTTTCAGAACAGCCCTCATGCTTGCTGTCAAGTATGAATCAACAAATGTCGTCAGACTTCTTCTTCAGCAAGGTGCTAACATCTTTTCTCAAGATGTTTTTGGATGGACTGCAGAAGAATATGCTGTTATTAGTGGTTTTAATATGTAAGTGTTCACATTAAAATGCCAGTTCTCACTAAACTGCAGTCAAAAATAATTTTAACTGTTACTTGCTACGTGACCAGTGAGAGTTCCAGTTTGGTGCAGGCAGTTTGGAGAATGGTGGTGAGATGTTCCCCATCAAGAGCTGAAAGCCAAGCAAAGGCCAATTAGTGACTCTTGGCTGTGGGCTCAGGGTGCTTTATCTTAGGACATGTAGACCTTGATCCTTAGAAAGCTTGACATTAGCTATTTCATTCCAAGTGTGACCTCTTGGTATAGCGTATGAACAGTGTCACAGTTGTGATATTTCTAACTAGTTCTTTGGGTCTTGAAATATTTATTTCAGCAGCAAATCCTGTTTTCCCTTGTTAGCTTGCCTCTCTATGCACTTCCGCTTGAATTTTCCAAGAACCTGGAGGATTCCCTAAGATCAGCAAAACAGTCCTCTTCCACAAGTCATTTGGAGGGGAGAAAATAGTTCCTTCTCATCATTCTGTCCCTTGCATTGATTCTACTGCTGCAGCACTGCTGCTACAGCTGGTCTTGACAGGGTCTGCTTGGCAGCTGGATCTGGAGTCTGGATGTGGCTCTATAAAGACCTTTAATAAAATCATTTTAAAAGAAAAAACAAACAAACAAACAAACTCATCCTGCAGTGGGCTGACGATTGACCTTTGCTCCCAGGCCACCCCTCTGGGTCCAGGTTCCCCAGCCTTTAAGGTGATGCACATGTCGACTTCAGATTAAGAGCTTCTTTGTTCTCATACGTATGCTGTTTCTCAGTCACTGCTGCAAACAAAGCTCCAGCACCCAGTTTGGGCAGCTGGGCAGCCTAGCTTCCCCCCTCACTCAGAGACTTTATGTGGAGCCCACGTGGAAACCTAGATCTTCACGATGAGGTGCCCTTGAGGCTCTTATTTATCTTTTCTGCTAGCAAATGTCAGTGGGGACCATTTTAGGCTGTCAGAGAGGGTTAAGTCTCCTTCAGGGATTGAGCAGACTTCCCTTTCTCCTTTGTATCTAGACTTGAACCTCAAGGTGGCTTTCTGTCCTGTGGAGGCACCTTTTCTTAGGTCACAGGTTCCCTGTCATCCTTCCCAGAGTAGTGGGTGCCAGCTTGCCTGAGATTCTCTAATTATGCTTGGCCCCTCTTGGGATCTGTTTCCTATAATAATGAAAATCTTCCAATGGATTTCTGTCTGCCTCCACCTTAAATGTTTTCAGAATCTGCCCCATAAGGAACCCATTCAACAGAAATCCTTAAATCTAAAGTAAGATAGTTGGAATTCAGAGATGTAAGCCCTGTCTAGAACTTGCCAGTACCCGCTGTAAGAGTAGGGATATGTCTTCCAAGTGAATTGGAGAGGAACATGGAGATTAAACATCATTGTCAGAAAGATCTGCTGGTTCCGAGTTTGAGTAGGTAGAGAAGGAAGAGTAGGGGTCCAGGCCAGGTCTTGATTGTGATTAGTTTTCTGCTCTTGGTGTAATTAGCTGCAATAATGGGGGATCATTATGTTCTGTAATGTAGTGAATTCATATGTTATAAATAAATTTAGGTACACATTATCTAAAAGCTGAGATTCCCTAAATTACAAACCACAAAGTACAGTTAATCACCAGAATTAATAACACTTTCATGCAACACTTGAATGTTAAACGTATGAAAAAGCATACATTGGAATTTACTTGGAATTCCAAAGTTGTTACAGCAATAAAGTTGAAGATGAAATTATTCCACTCTTTGTTTCTGCAAGCATTTTGGGGGTATATTATCTCATTACATCCTATTAATCCTCTTTTGAAATAAGGTAGTAACTATCCCAGTTGTGTAGAGGAAGGACTTTGAACTGAAGAGAAACAACTCCTCCAGGAACAAAGAGCAGTTGGTTATAGAGGTAGGATTTGCAAACTTGAGATTTTTCGTATGCCAACCTGCTGCTGCTGCTGCTAAGTCGCTTCAGTCGTGTCCGACTCTGTGTGACTCCATAGACGGCCTCCCACCAGGCTCCCCCATCCCTGGGATTCTCCAGGCAAGAACACTGGAGTGGGTTGCCATTTTCTTCTCCAGTGCATGAAAATGAAAACTGAAAGTCAAATTGCTCAGTCGTGTCCGACTCTGTGACCCCATGGACTGCAGCTACCAGGCTCCTCTGTCTATGGGATTTTCCAGGAAAGAGTACTGGAGTGGGGTGCCATCACCTTCTCTGATGCCAAGCTAAATCTAGTTAATTATTGGAGCTGTACTGCCCTGAGTTCATGACAACTTCATCTTCCTTTTCTTTCTCCTTTCAGTTCAGTTCAGTTGCTCAGTCGTGTTCGACTTTTTGGGACCCCATGAACCGCAGCACGCCAAGCCTCCCTGTCCATCACCAACTCCCAGAGTTTACCCAAAATCATGTCCATTGAGTCGGTGATGCCATCCAACCATCTCATCCTCTGTTGTCCCCTTCTCCTGCCTTCAATCTTTCCCAGCATCAGGGTCTTTTCAAATGAGTCTGCTCTTCACATCAGGTGGCCAAAATATTGGAGTTTCAGCTTCAACATCAGTCCTTCCAATGACCACCCAGGACTGATTTTCTTTAGGATGGACTGGTTGGATCTCCTTGCAGTCCAAGGACTCTCAAGTGTTTTTTCCAAGACCGCAGTTCAGAAGCATCAATTCTGCGCTCAGCTTTCTTTATAGTCCAACTCTCACATCCATACATGACTACTGGAAAAACCATAACCTTGACTAGATGGACCTATGTTCAGATAGTAATGTCTCTGCTTTTTAATATGCTAAGTTGGTCTAACTTTCTTTCCAAGGAGTAAGCATCTTGTAATTTCTTGGCTGCAGTCACCATCTGCAGTGATTTTGGAGCCCCCAAAAAACAAAGTCAGTCACTGTTTCCCCATCTATTTGCCATGAAGTGATGGGACCGGATGCCATGATCTTCGTTTTCTGAATGTTGAGCTTTAAGCCAACTTTTTCACTATCTTCTTTCACTTTCATCAAGAGGCTTTTTAGTTCTTCTTCACTTTCTGCCATAAGGGTGGTGTCATCTACATATCTGAGGTTATTGATATTTCTCCTGGCAATCTTGATTCCACCTTGTGCTTCATCCAGCCCAGTATTTCTCATAATGTACTCTGCATATAAGTTAAATAAGCAGGGTTAAAATATACCTTTACTTTCTCCTTTACTACATGCTAAATAAAAATTTATAGAACTTAGAAACTTGAAATGTATATGAGAATTGAAGTTTTGATATTATCTCTGACATTGTCTGAAATGATCTAAGAATTTGGTAGTTGTTTTTTGTATCAGTGTTAAAATATTATTTATTGCATTTTGAATACATAGCTTTCACCAACTGATTTCTGAATATAAAGAAAAGAGATCTAAAACTTATCCTGAAAATGGCAACCCAGGTACATCATCTGATACCACTCTCTGTGATTCTACCATAGATAAAATAAGAATGAGGAAGTTTCAATAACGAAAGAACTATGAAAAAAATAGTGTAAATTTCATGTGTATTTTATTTTTTAATAATTTCTTTATACTCTAGTATTAAGAATTCTTTAAGAAGTTAATTGTAGGTGATTTAATATCAAAGACAGTATTGTCTGAAAGGAAATCCATCTCTTTAATATGGCCCCTTAAGTCCTATATTAGATCTTTGTGTAAATCAGAAAAAAAATTTTTTTAAGTGAGTATGATGTATATCTCATCTATAGTCATAGTACAGCAGATTGGACATCTTATGAAATTGAACTTCCATTTTTAGAAATGGTTTGCATTTAGTGAATGATGGCTCAGATGGTAAAGCTTCTGTCTACAATGCAAGAGACCCGGGTTCGATCCCTGGGTCAGGAAGATCTCCTGGAGAAGGAAATGGCAATCCACTCCAGTACTATTGCCTGGAAAATCCCATGGACAGAGGAGCCTGGTAGGCTACAGTCCATGGGGTCGCAAAGAGTCGGACACGACTGAGCGACTTCACTTTCACTTTAAGTTTCACTGTGTAGTGATTAGTCTCACTAAAATAGTTACCATCATTAAAACTGGGAACTTGAATAATCCCTTCCTGGTAGGATAAGAAATGATAAACAATAACTGCAAACCTGAGGCAGTGTGCAGCATAGTAGTGAGAGATTATTTCTGAAAGATACCTACCAATTGTACAGAAGGCAGAAAAGCAATGTATGGTTGAGAACCAGTTATTTTGCCTATTGTACCAAGCAGGTCTAGATTACCAACTTCATTCCTTATGGATCCAGAGAGAGTGGGATAGGTTGACTTCATTAGGATCAGATATTTTCTTTTGTGTGTTGGACAATTGTCATGAGAGTATAGTTTTGTAAGAACAAGATGTTCTCTTGCCATCAGTTAAAAGATTATCATAATAGATATTCAAATAGAACAACTTGGGACTCTGCAGGTTCTAATAAAAGCATAAAAATACTTTGCATTAACAAAAACAGCATTAGGTCCACTGGATGTGGCATCTAGCACATTGTACAGGGTATCCAAGGATACCTTTAACTGAGTAGACCTCTATCTAATCAAAGGGGCTTCCCAGGTGGCTCAGTAGTAAAGAATCTACCCTCCAATGCAGGAGATATGGCTTGATCCCTGTGTAGGGAAGATCCCCTGGAGAAGAAAATGGCAACCCACTCCCATACTCTTGCCTGGGAAATCCCATGGACAGAAGGGCCTGGTGAGCTGTAGTCCATGGGATCACAAGAGTCAGACACGATTTGGTGACTGAACAACTAAAACATCTATCAGAGAACTGTAGGATGGTTTATTACACTAGTCAGAGGAGACACAGAGATGACAGTGTCTTGGTCTTCAATAGACTCAGAATAGAGTTTTTCTCTGGTTAATTTCTGTATTTTTCTAAAGAAAATTTTCAAAGAAAACATGCTTATTTATTTGTTCATTTGTTCACTAAACAGATACATTTCAAGTGTCTTTTATTTACTAAGCACTGTTCTGATGTCACAGGGTGAAAACATTTAAAAATCACTACCCCAGCTCTCCTTGCTCAAGCTTGCAGTGCTCCTCTCCCCATGGAGTCACTGCATGTGAGTCATCCCTCCAGCATCAGATCATGATGACCCCTGGGAAATGTTGTCGAACAGCACCAGAGTCCGTGGTTCCCTCCATCCTTCCCTCCCTCCCCTTGTTCATCAGCTTAGGATGTGATGATGTATGCCTTCCAAGGTGAAAAAGCATGATTTCTATAAACATTTGCCATATAGTGGGAATGATATAATGATATCCCTCACTAGTACACAGCACTCTTTGGACCATCCCGATCTGTGTAGTCCAGATACTCCTAAGCAATGGAAGGAGATAATCTCAAGAGATTCTTTTTAAAAATGTTAGTATACACACATACACACACACAGAAGATGAACTTTTTAAAAAGTTCCATATATATATATATATATATATATATATACACACACACAGAGAACCTGAACTTTTTAAAAAAAGTTTTAAAGAAGTTTTTAAAAAAGTTCCATATGGAAATATATATATATATATATATATATATATATATATATATATAACTTTTTAAAAAAGTTCAGCTTCTGTGTACCCTACTTCATGCTCACCACTACAAGTCTAGTCCCCATTCTCATCACTGAATTGAGCTCCTTTACCCGTTTGCCCTCCCCCACCTGCCTTTCAAGAGATTGTCCTTTTTAAACTTGGAATCACTACATCTTTCATACTTCTCTTGCCTTTGGAAAGAGGACCATGAAGAGAAGACTTTTGTTTCCAGTGTTTTACCTTGCTCTGAGGTTCAGTGCCTTTGACCAAGCTTCCCTGTGATAGGGCATTTTCATTGTGAGCTGAAGAGCCAGAGAGGTAGTCATGTCCCAGCAAGACACCTACAGTCTCTGTTCAGTGCTCCAGGCAATAGAAATCCAGAAATATTGTGCTGTTTAAGTGTGCTATTGTCAGCTTATAGTACTTATTGTATGAATGGTGTAGTATCATTTTCTGTCAGTCTCCTGAAATTTGGTTACAATTATGGTCATTGTAAACAGCAGTTCTTTTTTTGTTGTTTTGTTTTTCATTTGATGACTATAAAGGGGAGGAGTGGTTCTTAGGCATTATTGGCCTAAGAGTATAGTACAACCACTGTTCCCTTCCTCTAGTGTGGCCTCCAGGTGTGGTTTGAAAGGAATACTTTTAAACAAAGCCTCAGTCTTGAGGTTTTAATATTCTGTATTTTTCTTCCATTGATTTAAAATGTATCTTGCTTTTTTCTTTAATAGTGGATGAGAGCTCTGAAGAGGACTCTTCAAGGAGGTAGGTTTTTATGGATGTTTTAAATTATATGTTTAACTAAGGGAACATGGAGAAGAGAAACTAATGGTTGTTGAGTGTTCTACTCTGGGTTAGACACTACATTACGTGCTTAACATATGCGACCTCATAGAGTCATCACAGCAGCTTTGTAAAGTAGCTGTGTCCTACTTTTACTTAATTAGACAACTGTGGTTTCAGGAGGTTAATGAATTGACCCTGGTTAAAATGAGCTGACCTGTGATTTGACAATTGGCCTTCCTGGCTCCCATGTCCACGCCCATGGCCCTCAGCAGAGACTGAGAAGTACCCATGTAGCATATAAGTTAAAGATATAAATTAGTTCTTTGAAGTGTACATTTTAAGTTTCGACATTGTGGGGAAACTCCCTGTACTCCCTTAGAGTAAAGGAGAGAAGTGGTGCCATCTCAGTAAGTGGTATCCCTGCTGATCTACCAAGACTCTCATTTTGGATGGACTCAGATTCGTCTCCAAACCTTGAACAGACAATGGAGAAGGAAAAGCCTATTCTTCCACTCTAAGTCATCAGGTTTATTCCAGTGTGGGCAAACAAGAATTATTTCAATCCATGAATTGGATTTTCAGTTTAGCAATTAGAACTTTTAGTGAAAAATTATTTTTAGGCTCTGCCGATACATTGGCTGTCACTCTGTTATGGAAACTAAGAATGAGTGTTAACTAGATATTTCATAGATTGGGAGAGATGGATGCAGAAATAGGTAACAAAAAACTTTTTTGGAGACTTCCCTGGGGATGCAGTGGTTAAGATGGTTAGTAAGACATCTTCCAATGTAGGCAGTGTGGGTTCAATACTGGTTCAGAGAAGCTAAGATCTCACATGACCCAGGGTCAGACAGCCAAAACATAAAATAGAAGCACCATTGGAACTAATTCAGTAAAGACTTTAAAAGTGGTGCACATCAAGAAATCTTTAAAAAATAAAAAAAAAAAGCTGTTTTAAAACAGGCCAAATTTTATTCATGTCAAGAAAGTTCATTTAATATAGAGACAAACTGTCACTTTTTTTTTCTTTTGTTCAAGGACATGAGCTCACTCATTTTTTTAATTTTATTTTTTAACTTTATAATATTGTATTGGTTTTTGCCATATATCAACATGAATCCGCCACAGGTATACACGTGTTCCCATCCTGAACCCTCCTCCCTCCCCGTACCATCCCTCTGGGTCGTCCCAGTGCACCAGCCCCAAGCATCCAGTATCGTGCATCAAACCTGGGCTGGCGACTCATTTCATATGTGATATTATACATGTTTTAATGCCATTCTCCCAAATCATCCCACCCTCTCCCTCTCTCACAGAGTCCAAAAGACTGTTCTATATATCAGTGTCTCTTTTGCTGTCTCGTATACAGTGTTATTGTTTCCATCTTTCTAAATTCCATATGTATTCGTTAGTATACTGTATTGGTGTTTTTCTTTCTGGCTTATTTCACGCTGTATAATAGGCTCAAGTTTCATCCACCTCATTAGAACTGATTCAAATGTATTATTTTTAATGGCTGAGTAATATTCCATTGTGTATATGTACCACAGCTTTCTTATCCATCCATCTGGTGATGGACATCTAGGTTGCTTCCATGTCCTGGCTATTATAAACAGTGCTGTGATGAACATTGGGGTACACGTGTCTCTTTCAATTCTGGTTTCCTCAGTGTGTATGCCCAGCATTGGGATTGCTGGGTCATAAGGCAGTTCTATTTCCAGTTTTTAAAGTAATCTCCACACTGTTTTCCATAGTGGCTGTACTAGTTTGCATTCTCACCAAAAGTGTAAGAGGGTTCCCTTTTCTCAACACCCTCTCCAGCATTTATTGCTTGTAGACTTTTGGATCACAGCCATTCTGACTGGCGTGAAATGGTACCTCATAGTGGTTTTGATTTGCATTTCTCTGATAATGAGTGATGTTGAGCATCTTTTCATGTGTTTGTTAGCCATCTGTATGTTTTCTTTGGAGTAAAGTCTATTTAGTTCTTTGGCCCATTTTTTGATTGGGTCATTTATTTTTCTGGAATTGAGCTGTAGGAGTTGCTTGTATATTTTTGAGATTAGTTGTTTGTCAGTTGCTTCATTTGTTATTATTTTCTCCCATTCTGAAGGCTGTCTTTTCACCTTGCTAATAGTTTCCTTTGTTGTGCAGAAGCTTTTAAGTTTAATTAGGTCCCATTTTTTAATTTTTGCCTTTGTTTCCAATATTCTGGGAGGTGGGTCAATCCTGCTGTGGTGTATGTCAGAGAGTGTTTTGTCTATGTTCTCCTCTAGGAGTTTTATAGTTTCTGATCTTACATTTAGATCTTTAATCCATTTTGAGTTTATTTTTGTGTATGGTGTTAGAAAGTGCTCTAGTTTCATTCTTTTACAAGTGGTTGACCAGTTTTCCCAGCACCACTTGTTAAAGAGATTGTCTTTAATCCATTGTATATTCTTGCCTCCTTTGTCAAAGATAAGGTGTGCATAGGTGCATGGCTTTATCTCTGGGCTTTCTATTTTGTTCCACTGATCTATATTTCTGTCTTTGTGACAGTACCATAGTGTCTTGATGACTGTGGCTTTGTAGTAGAGCCTGAAGTCAGGCAGGTTGATTCCTCCAGTTCCATTCTTCTTTCTCAAGATTACTTTGGCTATTCGAGGTTTTTTGTATTTCCATACAAATTGTGAAAGTAATTTTTCTAGCTCTGTGAAGAATACCGTTGGTAGCTTGATAGGGATTGCATTGAATCTATAAATTGTTTTGGGTAATATACTCATTTTTACTATATTGATTCTTCCAATCCATGAACATGGTATATCCATCTATTAGTGTCCTCTTTGATTTCTTTCACCAGTGTTTTATAGTTTTCTATATATAGGTCTTTAGTTTCTTTAGGTAGATATATTCCTAAGTATTTTATTCTTTTCGTTGCAATGGTGAATGGAATTGTTTCCTTAATTTCTCTTTCTGTTTTCTCATTATTAGTGTATAGGAATGCAAGGGATTTCTGGGTGTTGATTTTATATCCTGCAACTTTACTATATTCATTGATTAGTTCTAGTAATTTTCTGGTGGAGTCTTTAGGGTTTTCTATGTAGAAGATCATATCATCTTCAAACAGTGAGAGTTTTACTTCTTCTTTTCCAATTTGGATTCTTTTTATTTCTTTTTCTGCTCTGATGGTTACTATGGCCAAAACTTCCAAAACTATGTTGAATAGTAATGGTGAAAGTGGGCACCCTTGTCTTGTTCCTGACTTTAGGGGAAATGCTTTCAATTTTTCATCATTGAGAATCATGTTTGCTGTAGGTTTGTCATATATAGCTTTTATTATGTTGAGGTATGTTCCTTCTATTCCTGCTTTCTGGAGAGTTTTTTATCATAAATGGATGTTGAATCTTGTCAAGGGCTTTCTCTGGATCTATTGAGATAATCATATGGTTTTTATTTTTCAATTTGTTAATGTGGTGTATTACATTGATTGATTTGTGGATATTGAAGAATCCTTACATCCCTGGGATAAAGCCCACTTGGTCATGGTGTATGATCTTTTTAATGTGTTGTTGGATTCTGATTGCTAGAACTTTGTTAAGGATCCTCACATCTATGTTCATCCATGCTATTGGCCTGTAGTTTTCTTTTTTTTGTGGGATCTTTGTCAGGTTTTGGTGTTAGGGTGATGGTGGCCTCATAGAATGAGTTTGGAAGTTTACTTGCCTCTGCAATTTTCTGGAAGAGTTTCAGTAGGATAGGTGTTAGCTCTTCTCTAAATTTTTGGTAGAATTCAGCTGTGAAGCCGTCTGGACCTGGGCTTTTGTTTGCTGGAAGATTTCTGATTACAGTTTCAATTTATGTGCTTGTGATGGGTCTGTTAAGATTTTCTATTTCTTCCTGGTCCAGTTTTGGAAAGTTGTACTTTTCTAAGAATTTGTCCATTTCTTCCACGTTGTCCATTTTATTGGCATATAATTGCTGATAGTAGTCTCTTATGATCCTTTGTATTTCTGTGCTGTCTGTTGTGATCTCTCCAATTTCATTTCTAATTTTATTGATTTGATTTTTCTCCCTTTGTTTCTTGATAAGTCTGGCTAATGGTTTGTCAATTTTATTTATCCTTTCAAAGAACCAGCTTTTGGCTTTGTTGATTTTTTGCTACGGTCTCTTTTGTTTCTTTTGCATTTATTTCTGCCCTAATTTTTAAGATTTCTTTCCTTCTACTAACACTGGGTTTCTTAATTTCTTCCTTTTCTAGTTGCTTTAGGTGTAGAGTTAGGTTATTTATTTGACTTTTTTCTTGTTTCTTGAGGTATGCCTGTATTGCTATGAACTTTCCCCTTAGGACTGCTTTTACAGTGTCCCACAGGTTTTGGGTTGTTGTGTTTTCATTTTCATTTGTTTCTATGCAAATTTTGATTTCTTTTTTGATTTCTTCTGTGATTTGTTGGTTATTCAGCAGCGTGTTGTTCAGCCTCCATATGTTGGAATTTTTAATAGTTTTTCTCCTGTAACTGAGATATAATCTTACTGCTTTGTGGTCAGAAAAGATGCTTGGAGTGATTTCAATTTTTTTGAATTTACCAAGGCTAGATTTATGGCCCAGGATGTGATCTGTCCTGGAGAAGGTTCTGTGTGCACTTGAGAAAAAAGTGAAAGTCATTGTTTTGGGGTGAAATGTCCTATAGATATTAATTAGGTCTAACTGGTCTATTGTATCATTTAAATTTTGTGTTTCCTTGTTAATTTTCTGTTTAGTTGATCTATCCATAGGTGTGAGTGGGGTATTAAAGTCTCCCACTATTATTGTTTTATTGTTAATTTCCCCCTTCATACTTGTTAGCATTTGTCTTACATATTGTCGTGCTCCAATGTTGGGTGCATATATATTTATAATTGTTATATCTTCTTCTTGGATTGATCCTTTGATCATTATGTAGTGACCGTCTTTGTCTCTTTTCACAGCCTTTGTTTTAAAGTCTATTTTATCACTCATTTTTATTGTATGTTTTTGCTTTAAAGGTTTCCCAACAAACCTGGCATTGATTTAGGGCCTACATAAAACAATGAAGTCTTAGAGTTTAAAACCAAGGTAAAGTGTTCTGTTGTGAAATTAGTTTTCCGGCTCTGAAATTAGTTTCATGTAGTATTTACTCTTATGATTAGACAGTGGAAGTGACAAATAGATTAAAGGTATTAGATCTGATAAACAGAGTGCCTGAAGAACTATGGATGGAGATTCATGACATTGTACAAGAGGCAGTTATCAAGACCATCCCCAAGAATAAGAAAAGCAAAAAGGCAAAATGGTTGTCTGAGGAAGGCTTCCAAATACCTGAGGAAAGTAGAGAAGCAAAAGGCAAAGGAGAAATGGAAAGATATACCCATTTGAATGCAGAGCTCCAAGAATAGCAAAGAGAGATAAGAAAGCCTTTCTCAGTGATGAATGCAAAGAAATAGAGGAAAGAATAGAATGGGAAAGGCTAGAGATCTCTTGAAGAAAATTAGAGATACCATGGGAACATTTCATGCAAAGATGGACACCGTAAAGGACGAAATGGTATGGGCCTAAGAGAAGCAGAAGATATTAAGATGAGGTGGCAAGAATACACAGAACTCTACAAAAAAGATCTTTATGATCTAGATAACCAGGATGGTGTTATCACTCACCTAGAGCCAAACATCCTGGAATGTGAAGTCAAGTAGGCCTTAAGAAGTATCACTATGACCAAAGCTAGTGGAGGTGATGGAATTGCAGTTGAACTATTTCAAATCCTCAAAGATGATGTTGTGAAAGTGCTGCACTCAATATGCCAGCAAATCTGGAAAACTCATCAGTGGCCACAGGACTGGAAAAGGTCAGTTTTCCTTCCAATCCCAAAGAAAGACAATGCCAAAGAATGTTCAAACTACCATATAATGGCAAACATCTCACATGCTAGCAAAGTAATGCTCAAAATTTTCCAAGCCAGGCTTCAAGAGTGAACCATGAACTTCAGATGTTCAAGCTGGATTTAGAAAAGGCAGAGGAACCAGAGATGGGAATACCAGACCATCTGACCCGCCTCTGGAGAAATCTGTATACAGGACAAGAAGCAACAGTTAGAACTGGATATGGAACAATAGACTGGTTCCAAATCAGGAAAGGAGTACATCAAGGATATAAATTGTCACCCTGCTTATTTTACTTATATGCAGAATACATCATGCAAAGTGCCGGGCTGGATGAAGCACTAGCTGGAATCAAGATAGCTAGAAGAAATATCAATAACCTCAGATACACAGATGACACCATCATGATGGCAGAAATTGAAGAACTAAAGAACCTCTTGATGAAAGTGAAAGAGGAGAGTGAAAAAGTTGACTGACAACAAAACATTCAGAAAAATAAGATCATGGCATCTGGTCCCATCACTTCATGGCAAATAGATGGGGAAACAATGGAAACAGTGACAGACTTCTTTCTTGGGGCTTCAAAATCACTGCAGATGGTGACTGCTGCCATGAAATTAAAAGATGCTTGCTCCTTGGATGAAAAGCTATGCCCATACACACTGAGGAAACCAGAAGGGAAAGAGACATGTGTACCCCAATGTTCATCGCAGCACTGTTTATAATAGCTAGGACATGGAAGCAACCTCGATGTCCATCACCAGATGAATGGATAAGAAAGCTGTGGTACATATACACAATGGAGTATTACTCAGCCATTAAAAAGAATACCTTTGAATCAGTACTAATGAGGTGGATGAAACTGGAGCCTATTACACAGAGTGAAGTAAGCCAGAAAGAAAAACACCAATACAGTATACTAACGCATATATATGGAATTTAGAAAGATGGTAACAATAACCCTGTATACGAGACAGCAAAAGAGACACTGATGTATAGAACAGTCTTTTGGACTCTGTGAGAGGGAGAGGATGGGTTGATTTGGGAGAATGGCATTCAAATATGTATAACGTCATATATGAAATGAGTCACCAGTCCAGGTTTGATGCATGATACTGGATGCTTGGGGCTGATGCACTAGGATGACCCAGACAGATGGTATGGGGAGGGAGGTGGGAGGAGGGTTCAGGATGGGGAACACATGTATACCTGAGATATTAATTTAAATTTTTTTAATAATAAATAAATAAATAAAATAAAATATAAACACATGCTCGAACATAAATACACACATATAGTATAGACAGAGCTATATGTATTTTATAAGCATGGGAGAAAACAATAGCAAATGAAGCATCTGACAAACAATTAATCTCAAAAATATACATGCACTCCTGCAGCTCAAGTCCAGGAAAATAAACGACTCAATCAAAAAATGGGCCAAAGAACTAAATAGACATTTCTCCAAAGAAGACATACAGATGGCTAACAAACACATGAAAAGATGCTCAACATCACTCATTATCAGAGAAATGCAAATCAAAACCACAATGAGGTACCATTTCAAGCCAGTCAGAATGGCTGCTATCTAAAAGTCTACAAGCAATAAATGCTGGAGAGGGTGTCAAGAAAAGGGAACCCTCTTACACTGTTGGTGGGAACGCAAACTAGTACAGCCACTATGAAGAACAGTGTGGAGATTCCTTAAAAAACTGGAAATAGAACTGCCTTAGGACACAGCAATCCCACTGCTAGGCATATACACCGAGGAAACCAGAATTGAAAGAGACATGTGAACACCAATGTTCATCGCCACACTGTTTATAATAGCCAGGACATGGAAGCCACCTAGATGTCCATCGGCAAATGATATGGAGGCGGTCCTAAGATGGTGGAAGACAAATTCATCAAAAGAACATTTAAACGCTGAGTAAAATCCACAAAACAACTTCTGAATGCCAGCAGAGGACATCAGGCACCCAGAAAAGCAGCCCATTGTCTTTGAAAGGAGATAGGAAAAATATAAAAGACAAAAAAAAAGAGACAAAAGAGGTAGGGACAGAGCTCCGTCCCAGTAAGGGAGTCTTAAAAAGAGAGAAGTTTCCAAACACCAGGAAACACTCTCACTGCTGAGTCTGTGCTGAGCCTTGGAAGCACAGAGGGCAACATAATAGGGAGGAAAAATAAGTAAATAATTAAAACCCATGGATTACGAGACCAATGGTAACTCCCCAAGTGGAGAAACAGCGCAGACGCCTGCACCCACCACTAGCAAGCGGGGGCTGGGCAAGGAGGTGCAGGCTGCATTGCTTAGAGTAAGGATCAGGCTGGAATGCCCCCAAGGGTAATCAGAGCAAACTAATTAGAGCTAGCAAACCAGACTGTGGGATAGCTACCACGCGAAAAGCCCTAAGACACCCCCAGGCCTGTGCACAGAGCAAAGGGCAGAACAGAACTAACTGGCTGCAGACCATCCCCCTCTGGTGACAGGCAGCCAGAGCCGGAAGGGGGAAATTGCAGCCCCAGAGAGACATTATCTACCAGCCTCTGAGGACTACCCGAGTGCCTGAACCTGAGCGGCTTAGACCTGGGAGGTGCATGCAGCCCAGGGCCAGCCTCAGACAGTTCCCGGAAGAGCAACCTAGAGCCTGAGCTGTGTGGGCAGGGAGGGTGCACGTGCCGTGAGCGGGGGCAGGCCCAGTGTGGCTGAGACACTACGAGTACACGCCAGTGTTATTTGTTTGCAGCGTCCCTCCCTCCCCACAGTAGGACTGAACAAGTGAGCCTAAAAAAGCATCCACCACCGCCCCCTTGTGTGAGGGTGGAAATCAGACACTGAAGAGACCAGCAAACAGAAGCTAAAACCGAGGGAACGGCCTTGGAAGTGACAGGTGCAATAGATTAAAACCCTGTAGTTAGTACCTACTACATAGGAAGGGGCCTATAGATCTCGAGAAATATAAGCTGGACCAAGAAACTATCTGAAAATGAACTGACCCCACACTGCCCACAACAACACCAGAGAAAGTCCTAGATATATTTTTGCTATTTTTACGATCATTGTTTTCTCTTTTTTTTCTTCTTTTTTTTCTTTTCTTCTCTTTCTTTTTTCTATTTTTTTCCTTTTCCTTTTTTTAACTTTTTAAAAAATTTTAAGTCCTCTATTACTCCTTTAGTTTTCATTTTTATAACTTACTATTACTTCTCATAAAAGACTGTTTTTTGTGACTTTGTTTTTTTCTTCTTCTTCTTTTCTTTAATACTGCATTTTTGAAAATCCAACCTCTACTCTAGAATTCTAATTTTTTCTTTTTGGTATTTGTTATCAATTCTGTACCTTTAAGAACCCAATCTTCAGTACCTATATTTATTTGGGAGCAAGATTACTGGCTTGACTGCTCTCTCCTGCTTTGGACTCTCCTTTCTCTCCACTAGGTCCCCTCTGTCTCCTCCCTTCCCCTTCTCTTCTCCACCCAACTCTCTGAATCTCTAAGTATTCCAGATGGTGGAGGACACTCAGGGAACTGATTACTGGCTGGATCTGTCCCTCTCCTTTTCATTCCACCCTTTTATCCTCCTGGCCACCTCTGTCTCCTTCCTCCCTCTTCTCTTCTCTGTATAATTCCATGAGCATTTCTGAACGGTCCAGACTGTGGAGCACACATGCTACTGCTGCTGCTAAGTCGCTTCAGTCGTGTTCGATTCTATGCTACCCCATAGACAGCAGCCCACCAGGCTCCGCCGTCCCTGGGATTCTCCAGGCAAGAACACTGGAGTGGGTTGCCATTTCCTTCTCCAATACATGAAAGTGAAAAGTGAAAGTGAAGTCACTCAGTTGTAGCCAACCCTTCGCGTCCCCATGGACTGCAGCCCACCAGGCTCCTCCGTCCATGGGATTCATGGAGCTCACATAAGGAAGTGATTACTGGCTAGCTTGCTCTCTCCTCTTTTGATTCCACCTCATCTCATTCGGGTCACCTCTAACTCCCTCTTCCCTCTTTTCTTCTCCATGTAACTCTGTGAACCTCTCTGGGAGTCCCTCACTGTGGAGAAACTTTTCATCTTAAACCTAGATGTTTTATCAATGGTGTTGTATAGAAGGAGAAGTCTTGAGACTACTGTAAAAATAAGACTGAAAACCAGAAGCAGGAGGCTTAAGTCCAAATCCTGAGAACATTATAGAACATCTGACTCCTGGGAACATTAAGTGATAGGAACATTAAGTGATAGGAGCTCATCAAACACCTCCATACCTACACTGAAACCAAGCACCACCCAAGGGCCAACAAGTTCCAGAGCAAGATATACCACGTAAATTCTCCAGCAACACAGGAACACAGCCCTGAGCTTCAATATACAGGGTGCCCAAAGTTACTCCAAATCCATTGACACCTCATAACTCATTACTAGACACTTCACTGCACTATAGAGAGAAGAAATCCAGCTCCACCCACCAGAACACCAACACAGGCTTCCCTAACCAAGAAACCTTGACAAGCCACGGATACAACCCCACCCACAGTGAGGAAACTCCATAATAAAGAGAACTCCACAAACTGCCAGAATACAGAAAGGACACCCCAAACTCAGCAATATAAACAAGATGAAGAGACAGAGGAATACCCAGCAGGTAAAGGAACAGGATAAATGCCCATCAAACCAAACAAAAGAGGAAGAGATAGGGGATCTACCTAATAAAGAATTCCAAATAATGATAGTGAAAATGATCCAAAATCTTGAAATAAAAATGGAATCACAGATAAATAGCCTGGAGGCAAGGATTGAGAAAATGCAAGAAAGGTTTAATAAGGACCTAGAAGAAATACAAAGGTGTCCATAAATAATGAATAATGCCATAAATGAGATAAAAAACACTCTGGAGGCAACAAATAGTAGAATAACAGAGGCAGAAGATAGGATTAGTGAAATAGAAGATAGAATGGTAGAAATGAATGAATCAGAGAGGAAAAAAGAAAAACGAATTAAAAGAAATGAGGATAATCTCAAAGACCTCCAGGACAATATTAAAAGCCACAACATTCGAATCATAGGAGTCCCAGAAGAAGAAGACAAAAAGAAAGACCATGAGAAAATACTTGAGGAGATAGTAGTTGAAAACTTCCCTAAAATGGGGAGGGAAATAATCACCCAAGTCCAAGAAACCCAGAGAGTCCCAAACAGGATAAACCCAAGGCAAAACACCCCAAGACACATATTAATCAAATTAACAAAGATCAAACACAAAGAACAAATATTAAAAGCAGCAAGGGGAAAACAACAAATAACACACAAGGAAATTCCCTTAAGGATAACAGCTGATCTTTCAATAGAAACTCTTCAAGCCAGGAGGGAATGGCAAGACATACTTAAAGTGATGAAAGAAAATAACCTACAGCCCAGATTACTGTATCCAGCAAGGATCTCATTCAAATATGAAGGAGAAATCAAAAGTTTTACAGACAAGCAAAAACTGAGAGAATTCAACACCACCAAATGAGCTCTTCAACAAATGCTAAAGGATATTCTCTAGACAGGAGACACAAAAACGATGTATAAACTCGAACCCAAACAGTAAAGTAAATGGCAATGGGATCATACTTATCAATAATTACCTTAAACGTAAATCGGTTGAATGCCCCAACCAAAAGACAAAGACTGGCTGAATGGATACAAAAACAAGACCCCTACACCTCAAAACATGGGACACATACAGACTGAAAGTGAAGGGTTGGAAAAAGATATTCCATGCAGATAGAGGTCAAAAGAAAGCAGGAGTAGCAATACTCATATAAGATAAAATAGACTTTAAAATAAAGTCTGTGAAAAGAGACAAAGAAGGACACTATATAATGATCAAAGGATCAATCCAAGAAGAGGATATAACAATTATAAATATATATGCACCCAACATAGGAGCACTGCAATATGTAAGACAAATGCTAACAAGTATGAACGGGGAAATTAACAATAACACAATAATAGTGGGAGACTTTAATACCCCACTCACACCTATGGATATATCAACTAAACAGAAAATTAACAAAGAAACACAAACTTTAAATGATACAATAGACCAGTTAGACCTAATTGATATCTATAGGACATTTCACCCCAAAACAATGAATTTCACCTGTTTCTCAAGCTCACATGGAAACTTCTCCAGGATAGATCACATCCTGGGCCATAAGCCTAGCCTTGGTAAAGTCGAAAAAATTGAAATCATTCCAAGCATCTTTTCTGACCACAATGGAGTAATATTAGATCTTAATTACAGGAGAAAAACTATTAAAAATTCCAACCTATGGAGGCTGAACAACACGCTGCTGAATAACCAACAAATCACAGAAGAAATTAAAAAAAGAAATCAAAATATGCATAGCAATGAATGAAAATGAAAACACAACAACCCAAAACCTATGGGACACTGTAAAAGCAGTGCTAAGGGGAAAGTTCATAGCAATACAGGCATACCTCAAGAAACAAGAAAAAAGTCAAATAAATAACCGAACCCTACACCTAAAGCAACTAGAAAAGGAAGAAATGAAGAACCCCAGGGTTAGTAGAAGGAAAGAAATCTTAAAAAATTATGGCAGAAATAAATGCAAAAGAAACAAAGGAGACCATAGCAAAAATCAACAAAGCCAAAAGCTGGTTCTTTGAAAGGATAAATAAAATTGACAAACCATTATCCAAAATCATCTAGAAACAAAGGGAGAAAAATCAAATCAATAATATTAGAAATGAAAACAGAGAAATCACAACAGACAACATACACATTCAAAGGATCATAAGAGACTACTATCAGCAATTATATGCCAATAAAATGGACAACATGGAAGAAATGGACAAATTCTTAGAAAAGTACAACTTTCCGAAACTGAACCAGGAAGAAATAGAAAATCTTAACAGACCCATCACAAGTACGGAAATTGAAAGTGTAATCAGAAATCTTCCAGCAAATAAAAGCCCAGGTCCAGATGGCTTCACAGCAAAGCAACCTAGATGTCCATCGGCAGATGAATGGTTAAGAAAGCTATGGTACATATACACAATGGAGTATTACTCACCCATTAAAAAGAATACATTTGAATCAGTTCTAATGAGGTGGGTGAAACTGGAGCCTATTATACAGAGTCAAGTAAGCCAGAAAGAAAAACACCAATACAGTATCAGATCAGATCAGATCAGTTGCTCAGTTGTGTCTGACTCTTTGCGACCCCATGAATTGCAGCACGCCAGGCCTCCCTGTCCATCACCAACTCCCAGAGTTCACTCACACTCACGTCCATAGAGTCAGTGATGCCATCCAGCCATCTCATCCTCTGTCGTCCCCTTCTCCTCCTGCCCCCAATCCCTCCCAGAATCAGAGTCTTCTCCAATGAGTCAACTCTTCGCATGCGGTGGCCAAACTACTGGAGTTTCAGCTTTAGCATCATTCCTTCCAAAGAAATCCCAGGGCTGATCTCCTTTAGAATGGACTGGTTGGATCTCCTTGCAGTACAAGGGACTCTCAAGAGTCTTCTCCAACACCACCGTTCAAAAGCACCAATTCTTCAGTTCTCAGCCTTCTTCACAGTTCAACTCTCACATCCATACATGACCACAGGAAAAACCATAGCCTTGACTAGACGAACCTTTGTTGGCAAAGTAATGTCTCTGCTTTTGAATATGCTATATAGTTTGCTCATAACTTTCCTTCCAAGGAGTAAGCGTCTTTTAATTTCATGGCTGCAGTCACCATCTGCAGTGATTTTGGAGCCCAGAAAAATACTAACGCATATATATGGAATTTAGAAAGATGGTAACGACAACCCTGTATGCGAGACAGTAAAAGAGACACAGATGTATAGTGCTGGGAGCCGGCATATTGCATATTGAGTGCATATTGCATATTGAGTGCAGCACTTTCCACAGCATAATCTTTCAGGATCTGGAATAGCTCAACTGGAATTCTATCACTGCCGGGAGGCAGCGTGAGGAACTCCACCCGTGGCAAAGGTCATGAGGAAGGAGGCTCGGCATACACAAACGCGGGATCGAGCCTCAGGAGTCCCCCTGGAAATTCTCGAGCATCTACCCCCAAAACCAGAGTCTGCCTACTTTCTGCTTTGTGCTTTCACCTACACCTCTGACTTTACAGGGGGCTGTCCCCCACTACCTATCTCTGAAAAAAGAGTTAGCTTACAGCTTCAGTTAATAATTCCTGGGTGTGACAGTGTTTCAACCTACAAACTCCTTTGGAAATCCTCTAGCCTGCCTGAATAGGTTTTTCCGGCCACATGTGATTGTTCAGAGCCTCCCAACTGTGAGAGGCATGAGATGTTCTAAACTGTCTAAATACAGATTCCTTTGAGCAGTTAAAAGATTGATTAGAAATTGTATTGGTGAAGGGTTTTTCACTTGTTGGGCCAATGTTTGCTGCTAAGTCTCCATATCCCTTACCTGTTGTGTCCCTGGCAGTGTATTGATTAATATAATTGGTGTAAGTAGTAGTTTTAATGTTTGTAACCTTGGACCCTTGAGTTAATTCTTTTTTGTTGTAGCCCACCACACCTTTGCCCTATAGGAATGCAACTTTAATGCTTTTGGAGGGTGACGCCTGCCTAATCACCTTTAGAGAAAAATAAGTTTTCTGAAGAAAGGGTCTTAAAATGTTAACAGGCTTCCAGGCCAGAAGATGATGCAAATCACCTAAACTTTTGCATATGATAAGTTTGCAGGAAGAAAGCCTGGCTTACTGCATGACTCTACCCCTTACCCCATTATCCTCTATGCATAACTTAAGGTATAAAAACTACTTTGAAAAATAAAGTGTGAGCCTTGTTCACCAAAACTTGGTCTCCCCATGTCGTTCTTTCTCTCACCTTCTGGCTGAATTATTCAGCCTCTTTTCTCCACTGAATTTCTTCACTGAGCTATCCTCATTCTATTACTCTTTATATCTTTGATGAATATTTAAATAAATAGGTCACCTATGCCGTCTCTCCTTCAAATACCCTGGATCAGCCGGGGCAGGACCCTGGCAGTATAGAAAAGTCTTTGGACTCTGTGGGAGAGGGAGAGGGAGAGGGAGAGGGAGAGGGGGGATGATTTGGGAGAATGGCATTAAAATATGTATAATATCATATAAGAAATGAATCGCCAGTCCAGGTTCAATGCAGGATACAGGAAGCTTGGGGCTGGTGCACTGGGATGACCCAGAGGGATGGTATGGGAAGGGAAGTGGGAGGGGGGTTCAGGAGGGGGAACACATGTACACCTGTGGCGGATGCATGTTGATGTATGGGAAAACCAATACAATATTGTAAAGTTAAAAAAAAATAATAAAAACACCCAGGACCAATCTCCTTTAGAATGGACTGGTTGGATTTCATTGCCATCCAAGGGCCTCTCAAGAGTCTTCTCCAACACCAGACAAATGCAAATCAAAACCACAATGAGGTACCTTCTAACAGCGCTCAGAATGGCTGCTATCCAAAAATCTACAAACAATAAATGCTGAAGAGGGTGTGGAGAAAAGGAAACTTTCTTACACTGTTGGTGGGAATGGAAACTAGTACAGCCACTATGGAGAACAGTGTGGAGATTCCTTAAAAAACTGGAAATAGAACTGCCATATTACTCAGCAATCCCACTGCTGGGCATACACAGCGAGGAAACCAGACTTGAAAGAGACATGTGTGCCCCGATGTTCATCGCAGCACTGTTTATAACAGCCAGGACATGGAAGCAACCTAGATGTCCATTGGCAGATGAATGGATAAGACAGCTGTGGTACATATACACAATGGAATATTACTCAGTTATTAAAAAGAATGCATTTGAATCAGTTCTAATGAGGTAGATGAAACTGGAGCCTATTATACAGAGTGAAGTAAGTCAGAAAGAAAAACACCAATACAGAGTACTAACACATATATATGGAATTTAGAAAGATGGTAACAATGACCCTATATGTGAGACAACAAAAGAGACACAGATGTAAAGAACAGACTTTTGGACTCTGTGGGAGAAGGCAAGGGTGGGATGATTTGAGAGAATAGCATTGAAACATGTATATTACCATATGTGAAACAGATCACCAGTCCAGGTTCGATGTATGAGACAGGGTGCTCAGGGCTGGTGCAGTGGGATGACCCTGAGGGATAGGATGGGGAGGGAGATGGGAGGGGGATTCAGGATGGGGAAAACAGGTACACCCATGACTGATTCATGTCAATGAATGGCAAAAAACACTACAATATTGTAAAGTACTTAGCTTCCAATTAAAATAAATAAATTAATTAATTAAAAGAAAGCTGTGATACATATACACAATGGAGTATTACTCAGCCATTAAAAAGAATGCATTTGAATCAGTTCTAATGAGGTGAATGAAACTGGAACCTATTATACAGAGTCAAGTAAGCCAGAAAGAAAAACACCAATACAGTATAATAACACATATATATGGAATTTAGAAAGATGGTAACAATAACCCTGTATACGAGACAGCAAAAGAGACACAGATGTATAGAACAGTCTTTTGGACTCTGTGGGAGAGGGAGAGGGTGGGATGATTTGAGAGAATGGCATTGAGACATGTATAATATCATATATGAAACGAATTGCCAGTCCAGGTTCGATGCAGGATACAGGATGCTTGGGGCTGGTGCACTGGGATGACCCAGAGTGATGGTACGGGGAGGGAGGTGGGAGGGGGTTTCAGGATGGGGAACACGTGTACACCTGTGCTGGATTCATGTTGATGTATGGCAAAACCGATACAATATTGTAAAGTAATTAGCCTCCAATTAAAATAAATAAATTTAAATTTAAAAAAGCATGTACTGTCCTTCATCTCATTTCTGTTTTATAATTTAAAAAAAAACTTTTAAAATATGAATTAATTCAAATGTATATGGTACATTCTGTTGTCTTCACTGTCTTTTAGCTTTTTTCTTTCACTGGTCAAGAGAGTTATCTTTGACAACAACCAGTCTATAAAGAGACAATGAGGAATGTGAAAGAGAAATAATAATTTCTAGAATAGAAGAAGTTATAAATTCCTTACTTCATATCTCATCAAACATTAAATACAAGATAAACTAAAACAGGTAACAAAATTACTTTTTATTAATACTAGTTAGTGATGTACTAGCTACTTCTGGAACTAAGATGAAGATTCTTCAACTAATCATGTTTTTTGAGAAACATGAATTGTAATCACTTTCTGTACCCAACTGAATATATTCAAGCATAGGAAATGCTTAGCCTTAGGTCTTAGAGTATGCTCTCTCCAACACTAGTGTCTCTTCCATATGGTTTTGAACTGGTAAAGAAATGTAAATTCATTCAGATCTATGCCCTGACATTAAAAAAAAAAAAAAGTAAGGCTCAGTGAAGAGCTTGTAGAAAGTAACGTACTTCATAAATGGCATCTAGATTTACATCAAATTTTCTCAAAGATCTTTTTCAGATAATTTTAATTACTGCAGAATAGACAGCTATGCCTCTCTAAAGAGGGGTGCATGGCTAGAAAATTTCCTGACTATAAAAAGATTATTACAGAAAACAATGTTCTGCCTTATTTTACAGATGTACAAAGTGTTACCACATGCAAGTGTAATTGTCTTGATCATATTCTCAAAAGTTTATGCAAGAATAAAGAAGAATGGATAGAGGGAATTGCTCCTCCTTGACTGAATTCATTTTCTTGGGAATTACTGACCACACTGAGATCAAAGTTATCCTATTTACAATTGTTTCTCCTTGTTTATCTCATCAGTCTTCTGGCAAATCTTGGAATGATAATCCTGATTAGGATGGATCCCCAGCTGCACACACCCATGTACTTTTTCCTCAGCCACCTCTCCTTCTGTGATGTCTGCAATTCCACAGCAATTGGGCCGAAGATGCTGGTGGGCATATTTGCTAAGAACAAAACTATCCCCTTCTATGGTTGTGTTCTGCAATTCTTGGTCTTCTGTATCTTTGCAGATTCTGAGTGTCTCCTTCTGGCAGTGATGGCCTATGAGTGGTACAAAGCCGTCAGCAGCCCCTTGCTGTGAGGTGTGCTTCCTGCTCATCGCAGGGGTTTACATGGTGGGAATGGCAGATGCTCTGATACACACAACATTAACATTCTGCTTACGTTTCTGTGGGTCAAATAAGATTAACCACCTTTTTTGTGATGTTCCTCCTCTCCTATTGCTATCTTGTTCAGATACACAGGTCAATGAGTTAGTGATATTAACCGTTTTTGGCTTCATTGAACTGAGTACCATTGCAGGAGTTCTCGTCTTTTATTGTTATATTATCCTTTCAGTCTTGAAGATCCACTCTGCTGAGGGGAGGCTCAAAGTTTTTTCCACCTTCACCTTCCACCTAACTACTGTGGTAATTTTCCAGGGAACTCTGCTCTTCATATATTTCAGGCCAAGTTCTTTCTACTCTCTAGATCAAGACAAAATGACCTCACTGTTTTACACCATTGTGATTCCCATGTTAAACCCTCTGATTTACAGCCTAAGGAATGAAGATATGAAACAGGCCCTAGTAAAATTGAAAACTAAATTGCATTTTTAAATATTTATATCATATGTATGTGTACACATCCACACACACATATATATATATATAGTACTTGTTTAATTAAAAAGTATAAGACATAACACGTGAGAAACATAAATTTCTCAGATTCCTAAATAAAGAAGTATTTGGATTAAACCTCAATCCTAAAATATATTACAATTCCCCTCACAAGTCTGCTTAGTGTGTGTCTAGAATTTAAATGTTGCACTGTTTTTTAAAAAACGTTTGACTTTTCTAATTATGGTAATTTTTGTTTCAGTTTTTCATTCAAATGTTATTTCAATTTCCCTAAGACTTATTGTGCTTTTACTGATCATTTTCAGCGTTTATTTCCTTTATATGTTGTAGTACATCTTGTAGATTGTGTACCAAAAGTTGCTAGTGTTAATATTAAACATTAAGGAATGAAACATTCAAATAATTCATAATAAGTCTTAAAATCATCATGAAATAAAAATTGAGGGCTGTAAATATAAAGGCAAAATGTCTAAAACTATTATAAAGGATATGGCCATATATTTGAAGGACAATAAGCTATGGAAAGACTGTTAATTATCCATTGAAATTTTAAAACCTAAAAACCAACGATTATCTTAAATTTTCTAGTTGCCATTCTAAAATATCCTTATGTGAATGTATTTCAGAATGAAAGTAAAGTCAAACAATTTATTCTGTTATTCAAAATGTCGTTTGTGACACTTTATGGCATATTGGGCTTCCCAGATGTCTCAGTTGTAAAGAATCTGCCTGCCAATGCAGGGGATGAAGGAGACATGGGTTTGATCCCTGGTCAGGAATTCCCCCTGGAGGAGGAAATTACAACCCACTCCAGTATTCTTGCTCGGAGAGTCCTATGAAAAGAGGAGTCTGGCAGGCGACAGTCTATAACATTGCAGAGTCAAACATGACTGAGCTCACACATATGCATGGCATATTAGGAAAAATTCTCATGGTGGAAAAATACTGCAACTAATTCTTATTTTAGATAAAGATTTATTGGCTTCTAATCCTAGCATATTTTATCATTTTATCAAATACTTTAGGAACTGTTGCTTATAAAAAGCAGCTTGATCAAAGCACTGTCTGAAAGTTAAAGTCTAAGACAAATAGGGCATCAGTGGATTGTGATGTAACATATTATCTAATTAATCCATCACCATTCATATGACAGATATTTGTTACAGTATCTAAAGACTGATATGGTTTGCATTTTGGTCCGTTTTATTGGATCTAATGTAAATGATATGAAAAAGAAAGAAATTTGAGCCCATCAGTTGATAGCCAAAAATAGAATTGCAGCAAACAACATCTAGATAATATCTGGCTTTCATGTCTGGAATTACAGAGGTTAAAGATGAAATTATGGGAATACTTTCTAGGGAATTTATAACTCAAATATAAGTTTGGACAGGTGTGTAAAGACTCCTATAATGGCATTTTATAGAAATAGGGAGCAACATATGAAAAGGCTCTGATGTATTCTAGCCAGTCTACTTCAGTGTTCATCACTATCTTTCTTTTTCTCTATATTACATCCCTCTGACATATCACCGATCTTGCTGGAAAATATCTTTTTTCAAGTGCAGTATTATCAGTGACAGTGGATAATGTGCCAATATTATAGTCAAGTTTCCATTCTATAGTCCCTTTCTTCATCCTTGAATTTAAATTCTTAATGGTAAATGTGGCTTGATGATAGACTCGATTACCTATACAACACAGAGACCAGAAAGATACTTAGTGGTCATAGGCTGTAAAACTATATTTGATAGAAAGAGAGCAGTAGTAATGTTCAATAAACAAATACATAAAAGGGTTTCTGTTTAAGCTAGAGGGAGTGACTTTTAATCTCACTGGAAATCTCTCTCCCTAATTAGAAACATTCTTTGGACCAGGTAGTGAGGCCACTCTAAATGGAATTCATCACGCTTCCTTTGCATCCCTCAGATCCCCCTGTGTAAAATGGGGACTTCAGCCAGATTACATGTAAGGTCCTTTCCCATTCTGTTGTTTTCCTCTATTTCTTTGCATTGATCGCTGAAGAAGGCTTTCTTATCTCTTCTTGCTATTCTTTGGAACTCTGCATTCAGATGTTTATATCTTTCCTTTTCTACTTTGCTTTTCTCTTCTCTTCTTTTCACAGCTATTTGTAATGCCTCCCCAGACAGCCATTTTGCCTTTTTGCATTTCTTTTCCATGGGGATGGTCTTGATCCCTTTCTCCTGTACAATGTCACAAACCTCATTCCATAGTTCATCAGGCACTCTATCTATCAGATATAGGCCCTTAAATCTATTTCTCACTGCCAGTAAATTTGGAAAACTCAGCAGTGGCCACAGGAATGGAAAAGGTCAGTTTTCATTCCAATCCCAAAGAAAAACAATGCCAAAGATTGCTCAAACTACTGCACAATTGAACTCATCTCACATGCTAGTAAAGTAATGCTCAAAATTCTCCAAGCCAGGCTTCAGCAATATGTGAACCATGAACTTCCTGATGTTCAAGCTGGTTTTAGAAAAGGAAGAGGAACCAGAGACCAAATTGCCAACATCTGCTGGATCATGGAAAAAGCAAGAGAGTTCCAGAAAAACATCTATTTCTGCTTTATTGACTATGCCAAAGCCTTTGACTGTATGGATCACAATCAACTGTGGAAAATTCTGAAAGAGATGGGAATACCAGACCACCTGATCTGCCTCTTGAGAAATTTGTATGCAGGTCAGGAAGCAACAGTTAGAAGTGGACAAGGAACTACAGACTGGTTCCAAATAGGAAAAAGAGTATGTTAAGGCTGTATATTGTCACCCTGTTTATTTAACTTCTATGCAGAGTACATCATGAGAAACACTGGACTGGAAGAAACACAAACTGGAATCAAGATTGCCGGGAGAAATATCAATAACCTCAGATATGCAGATGACACCACCCCTATGGCAGAAAGTGAAGAGGAACTCAAAAGCCTTTTGATGAAAGTGAAAGTGGAGAGTGAAAAAGTTGGCTTAAAGCTCAACATTCAGAAAAAGAAGATCATGGCATCTGGTCCCATCACTTCATGGAAAATAGATGGGGAAACAGTGGAAACAGTGTCAGAATTTATTTTTCTGGGCTCCAAAAATGACTGCAGAAGGTGACTGCAGCCATGAAATTAAAAGATGCTTACTCCTTGGAAGGAAAGTTATGACCAACCTAGATAGCATTTTCAAAAGCAGAGACATTACTTTGCCAGCAAAGGTTCGTCTAGTCAAGGCTATGGTTTTTCCTGTGGTCATGTATGGATGTGAGAGTTGAACTGTGAAGAAGGCTGAGCGCCGAAGAATTGATGCTTTTGAAGTGTGGTGTTGGAGAAGACTGTTGAGAGTCCCTTGGACTGCAAGGAGATCCAACCGGTCCATTCTGAAGGAGATCAGCCCTGGGATTTCTTTGGAAGGGATCATGCCAAAGCTGAAACTCCAGTAGTTTGGCCACCTCATGCAAAGAGTTGCCTCATTGGAAAAGACTCTGATGCTGGGAGGGATTGGGGGCAAGAGGAGAAGGGGACGACAGAGGATGAGATGGCTGGATGGCATCACTGACTCGATGGACGTGAGTGTGAGTGAACTCTGGGAGTTGGTGATGGACAGGGAGGCCTGGCGTGCTGCGATTCATGGGGTCGCAAAGAGTCAGATACAACTGAGTGACTGATCTAAGCTGATCTGATTTGATAAGGTCCTTTCCAGAGGATACAACCTGCCTCTATGAAAAAGAAAAAAGAAAAAGAAAAAAAAAATGACTCTTCTTCTGTGTAAAGCCATCCATATTTTGGAACAGATTTGAAAAATGGAAAAAAAAAAAAAGAGTCATTTCAGCACTTCATTATCATTTTTAATATAAATTTATTTACTTATTTGGAAGCTAATTACTTTACAGTATTGTATTTGTATTGCCATACATTGACATGAATCCACCACGAGTGTACATGTGTTCCCCATCCTGACCACTCTTCCCACCTCGCTCCCCATCCCATCCCTCTGGGTCATCCCAGTGCACCAGCCCCAAGCACCCTGTATCGAACCTGGACTGGCGATTAATTTCACATATGATAATACACATGTTTCAATGCCTTTCTCTCAAATCATCCCACCCTCGCCCTCTCCCAGAGTCCAAAAGACTGTTCTATGCATCTGTGTTTCTTCTGCTGTCTCAAATGTAGGATTATTGTCACCATCTTTCTAAATTCCATATATATGTGTTATTATACTGTATTGGTGTTTTTCTTTCTGGCTTATTTCACTCTGTATAATAGGCTCCAGTCTCATCCACCTCATTAGAACTGATTCAAATGTATTCTTTTTAATGGCTGAGTAATACTCCATTGTGTATATGTACCACAGCTTTCTTATCCATTCGTCTGCTGATGGACATCTAGGTTGCTTCCATGTCCTGGCTATTATAAACAGTGCTGCGATGAACATTGGGGTACACATGTTTCTTTCAATTCTGAGTGGGATTGCTGGGTAGTATGGCAGTTCTATTTCCAGTTTTTTTTTAAGGAATCTCCACACTGTTCTTCATAGTGGCTGTACTAGTTTTCATTCCCACCAACAGTGTAAGAGGGTTCCCTTTTCTCCACGCCCTCTCCAGCATTTATTGCTTGTAGACTTTTGGATAGCAGCCATTCTGACTGGCATGAAATGGTACCTCATTGTGGTTTTGATTTGCATTTCTCTGATAATGAGTGATGTTGAGCATTTTTTCATGTGTTTGTTAGCCATCTGTATGTCTTCTTTGGAGAAATGTCTATTTAGTTCTTTGGCCCATTTTTTGATTGGGTCGTTTATTTTTCTGGAATTGAGCTGCAGGAGTTGCTTGTATATTTTTGAGATTAGTTGTTTGTCAGTTGCTTCATTTGTTATTATTTTCTCCCATTCTGAAGGCTGTCTTTTCACCTTGCTTAGTTTCCTTTGTTGTGCAGAAGCTTTTAATTTTAATTAGATCCCATTTGTTTATTTTTGCTTTTATTTCCAATATTTTGGGAGGTGGGTCATAGAGGATCCTGCAGTGATTTGTATTGAAGAGTGTTTTGCCCATGATTTCCTCTAGGAGTTTAATAGTTTCTGGTCTTACATTTAGATCTTTAATCCATTTTGAGTTTATTTTTGAGTATGGTTTTTGCAAGTATTCTAGTTTCATTTTTTTTACAAGTGGTTGACCAGTTTTCCAAGCACCACTTGTTAAAGAGATTGTCTTTTCTCCATTGTATAGTCTTGCCTCCCTTGTTGAAGATAAGGTGTCCATAAGTGTGTGGATTTATCTCTAGGCTTTCATTTTGTTCCACTGGTCTATATTTCTGTCTTTGTGTCAGTAGCATGCTGTCTTGATAACTGTGGTTTGTAGCAGATCCTGAAGTCAGACAGGTTGATTCCTCCAATTCCATTCTTTTTTCTCAATATTGCTTTGGCCATTTGAGGTTACTTGTATTCCCATATAAAGTGTGGAATTATTTGTTCTAGTTCTGTGAAAAATAGTGCTGATAGCTAAATAGGGATTGCACTGAATCTATAGATTGCTTTGGGTAGTATATTTATGTTCACTATATTGATTCTTCTGATCCACAAACATGGTATATTTCTCCATCTACTTGTGTCCTCTTTGATTTCTTTCACTAGTGTTTTATAGGTTTATATATATATATAGGTATTTTGTTTCTTTAGGTAGATATATTCTGAAGTGTTTTATTATTTTCATTGCAATGGTGAATGGAACTCTTTCCTTAATTCTCTTTCTGTTTTCTCATTGTTAGTGTATAGAAATACAAGGGATTTCTGTGTGTTGATTTTATATCCTGCAACTTTACTATATTCATTGATTAGCTTTAGAAATTTTCTGGTGGAGTCTTTAGTGTTTTCTATGTATTGAATCATGTCATCTCAAAAGAGTGAAAGTTTTACTTCTTCTTTTCCAATCTGGATTTCTTTTATTTCTTTTTCTGCTCTGATTCCTGTGGTCAAAACTTCCAAAACTATGTTGAATAGTAATGGTGAGAGAGGGCACCTTTGTCTTGTTCCCGACTTTAGGGAAAATGCTTTCAATTTTTCACCATTGGGGATAATGTTTGCTGTGGCTTTGTCATATATAGCTTTTATTTTGTTGAGGTATGTTCCTTCTATTCCTGCTTTCTGGAGGGTTTTTATCATAAATGAATGTTGAATTTTTTAAAAGTCTTTCTCTGCATCTATTGAGATAATCATATGGCTTTTATTTTTCAATGTTAATGTGGTGTATTACATTGATTGATTTGCAGATATTGAAGAATCCTTGCATCCCTGGGATAAAGCCCACTTGGTCATGATGTATTCTTTTTTTTTTTTTTTTATGTTGTTGTTGGATTCTGTTTGATAGAATTTTGTTAAGGATTTTTGCATCTATGTTCATCAGTGATATTGGCCTGTAGTTTGCTTTTTTTGTAGCCTCTTTGTTAGGTTTTGGTATTAGGGTGATGGTAGCCTCATAGAATGAGTTTGGAAGTTTACTTTCCTCTGTAGTTTTCTGGAAGAGTTTGAGTAGTAGAAGTGTTAGCTCTTCTCTAAATTTTTGGTAGAATTCAGATGTGAAGCCATCTGGTCCTGAGCTTTTGTTTTCTGGAAGATTTCTGGAAGATTCTGGAAAAAAAGTTTCAATTTTTGTGCTTGTGATGTGTCTGTTAAGATTTTTCATTTCTTCCTGGTTCAGTTTTGGAAAGTTGTACTTTTCTAAGAATTTGTCCACTTCTTCCAAGTTGTCCATTTTATTGTCATATAATTGCTGATAGTAGTCTCTTATGATCCTTTGTATTTGTGTGTTGTCTATTGTGATCTCTCCATTTGTATTTCTAATTTTGTTGATTTGATCTTACTCCCTTTGTTTCTTGATGAGTCTGGCTAATGGTTTGTCAATTTTATGTATCTTCTCAAAGAACCAGCTTTTGGCTTTGTTGATTTTTGCTATGGTCTCCTTTGTGTCTTTTGCATTTATTTCCGCCCTAATTTTAAAGATTTCTTTCCTTCTACTAACCCTCGGGTTCTTCATTTCTTCCTTTTCAAGTTGCTTTAGGTGTAGAGTTAGGTTATTTATTTTAATTTTTTCTTGTTTCTTGAAGTGAGCCTGTATTGCTCTGAACCTTCCCTTTAGCACTGCTTTTACAGTGTCCCATAGGTTTTGGGTTGTTGTGTTTTCATTTTCATTCATTTCTATGCATATATTTATTTATTCTGTGATTTGTTGGTTATTCAGCAGTGTGTTGTTCAGCCTCCATATGTTGGAATTTTTAATTGTTTTTCTCCTGTAATTGACATCTAATCTTACTGCAATGTGATCAGATCATGTGTACACCCGTGGTAGATTCATGTTGATTCATGGCAAAACCAATACACTATTGTAAAGTAATCAGCCTCCAATTAAAATAAATAAATTTATGTTTTTAAAAAAAAGATGCTTGGAATGATTTCAATTTTTTTTGAATTTACCAAGGCTAGATTTATGGCCCAGGATGTGATCTATCCTGGAGAAGCTTCCATGTGCACTTGAGAAAAAGGTGAAATTTATTGTTTGGGGGTAAAATGTCCTATAGATACCAATTAGCTCTAACTGGTCTATTGTATCATTTAAAGTTTGTGTTTCCTTGTTAATTTTCTATTTAGTTGATCTATCCATAGGTGTGAGTGGGGTATTAAAGTATCCCATTGTTATTGTATTATTGTTAACTTCCCCGTTCATACTTGTTAGCATTTGTCTTACATATTGTGGTGCTCCTATGTTGGGTGCATATATATTTATAATTGTTATATCTTCTTCTTGGATTGATCCTTTGATCATTATGTAGTGTCCTTCTTTGTCTCTTTTCACAGACTTTGTTTTAAAGTCTTTTTATCTGATATGAGTATTGCTACTCCTGCTTTCTTTTGGTCTCTATTTGCGTAGAATATCTTTTTCCAGCCCTTCACTTTCAGTTTGTATGTGTCCCTTGTTTCGAGGTGGGTGTCTTGTAGACAGCATATATAGGGGTCTAGTTTTTGTATCTATTCAGCCAGTCTTTGTCTTTTGGTTGGGGCATTCAACCCATTTACATTTAAGATAATTATTGATAAGTATTACCTCATTGCCTTTTACTTTATTGTTTTCACTTCGAGTTTGTACTCCATTTTTGTGTTTCCTGTCTAGAGAAGATCCTTTAGGATTTGTTGGAGAGCTGGTTTGGTGCTGCTGAGTTTTCTCAGCTTTTGCTTGTCTGTAAAGCTTTTGATTTTGCCTTCATATTTGAATGAGATCATTACTGGGTACAGTAATCTGGGCTGCAGTTTATTTTCTTTCATCACTTTAAGTATGTCTTGCCATTCCCTTCTGTCCTGAAGAGTTTCTATTGAAAGATAGCTGTTATCCTTAGAAGAATCCCCTTCTGTGTTATTTGTTGTTTTTCCCTTGCTGCTTTTAATATTTGTTCTTTGTGTTTGATCTTTGTTAATTTGATTAATATGTGCCTTGGGGTGCTTTGCCTTTGGTTTATCCTGTTTGGGGCTCCCTGAATTTTTTGGACTTGGGCACTTCATTTTCAAACAAAGAATTGTATGGCCTGTTATTCAAATTCAGAATCTGATAGATTCCTCATGGAAGTAGATATTCAACCTTACTAGTGCTCAGGCAAATAAAACTGAAACAAAAAGTAAAGTCATATTTTATCATCTACAGAATGGCAAGATATAAGCAATTGAAGTATCAACTACTGGTGGAGTTGTGAAGCACCATGGCCTTCACACATTGATAGTAGATGGAAAATTGCCACAGCACTTGGTAAAACTCCATGG
The DNA here is from genome assembly GCF_029407905.1 of Bubalus kerabau. NCBI lineage: Eukaryota > Metazoa > Chordata > Mammalia > Artiodactyla > Bovidae > Bubalus > Bubalus kerabau. The sequence continues at coordinate 45,642,036 of NC_073625.1, forward strand.
CTGACTCTTCTATAGCTCGCTATACAAATGTCTTAGGACTAAAAATACCATGCCTGGAATTATGCCCAAGAGGGAAGGATGAATATCTTCACTAAAAGTCATGTACAGAAATACTCACCATAGTAGTATTTTAAATACTATAACAGTGAAAATAACTCATTAATTTTTGCCCAGTACATTAGAATAGGACTTGACAAGCTTGTCTTTAATGTTTTAATAGTCTATATTTTAGGCTTTGTAGGCCATAAACTCTTAGCCACGCCTAAACAGTTTTTTGCTGTATCCCTAAAGCAACCATTTGTGATACACATAGAAATGGTGTGTCTCAGCTTAGGTAAAATATTATGGATCAAGTTTGCTCACTTCTGATCTGGATTAGATAAATAACTTTATGGTAAGTTTGCATGTTGAAAAAGTAGACTGCAATGTAGATCACAAACATAATACTGAATGAAAGAAGCCAGACATAATAGTGTAAAGGCAATATTGTTTCCCTGGTATATACCTCAAAAATACACAAACGAAGTCACATATTGTAAAAGTTGCTCAGTCGTGTCTGACTCTTTGTGACCCCATGAACTATACAATCCATGGAATTCTCCAGGACTGAAGTGACTTAGCAGCAGCAGCAGCAGCAGCAGCAGCAGCTTTTCCCTTCTCCAGTGGATTTTCCCAACCCAGGGTTTGAACCCATGTCTCCCACATTGCAGGCGGAGTCTTTACCAGCTGAGCCACAGGGGAAGCTCTAATGTTTTGTAGTGAACACTAATTTGTGATGGATGTGGGGAAAATTGCCAAGATATTAAATTTTTCTTTGGTCTGTTTATAGTTTCATTTCTGAAAATGTATTTTCAGTATACTTTTTTTTAGGTGAAACTCTATGTATATTAAACTCTGATTTTCCTTTTTTTTTTTTCCTTAAGCACAGTGCATTTAATGAGAAATGGTAAGAAACCTTATTTGTATTTTTTTTCTTATTTGTATTTTTAAATCTAAAGCCTTGTTGTACAAAATGAATGATCAGTGTACATATGTGATTTTAGTGTAGTGCATAATTCCACAGAGTATGTACAGTATTCATCTTTATGTTATTAGAAGTGCTGCCTTGCTTATAGAAAAACGCTGTCTTTATTCACACATTGGCTTTCCCAGTAATTCTCTTAGCTGCAGTGAGACATAATGTATTTAGTACTGTGTCATCCAATGAACTCTGTGTCACAGTACTCTAGGTTTGAAGAAAAGAAATGATATTCCAAAAAAAAGTAATTTCCTTTTCATGTGTTTGTTAGCCATTTGTATGTCTTCTTTGGAGAAATGTCTATTTAGTTCTTTGGCCCATTTTTTGATTGGGTCATTTATTTTTCTGGGGTTGAGCTGTAGGAGTTGCTTGTATATTCTCGAGATTAGTTGTTTGTCAGTTGCTTCATTTGCTATTATCTTCTCCCATTCTGAAGGCTGTCTTTTCACCTTGATAATAGTTTCCTTTGATGTGCAGAAGCTTTTAAGGTTAATTAGGTCCAATTTGTTTATTTTTGCTTTTATTTCCAATATTCTGGGAGGTGGGTCATAGAAGATCCTGCTGTGATGTATGTCAGAGAGTGTTTTGCCTATGTTCTCCTCTAGGAGTTTTATAGTTTCTGGTCTTATGTTTAGATCTTTAATCCATTTTGAGTTTATTTTTGTGTATGGTGTTAGAAAGTGTTCTAGTTTCATTCTTTTACAAGTCGTTGACCAGAGTTCCCAGCACCACTTGTTAAAGAGATTGTCTTTAATCCATTGTATATTCTTGCTTCCTTTGTCAAAGATAAGGTGTCCATATGTGCATGGATTTATCTCTGGGCTTTCTATTTTGTTCCATTGATCTATATTTCTGTCTTTGTGCCAGTACCATACTGTCTTGATAACTGTGGCTTTGTAGTAGAGCCTGAAGTCAGGTAGGTTGATTCCTCCAGGTCCATTCTTCTTTCTCAAGATCGCTTTGGCTATTCGAGGTTTTTTGTATTTCCATACAAATTGTGAAATTATTTGTTCTAGCTCTGTGAAGAATACTGTTGGTAGCTTGATAGGGATTGCATTGAATCTATAGATTGCTTTGTGTAGTATACTCATTTTCACTATATTGATTCTTCCAATCCATGAACATGGTATATTTCTCCATCTGTTAGTGTCCTCTTTGATTTCTTTCACCAGTGTTTTATAGTTTTCTATATATAGGTCTTTAGTTTCTTTAGGTAGATATATTCCTAAGTATTTTATTCTTTCCGTTGCAATGGTGAATGGAATTGTTTCCTTAATTTCTCTTTCTGTTTTCTCATTATTAGTGTATAGGAATGCAAGGGATTTCTGGGTGTTGATTTTATATCCTGCAACTTTACTATAGTCACTGATTAGTTCTAGTAATTTTCTGGTGGAGTCTTTAGGGTTTTCTATGTAGAGGATCATGTCATCTGCAAACAGTGAGAGCTTTACTTCTTCTTTTCCAATTTGGATTCCTTTGATTTCTTTTTCTGTTCTGATTGCTGTGGCCAAAACTTCCAAAACTATGTTGAATAGTAATGGTGAAAGTGGGCACCCTTGTCTTGTTCCTGACTTTAGAGGAAATGCTTTCAATTTTTCACCATTGAGGATAATGTTTGCTGTGGGTTTGTCATATATAGCTTTTATTATGTTGAGGTATGTTCCTTCTATTCCTGCTTTCTGGAGAGTTTTGATCATAAATGGATGCTGAATTTTGTCAAAGGCTTTCTCTGCATCTACTACTGGGCATACACACTGAGGAAACCAGAAGGGAAAGAGACACGTGTACCCCAATGTTCATCGCAGCACTGTTTATAATAGCCAGGACATAGAAGCAACCTAGATGTCCATCAGCAGATGAATGGATAAGAAAGGTGTGGTACATATACACAATGGAGTATTATTCAGCCATTAAAAAGAATACATTTGAATCAGTTCTAATGAGGTGGATGAAACTGGAGCCTATTATACAGAGTGAAGTAAGCCAGAAAGAAAAACACCAATACAGTGTACTAACGCATATATATGGAATTTAGAAAGATGGTAACAATAACCCTGTGTACGAGACAGCAAAAGAGACACTGATGTATAGAACAGTCTTATGGACTCTGTGGGAGAGGGAGAGGGTGGGAAGATTTGGGAGAATGGCATTGAAACATATAAAATATCCTGTATGAAACGAGTTGCCAGTCCAGTTTCGATGCACGATACTGGATGCTTGGGGCTGGTGCACTGGGACGACCCAGAGGGATGGAATGGGGAGGGAGGAGGGAGGAGGGTACAGGATGGGGAACACATGTATACCTGTGGCAGATTCATTTTGATATTTGGCAAAACTAATACAGTTATGTAAAGTTTAAAAATAAAATAAAATTAAAATTTTCCAGGAAAAAAAAAAAAAAGTAATTTCCTTGGTACACACTTGCCAATAGAGAGCTGTCTTAATGTTACCAGGAGTACCAGGAAAATCTTAGAGAATTTTTCCCACTTGCTTATGTATGAGGAAGACATTTTCTTCTAAAGATATGTTTTTTTATTATTTAATATCTCCATCTTTAATGAAACACAAATCCCATTGGGAGATATTTTATGTTATCCAACTTAAAATAATAATTTATCTCCCCAAACTCAGCTTTAAATTGCTGGGTAAGAGTAGATTGGAAAGTGTTGGTCGACATGGTCTTCATAGCAGCACTGTTAAGCTAAAGCCTGTTTCTGGATGAATGAAATACAACCCGAGGGGTTTTTCCATCCCAGAAGACAAGGATGTAGCTCAGGGAACATTAAAATGAATAGGAATATAATGAGGTGACTAAAGCAGTTCTATATATGCCATATGTGTGACAATGAAGTAAATAATGTTGGTAAAACCCTTTTGTAATGCAAATGTATCAGTTTTTTTTTTAATTTTAGTAAGAAATTATTAACAATTAGTTATGTGGTTTGATCTTTGTCTCAAAAATATCCTCATAGAGTACTGTATTCGATATGTTAATATTTTTGTGATTTGGCTTCCCTAGTGGCTCAGCAGTAAAGAGTCTGCCTACCAATGAAGAAGACACAGGTTTGATACCTGGGAGAAGATCCTCTGGAGAAGAAAAAGGCAATCCACTTAGGTATTCTTGCTTGGGAAATCCCAGGGACAGAGTAGCCTGGTGGGCTACAGTCCACGGGGCCACAAAAGAGTCAGACTTGACTTAGTGACAAAAGCTAATCAACAACAGTTGGGATTATCACACCAAGAATGGGAATAACAATTAAAAATCAACAAAATTTTTCACTAGGTATAATTTCCCCCAAATTAAAAATGGACTAGTTAAATGAATTTTAATTTGCTGAATTTCCTAGTTTTAGAGAAAATAAGGTAGATAAGAGCAAGAAACAAATAAAAGGAGCAATCAGAAAAAGGAGCACAAACATCTGTGACTGTTTCTGTTTTGTAAAAATGTTAGCTTGTACCGTACTCTAGATTTCACAAGTAAGTGTTATCTTATAGTATTTAACTTTCTCTATCTGACTTGCTTCTCTCAATATGAACATCTTTGGGTCCACCATGGAGCTATGCTTCAAAAGGCATTATTTCTCTGTCAGATAAATATATGGTTTTCAAATATTTTCTTCAATCTTTATATATATATATATATATATATATATATATATATATATGTATGTATGTATGTATAGGTATGTATGTATGTATGTATATGCTTCCCTGGTAGCTCAAATGGTAAAGAATCTACCTGCCACACAGGAGACCCTGGTTCAATTCCTGGGTGGGAAGATCCCCTGAAGAAGGGAATGGCTACCCACTCCAGTATTCTTGCTTGGACAATCCCATGGACAGAGGGGCCTGGTGGGCTACAGTTCATTGTATCACAGAGAGTCAGACATGACTGAGTGACTAAGCACAGCACAACACACTTAAAATTTGTTTTTCTCTGATTTATTTTCCCACTCACTTCCTGTTACTTCTTACTTCATAAAACCTAAATGACTTAACATGATGGAAATTGATTCATTATCTTGTTTAATTTCTCATGTTAACTGAAGATACATGAAATACTCATGGAAAGATGGGTCAGGTTGCAAGGTCTTTCGTAACTGCACAAGATGTAAATGACTAGCAAAATGGACTCAAAATTCTCCCCTTCCCAGTCCATGTTTTCTCAGAACTTGTGAAATCTGTTATTCAGATGATTTTGTCAGACTTTCTGTACTATAGGTCATGACTTTCAGATACTACCTTCTTAAAGGCTAGACTTAGAAGTGATTTACAATATTTCTGACCATTTTTATTCATCAAAGTAGGCAGAGTATGGAAAAAATTCAAAGGAAACATAAAAAGGTACTGTATCTCTAAAGAAGATATGTGAAAAGTGTGTACAATCTGCTTTATTCTTCCCAAACTATCATTAATTCATTGTAGAACTCTGTTAATATCTAATTACTGTTTTGCTTATTAATAGTTTTTCAATGCTATTATTATTAAATCTGTGAGCAGGTGTGTAGTCTCATCTTAATTTTGTTATACACACACACACACACACACACACACATAAAGTGCCTTTATGAAGCACTTCTTAAATAGCACACATATATAGAGAGAGTGACTGACATTTTGGTCATTCAGGTCATTATGAAAGGAAGATTAGTTCTGAGACCTCATGAAGGAACTATGTATTACCAGATAGCAAGATGGTAGACCAAGCTTTAGGAGTATGGAGAATTTCACCAGTCTCTGTTCAGGATGATTTGACATCATGAAAATGTGAATTCTGGTGTTTACTTTGCAAAGACCTAATATGGATAACAAACAAACAAGATATTTAAAGCAAAAGAATGGAACTCTGCTGATGAAGAAAATTCATCACCATGCACAATGTTTTAAATGAGTCATCTTTGTAGGTGTGCATGTGTTAGTTGCTCAGTCATTTCCAGTTCTTTGAGCCCACTAGGCTCCTCTGTCCATGGAATTCTCCAGGCAAGAATACTGGAGTGTGTGGCCATCCCATTCTCCAGGGGATCTTTCTAACCCAGGGATTGAACCCTGATCTCCTGCATTGCAAGCAGATTCTTTACCATCTGAGCCATCAGGTAAGGCCATATATGGGCTCTATCCATAGAAAAGCCCCCAAAGCATATACATTTCTATTCCTTGTACATCATTTTCCACTTTAGTAGAAATATTTAAAGATAAACATCTAGAAAGCATTATCTTTTCAAATCCTAATGCTACAGAGTTTAGAAAATACAAAATAAACATTTCTCTAATTCCTGAGGCCTTAAATGTAGTAGAGTGATTCTAAAATGAATAAATAAGCATAACTCAGAAAAGTGTGCACTGTTTAGAGGATGTGAAGAAGTCATAAAATCAATTAGATATCTCTGGATAAGTGGTTGGAAGACAGGAATAAAAGTAGTTTGGTGATGAAGGAACTATTGCCTTGAAAGGAAATATTGACAAGAATGACATGGCATCATTTTTTCAAACTAGATTAAGAGGAGAAACAGCCCAGTGTTTCTGAACAATAGATCAATAGACTGAACAATAGATCAATAATATGTATTATATTTGTAAAATGAAATACTGTTAGATCGTTTAATGAAACAGGATTTTGACACATATACAACATGGATGAGCCTCGATAAGATTTTACTGAAGAAAACATGCCTAATAGAAAACACACTCACATACACACACACACACACATACACACACACACACACACACACACACATTGCATAATTCTGTTTATGTGCAAGGCCAAGAATAGGAAACCACACAGAATCAGAATGCAGATTAGTGGTCACCAGGGCAGAGGAAGTGAGAGGAGATTAGTGAGATTAGTAATTAGGAGGTTAGTAAAAGCTAATAAGGTGGGTTTCTTATTGGACTGATGAAACTATTCTGGAGGTGGATAGTGGTGATAACTGAACAACCTCGTTAACATAGTAAAAACAAAACAAAATAAAAATTGTATGCATTAAAAGGGTGAATTTTATGCATTTGTAATGAATATGCATTATGCAGTCCTGTCCAACTCTTTGCAATTCCAGGGACTGCATAGCCTACCAGGCTATTCTGTCCATGGCATTCTCCAGCAAGAATACTGGGGTGGGCTGCCATGTCCTCCTTCAGGGAATCTTCCTAATCTAGGGGTTGAACCCACATCTGTTATATCCTCTGCCTTGGCAGGTGGATTCTTTACCACTGCTGCCCCCTGAGAACCCATATACATTATATTTCAATATAAAATAAAATACAATTGGAATATAATATAATTCCTAAATGAGATATGAAGGAAAATATTTCAAAAACATGATGAACAATCTAGAAGAGTTGGAAATAATGAAGGAGAGATCTTCTTGAGAGTCAGTAGGTTTCCTCTTTGACTAGAGAAGGAGGAGATAGTTTCAGGGTTACCGTGAAACACACCATGCAAGCAATCTGCAGTTTCCTTCCTACCATAGCTCAGTTTGGTGATAACAGTGAAGCATACAAATTCAGCCTTTACTAAGTTGTTTCTGAATCCACTGGGGCATATAAAGAACTGAAAATATAATTAATAAAGTGTTTGTCTAACACAAAGCCTAAGGGCAATACCACAGGGATTTAAGCTCCCGTGTATCTGGTAAAAATAAAAGGCCGTCTGACTACTGCTAAGCTCCACAAGACCTGCTCATCTCAGTTAGGTTTCCAGGTCTTAACTTAGAGAACATGGGCAAAAATACTTAAATTTTAAGGGAAAAAAGAAAAAAAAAGTTTATAAGTGAAGCATTTTATGCATGAATACTCATCGAAACCTTCATTTAATGGTTAGAAATAATATTTTTTATTAGAATTGAAAGAATCTGTCTGAACTAGTTATTAACCACAATATATCAATCCATTAATTTTATTATGTTCTTGGTTCACAGGAAAGTCTTCTTTTATCATTGGACAAATGTATACATATACATACATATACTTCTTTTATCATTAGACAAATGTATACATATATTTAAGATATGTTTTCTTTGGCATGTTTTATTGAAGAAAAAACACTGTACGAACCCAATAAAATTTTTTTTAAATCCATAAATTCATCTCCATGTGAACCACATTCTATATTTTTGTTGTTTAGTTGCTAAGTCATATCTGACTCTGCCAGTCTACTCTGTCCATAAAATTTGCCAGGCAAGAATACTCGAGTGGGTATTTCCTTCTGCAGGAGATCTTCCAGACCCAGGAATCCAACCCAAGTCTCCTGAATTAACAGGCAGATACATTACTACTGAGCCAACAGGGAAGCCCATATGCCATATTTACTTAGTTCTAAAGAAAAACTCCATAACTTCTATTCTCTTCCTGTAAACATTAAAAAATATATGCATGCACATATATAAATACACATATATAACAGAAAGAGAAACATGTATTTTATAAATATTTATTTTTCTTCATTGCATTTCCATTTTATAATATAAATAGCCATTTAAACTCTAAAGTGATGCAAATGTTTAAAATGTGTCCTTTTCACTTCCATTTAGTTATTTTCTTCCAACAGTCAAGACTTTCAGCCTTTAACAAACACCACTCCTCAAAGAGATAATGGACATTATGAGAAAGCAATAATAAATTTCTAGATAAGAGGTTAATGACACTTACATATCCCCAAATACTAAACACAAGATAAACTAAAATCAGTAACATAATTATTTATTATTATGATTATTATTCATTCAGTGGACTAAAAAATTGCACAAGGTGAGAGTTGCAAGTTAAGTTTTTTTAATATACATTTATTTATTTTAATTGGAGGCTAATTACAATATTGTATTGGTTTTGCCTTAGATTTTGGGCAATATGAGGACTGCAACATGGGAAATAGCACCCCATAGAGTTCTGAGAAACTGTTTAAGAGAGATTAGGGGAGAAGATAGTATATACATGATTTTGGAAAGGGAGAGTACAAGCAATTAAGCACATATTGTTTTATAGAAAGTTTCTGCTGATCTCATGAAGATTCTGCTAGCCAGGAGAAACAATCTTCATCATGAAGGATGTTAGTGCTTTTCTAGATATGAGGAGATACAAGAATTGGGCTCGTAAAATCAGCTCCTGAGAATATCTAACTATCCAAAGGCCTGTCCTGCCAGTTTTGTCCTGGCCACAGAGTGCTTCATTTCTTCTCTTCACCCTGAATGCCTCCAGGAGGTGTTGGAGGTCAGCAGCTGCAGTAGCATGTGATTTAATCCTTCTAAAGAGAGATGGCAAGCAATCAAGGCAAGGGCCAATTTGTGGCTGACAATTCATGCACTCACTGTTTCTGAAACTAGGTCAGACACATTTAAGCCAATTATGATTTTTTAGGAAACATAGACATTGTGATTATTTTTTTCATCCAAGTGAATGTGTTCAAGCATTGGGAATGCTTAGTCCTATGTCTTACAGTTTGCTCTCTCTAACACTGGTGTCTCTTCCAAAGTATTTTAAAGAGGTAAAGGGAGTTAAATTTAGTAAATTTACTCCTTGAGATAAGGAGAGCAATGCTCAGAGAAGAGCATGTAGAAAGTAACTTACCTCACGAATGACATCTAGATTTATGTAAAACTTTCTCAAAGGTGTATCCTATAAAATTTTTATTGCTGCATAATAGACAACCTGCCTTTTGAGAAACCTATATGCAGGTCAGGAAGCAGCAGTTAGAACTGGGCATGGAACAACAGACTGGTTCCAAATAGGAAAAGGAGTACGTCAAGGCTCTATATTGTCACCCTGCTTATTTAACTTATGTGCAGAGTACACCATGAGAAACACTGGGCTGGAAGAAGCACAAGCTGGAATCAAGATTTCCAGGAGAAATATCAATAATCTCAGATATGCAGATGACACCACCCTTATGGCAGAAAGTGAAGAGGAACTAAAAAGCCTCTTGATGGAAGTGAAAGAGGAGAGTGAAAAAGTTGGCTTAAAACTCAACATTCGGAAAACGAAGATCATGGCATCCGGTCCCACCACTTCCTGGCAAATAGATGGGGAAACAGTGGAAACAGTGGCTGACTTAATTTTTGAGGTTCCAAAATCACTGCAGATGGTGACTGCAGCCATGAAATTAAAAGACGCTTACTCCTTGGAAAGAAAGTTATGACCAACTTAGATAGCATATTCAAAAGCAGAGACATTACTTTGCCAACAAAGGTCCGTCTAGTCAAGGCTATGGTTTTTCCTGTAGTCATGCATGGATGTGAGAGTTGGACTGTGAAGAAGGCTGAGTGCTGAAGAATTGATGCTTTTGAACTGTGGTGTTGGAGAAGACTCTTGAGAGTCCCTTGGACTGCCAGGGGATCCAACCAGTTCATTATGAAGGAGATCAGTCCTGGGATTTCTTTGGAAGAAATGATGCTAAAGCTAAAACTCCAGTACTTTGGCCACCTCATGCGAAGAGTTGACTCATTGGAAAAGACTCTGTTGCTGGCAGGGATTGGGGGCAGGAGCAGAAGGGGACAACAGAGGATGCCATGGCTGGATGGCATCACTGACTTGATGGACGTGAGTCTGAGTGAACTCCAGGAGTTGGTGATGGACAGGGAGGCCTGGTGTGCTGTAATTCATGGAGTTCAAAATGGTCGGACACGACTGAGAAACTGAATTGAACTGAATAGAAAACTATCCCTCCTTAAACATGTATACTCATGATCTGTATAATTTTCTAAGTATAAAAAAGACAATTACAGAGAGAAACTTTGTTCTCTTTTATATTATTTTGCAGATGTGCAGAAGTGGTATACATCCATGTGTTATTTTCTTGATCATTTTCTCAAAAGTTTACCTAAGGTCTAAGAAGAATGGATACAGGAACTGCTCTTCTGTGACTGAATTCACTTTCTTTGGGGTGACACTGAGAACAAAGTGATCCTATTTACCATATTCCTACTTGTTTATCTCATGAGTCTTCTGGCAAATCTTGGAATGATAACCCTGATTAGGATGGATCCCCAGCTGCACACACCCATGTAATTTTGCCTCAGCCCCCTTTCCTTCTGTGACCTCTGCTATTCCACAGCAATCATGCTCAAGATGCTGGTATACGAATTTGCCAAGAACAAGTCAATCTCCTTCAGTGGCTGTACTCTGCAGTTCTTTGTTTTCTGTATCTCTACATATTCTGAGTCTTTGTTGCTGGCAGTGATGGCCTATGACCAGTACAAGGCCATCAGCAGCCCCTTGCTCCATGTGGTCAGCATATCCAGCAGGGTTTGCTCCCTGATCATGGCTGGGGTTTACCTGGTGGGGATGACAGATGCTCTGATACACACAACATTAGTATTCCACTTATGTTTCTGTGGGCCAAATGAGATTAACCATTTTTTCTGTGATTTACCTCCACTTTTTTTCCTTTCTTGCTCAGGTACACAGGTCAATGAGTCAGTGATATTCATTGGTTTTGGTTTTATTGAACTGAGCACTATTTCAGGAGTCCTTGTCTCTTATTTTTATATCATCCTTTCAGTCTTGATGATCCACTCTGCTGAGGGGAGATTCAAAACTTTTTCCACCTACACCTTCCACTTAACTGCTGTGGCGATTTTCCAGGGAACTGTGTTCTTTTTGTATTTCAGGCCAAGTTCATCCTAATTTTCTAGATCAAGACAAAATGACCTCATTGTTTTACAGTCTTGTGATTTCCATGTTAAATCCTCTGATATGTAGCCTATGGAACAAGAATGTAAAAGAGTCCTTAGTAAAATTGAAAGCTAAACTATATTTTAAATATTTGTAATATGCATATGTGAACAAAATCACACACATATAGTAATTGTGTAATTAAAATTATGTGGCATGACACATGAGAAACAATTTTCTCAGGTTCCTAAGTGAATAATTATTTGTATTAAACTCCACTGTTAAGACTGGAGGAGGAAATGGCAACCCACTACAGTGTTCTTGCCTGGAGAATCCCCAAAGAGAGAGGAGCCTGGTTAGCCACAATCCATGGAGTCTCAAAGAGTCAGACACGACTGAGTGACTAAGCACAGCACTGCTGTTAAGAAATAGTGCAGTTTTCTTCAGATTTCATGCTTAGTGTGTGGGCAGGATTTAAATATGGCACTTACTGTTTTTGAAAAACCTTTTGACTTTTCTACTTATGCTAATTTTTGCTTTATTTGTCATTCAAATATTATTTAAGTCTCACTAAAACATCATGCAATGTCTTAAAGATTTTGTCTTAAAATCAAAGTAAATCAAAGATTTACTGAGCAATCTTTCAGAATTCAGGGTATTTTATACTTTATAGTACATCTTATAGATTCTATACTAATGAATTTAAGCTGGTACTAGTATTAAACATTAATGAACTAAGCAGGTTAGCAATAAATGAGCCACAAAATTATAATGGGATAAAAATTTGAGGGCATTTGTGAGGCATTATGCCATGTTAGGAAAAGTTCTCATTGTGGAAAAAGCTACAAATTTATAAAATTCTTATTTTATGTAAAAGATGTATAGTTTTCTATTCCTACCATATTTTATCAATTCACCGAACTCTTTTGAAACTGTTACTCATAAAAGGCAGCCTAACTGAAAATATTGTCTGAAAATTAAAGTCTAAGACAAACCGGGCCTCAGTGGATTGGCAGGTATTGTGTAGTAAATAAACATGTAATCTAGTTAATTTGTCTCCATTCAAATGACAGATGTATATTACAGCATCTAATGACTGATTTGACCTACTTATTGGTCCACTTAATTGGATCTAATAAATGTGATATTAAAAAAAAAGAGAAAAAATAAGCCCATTAAATGGAAGTCAAAAATAGTATTATAGCAGACAACATTTGATTAATAATAGGCTTCCTCATCTGGAATTGGATAACTTAAAGTAGAACTGAGTTTTTTTTTAGGAAATTCACAATTCAAATCCAAGTTGTGGCAATGGCATGGAAATACATTTATTACATGAAAATTCTTAAAATTCCACAGAAATAGAGAACACCATATCAAAAGACTCTGATGTATTCTAGACTGTCTACTTCAGTCCTCATCACTAACTTACCTTCTTTCCATAGCACATTCCTCTTACACATCACCAATGACTGATGGAAAATATATGTAATGTCAGTTGTTACTTCTCATCTTTCATTTCTAATTTTATTGACTTGAGTCTTCTCTTTGCTTCTCTTGATGAGTCTGACTGAATGTTTATCAACTTTATATTATCAAAGAACCAGCTTTTAGTTTCACTGACCTGTGTTATTATTTTCTTTATATTTTTCATTTATTTATGCTCTGGTTTTTATGGTTTGTTTTTTTTTTTTTCTCTTTCTTTAGTTTTTTTTTCTCACTTTCACTTTATTTTTTTAAATTTAAATTTATTTTAATTGAAGGCTAATTACTTTATAGTATTGGATTGGTTCTGCCACATATCAACTTTGATTCCTTCTATTAACTTCAGGTTTTGTTTATTCTTTCTCTAGTCACTTTAGGTGTAATGTAAGGTTGTTTATTTGTGATTTTTCTTGTTTTCTGAGGTAAGACTGTATTGCAATAAGCTTCCTTCTTAGAACTGCTTTTGCTGAATACCTTAGGTTTTGGACTGTCATGTTTTTCTTGTCATTTGTCTCTAGGTATTTTTTGATTTCTTCGTTTTCTTCAGTGATTCATTGGTTGTTTAGTCACATATTGTTTAGCCTCCATATGTTTGTGCTTTTTACAGCTTTATCTTGTAATGGAGTTCTCATAGTGTTGTTGGAAACAGATGCTTGTTACTAATTCAATTTTTAAAAATTTACCGAGGCTTGGCTTGTGATCCATGATATGATCTATTGTGGAAAATGTTCCATGTTTATTTGAGATGAAAGTATATCCTGCTTCTTTCAGATGAAATGTCCTACAAATATCAAATCTAATGTGTCATTTAAGACTTGGTTTACTTATTAATTTTCTGCCTGGGTGATCTGCCTGGGTGGGTATAATTTGAGTGTTAAAGTTCCCCACTATTGTTGTGTTACTGCCTATTTCCCCTTTTATAGATATTAGCATTTGCCTTATATATTGAAGTGTTCCTGTATTGGGTGCATATATATTTACAATTGTTATGTCTTCTTCATGGATTGATCCCTTGATTATTGTGTAGTGTCTCTTTTAACATTCTTTATTTTAAAGTCTGTCTTGTCTGATATGAATGTTACTTTTCCAGTTTTCTCTTGATTTTCATTTGCATGGAATATCTTCTTACATCCCCTCATTTTCAGTCTGTTTGTGTCTCTGTGTCTCTCAGTCTGTTTGTGTTTCTTTGTATATATCTTCTTGATGAGACTTAATTTGTTCAATTCTTTGTTCAATTTTTATTAGGTTGTTTGTTGTCTTACCGTCTGTGAGGATTCTTCATATACTTTGGCTACAAGTTATTTGTCATATCTATCTATCTATATCTATGTCTATCTATCTATGTATATATGGTTTTCAAACATTTTTCCTCAAACTTTGAAAATATATGCATTTATATAGATATTCAAAAGCTTGCTTCTCTGATTTATTTTTGCACACTGTTCCACTTATCTCTTGCTACATAAACTGAATTTCATAACTAGATAACTTAAGAGAATGACCACTGACCATGAGTGCTCAGTTATGTCTGACTCTTTGCAACCCCATGGATGGTAACCTGCCAGGCTCCTCTGTCCAAGAAATTTTCCAGGCAAGAATACTGGATTGGGTTGCTATTTCCTACTCCAGGGGATCTTCGCAACCAGGGACCTAACTCACATCTCCTGCTAGACAGTCAGATTCTTTTCTACTGAGCCACCTGGGAAACCCTTGAATGTATACCCATTTATATATATTCAAAATCTTTTTTCTCTTATTTATTTTTGCACACTGTTCCAGTTACCTCTCCTTACATAAACTGTATTTCAAAACTAAATAACTTAAGAGAATGACCACTGACTCCTTATTTTGTTCTTTCTTGTATCTACTGAGATTGCATGAAATATTCAGTGGAAAGGTGGGCTAGGTTGCAAGTTCTTTAATAATTGACACTAGATGAGAATGTCTAGAAAGATGGATTCAAATTCTCCCCTTTCAGTTCATGTAATCTCAGAATGTGCCACATTGTAAAATCAGATGGCTAGTTGGAATTTCTACATGGCAATTCATGGCTTTCACATACTGTCTTCTTCAAGACAAGACCCAGAAGTGATTGACAATATTTATGCTAATTTTCTTTGTCAAAACAGATGAAGTATGGCAAAAATTCAAAGAAGGATAAATATGCAATACATGAAGTACAGATGAACCTTGAAAATATTTCAGTGAAGATAAGAAGGCTGATGAAAAGAATAACCAAAAAAAAAAAAAAAAACACAAGCAAACAAACAAAAAAGTGTATTACATAATTCTGTTTAAAAGTAGGCGAGGGTTCAGGATGGGGAACACATGTAAACCTGTGGCGGATTCATTTTGATATTTGGCAAATCTAATACAGTTATGTAAAGTTTAAAAATAAAATAAAATTAAAAAAAAAAAAAAAAAAAAAAAGAATCAGAAAGTAGATTAGTAGTTACCAGGGCTCAGGGAGGAAAAAACGGAAAGTGACAGCTAATAAATACGGATTTCTTATCATAGTGATGAAAAAGTTGTGGAAGTAAATACTGGTGATAACCTAAGAACCTTAAAAAATATAGTAGAAACAAAGAACTATATACATTAGAAGGCTGAATTCTATGATATACACATTGCATTTCAGTAAAAAAGAAAACATGAACCAAGTGTGGTAATATCCTTAAATGAGATGTGAAGGAGACTCTAAAACACTATGAACAAATATAAGGAAATGGAAATAATGGAGGGAGGATCTTTGAGTTTCAGTAGGTTTACTCTTTAACTAAGAAGGATGAAACCATTTCAGGATAACTGTGAAGCACATAATACAAAAAAAAAAAAAAAGTTTCTTTTTACCATAGATCAATTTGATGACAGTAGTAAAGCATGAGAACTCAGTCCGTGCTAAGTGGATTCTGAATTCTCAGGGAGAAATACAGAAGCAGAAATATAATTAATGAAATGTTTGCATAACATCAAGGCAAAGGGGCAGTAGCACAGGGATTTAAGTCCCATTGTACCTGGTAAAATAAGAAGCCATCTGCTTATTGTTCAACTAGCCAAGACCTGCTCATCTTAGGTAGTCTCCAGTTCCTAACTTAAAGAATATAGAAGAAAATACATAACATTTTGAGGAAAAAAAATTGTAAATGAACATTTTGTGCATGCCTACTCATTAAAATCTGAAATCAATGGCTAGAAATATTTTGATCTCAGAATCACAAGAATCTGACATTGTTAATATCCACAATGCAGCTGTTTATTTTATTTTGCTCTTTCTTCATAGGAAATATTAACTTTTTATCATTGGAAAGATGTATACATGAATTTAAAGTATGTTTTGTTTTATTAAAACAGAGTAGGTCCACAATAAAAATAAAAACATGTACAAATTCATCTCCATGTGAACCACATGCCATGTTTACTTAGTTCTGTGGGAAAAACGTTCATTGCTTACATTCATTTCTTATAAACAGTTACATGTAAACACATACACATATATTACAAAGATAAAAGTCTATGTATTTTAGAAACATTATTTTCCCACATCTTATTTCCAATTTAGTCACTAACAAGCCATTTAAAATCTATAATGATGTGAATTATGCAATAAATTCTGTCATTTTCACTTCCTTTTAGCTCTTTTTTCCACTCATTAAGAGAGTCACCTTTTGACAACCACCGCTCCACAAAGATGTAATGAGAATTGTGGGAAATCATGAATAAATTTCTAGAAAACCAGGTCAATAATACCCATTCATGTCACAGCAAATACTGAATATAACATATACTAAAACCAGTAATATAATTATTTTTATTACTAGTCATTTATATACTTACTGTTTCTCACTAAGTTCAGTGAACTAAGTCAAATTCTCTGAAACCGATCATACTTTTATGAGAAACATAAATATTGTTATCGTTTTTTGTATCTAAGTGACTATTTTCAGCCTTCATAAATAGTCCTGTGTCTTACAGTCTCTAACACTGGCGTCTCTTCTAGGTTTTTCTCTAGAGGTAAAGAATTAAATTTCTTCAAATCTACTCCCTGGGATGAAGAAACTAACACTCAGAGAAGAGCTTGTAGAATGTAAAAAACCTCATGAATGACATATAGATTTACATCCAATTTCTCAAAGGTCTTTCTCAGATACTTTTTCAGTATTGCAGAATAGAGGGCCATGCTTCTTTAAAGAGTGGGTGCATGACTGGATAGTTTTATAAGTATAAAAAGACACTTACAGGAAAAAATGGTCTTATGACATTTTGTAGATGACAAAAAGTGTTACACATGCAAGTATCATTTTCTTGATCATTTTCTCCAAAACTTTGCACAAGAACAAAGAAGAATGGACACAGGGAATTGCTTCTCCTTAACTGAATTCATTTTCTTGGGAATTACTGATAACATTGAGACCAAAGTGATTCTGTTTACCACATTTCTCCTTGTTTATTTCATTAGTCTTCTGGCAAATCTTGGAATGATAACCCTGATCAGAATGGATACCCAGCTGCACACATCCATGTACTTTTTCCTCAGTCACCTCTCCTGCAGTGGCCTCAGCATTTCTGCAGCAGTTGGCCGAAAGATGCTGGTAGACCTATTTGCTAAGAAGAAATCAATTCTCTTCTGTGGCTGTGCTCTGCAACTTTTGGTGCTCTATACCTTTGCAGATTCTGAGTGTCTCCTGCTGGCAGTGATGGCCTATGACTGGTACACGGTCATCAGCAGCCCCTTGCTCTACGTGGTCAGCATGTCCAGCAGGGTGTGCTCCCTGCTCGTCTGGGGATTATCTGTTGAATATAGCAGAGACTTTGATATACATGATATTAGCATTCCACTTATGTTTCTGTGGGTCAAATGAGATTAATCATTTTTTGTGTGTGTGATGTTCAGTTCCGTTCAGTTCAGTCGGCTCAGTCATGTCTGACTCTTTGCAACCCCATGAATTGCAGCACGCCAAATCTGTAAATGGACAGATGAAAATTCAGATGAAACAGAAAATTAGTTATGATCAATATTTAATTTCAGTCCACTAACATTTATGTCATGTTATCTTATTGTGGCTTTATTGCCATTGCCTTAATACCTACTGTTTCACATAAGAATGAAATTCTTATGCTTTAACCTCTTGCTTATTTATCATCTTGTTGAGAATATTTGTTCAATTTTTTTTAATACTCAGCTTTTGTTAAGTTTTTTTTTTCACTATTGATGAAAGTTTATATATTTTATATGCAAGTTCTTTGTCATATAAACGAATGTATATTTTTAAAATATTTTAAATATTTTCTTCATATATTATGGAAATGTTCCTCTCTATTTTCTTTCACACTGCTTCATCCTTGGTGGTCACCAAGGATGACCATACTTTAGTCACTAAGTTGTGTGACTCTTGGAACCCCATGGACTGTAGCTTGCCAGGCTCCTCTATCTATGGGAATTTCCAGGCAAGAGTACTGGAGTGGGTTGCCATTATCTTCTCCAGGGAATCTTCCTGACCCAGGAATCAAACCCAAGCCTCCTGCATTGCAAGCACATTCTTTACCAACTGAGCTATGAGGGCAACCCTCCTTATGTTAGATTAATTAAATAACTATACTGATATATACAAGCTCAGTTTGTGCTAAATTTGTCCCTGAATTCATGAGGCAATACACAGAAGCAGAAACATAATTAATGACATGTTTGCACAACACCAGCACCCAAAGGCAGTGGCCCATGGATTTAAGTCCCAATGTACCAGTTCTGTGAAGACCTACAAGACCTTTTAGAACTAACATCCAAAAAAGATGTCCTTTTCATTATAGGGGACTGGAATACAAAAGAAGGAAGTCAAGAAACACCTGGAGTAACAGGCAAATTTGGCGTTGGAATACAGGATGAAGCAGGGCAGAGACTAATAGAGTTTTGCCAAGAAAATGCACTGGTCATAACAAACACCCTCTTCCAACAACACAAGAGAAGACTCTATACATGGACATCACCAGATGGTCAACACCGAAATCAGATTGATTATATTCTTTGCAGCCAAAGATGGAGAAGCTCTATACAGTCAGCAAAAACAAGACCAGGAGCTGACTGTGGCTCAGACCATGAACTCGTTATTGCCAAATTCAGACTTAAATTGAAGAAAGTAGGGAAAACCACTAGACCATTAAGGTATGACCTAAATCAAATCCCTTATGATTATACAGTGGAAGTGAGAAATAGATTTAAGGGCTTAGAGCTGATAGATAGAGTGCTGATAAACTATGGAATGAGGTTCATGACATTGTACAGGAGACAGGGATCAAGACCATCCCCATGGAAAAGAAATGCAAAAAAGCAAAATGGCTGTCTGGGGAGGCCTTACAAATAGCTGTGAAAAGAAGAGAAGCGAAAAGCAAAGGAGAAAAGGAAAGATATACACGTCTGAATACAGAGTTCCAAAGAATAGCAAGAAGAGATAAGAAAGCGTTCTTCAGCGATCAATGCAAAGAAATAGAGGAAAACAACAGAATGGAAAAAACTAGGGATCTCTTCAAGAAAATCAGAGATACCAAAGAAATATTTCATGCAAAGATGGGCTCAGTAAAGGATAGAAATGGTATGGACCTAACAGAAGCAGAAGATATTAACAAGAGATGGCAAGAATACACAGAAGAACTGTACAAAAAAGATCTTCACGACCCAGATAATCACGATGGTGTGATCACTGACCTAGAGCCAGACTTCCTGGAATGTGAAGTCAAGTGGGCCTTAGAAAGTATCACTACGAACAAAGCTAGTGGAGGTGATGGAATTCCAGTTGAGCTCTTTCAAATCCTGGAAGATGATGCTGTGAAAGTGCTGCACTCAATATGCCAGCAAATTTGGAAAACTCAGCAGTGGCCACAGGACTGGAAAAGGTCAGTTTTCATTCCAATCCCAAAGAAAGGCAATGTCAAAGAATTCTCAAACTACTGCACAATTGCACTCATCTCACACGCTAGTAATGCTCAAAATTCTCCAAGGCAGGTTTCAGTAATATGTGAACTGTGAACTTCCTGATGTTCAAGTTGGTTTTAGAAAAAGCAGAGGAACCAGAGATCAAATTGCCAACATCCTCTGGATCATGGAAAAAGCAAGAGAGTTCCAGAAAAACATCTATTTCTGCTTTATTAACTATGCCAAAGCCTTTGACTGTGTGGATCACAATAAACTGTGGAAAATTCTGAAATAGATAGGAATACCAGACCACCTGATCTGCCTCTTGAGAAATTTGTATGCAGGACAGGAAGCAACAGTTAGAACTGGACATGGAACAACAGACTGGTTCCAAATAGGAAATGAAGTTCGTCAAGTTTGTATATGGTCACCCTGTTTATTTAACTTATATGCAGAGTACATCATGAGAAGTGCTGGACTGGAAGAAACACAAACTGAAATCAAGATTGCCGGGAGAAATATCAATAACCTCAGATATGCAGATGACACCACCCTTATGGCAGAAAGTGCAGAGGAACTAAAAAGCCTCTTGATGAAAGTGAAATTGGAGAGTGAAAAAGTTGGCTTAAAGCTCAGCATTCAGAAAATGAAGATCATGGCATCCGGTCCCACCGCTTCATGGGAAATAGATGGGGAAACAGTGGAAACTTTATTTTTCTGGGCTCCAAAATCACTACAGATTGTGACTGCAGCCATGAAATTAAAAGATGCTTACTCCTTGGAAGGAAAGTTATGACCAACCTAGATAGCATATTGAAAAGCAGAGACATTACTTTGCCAACAAAGGTTCATCTAGTCAAGGCTATGGTTTTACCTGTGGTCATGTGTGGATGTGAGAGTTGGACTGTGATAAAGGCTGAGCACCGAAGAATTGATGCTTTTGAACTGTGGTGTTGGAGAAGACTGTTGAGAGTCCCTTGGACTGCAAGGAGATCCAACCAGTCCATTCTGAAGGAGATCAGCCCTGGGATTTCTTTGGAAGGAATGATGCTAAAGCTGAAACTCCAGCAGTTTGGCCACCTCATGTGAAGAGTTGACTCATTGGAAAAGACTCTGATGTTGGGAGGGATTGGGGGCAGGAGGAGAAGGAGACGACAGACGATGAGATGGCTGGATGGCATCACTGACTCGATGTACATGAGTCTGAGTGAACTCTGGGAGCTGATGATGGACAGGGAGGCCTGCCGTGCTGATTCATGGGGTTGCAAAGTGTCGGACACGACTGAGCGACTGATCGGATCTGATCTGATCTGGACCTGGCAAAATAAAATGCCATTTGCTTATTGTTCAGCTACCTAAGACCAGCTCATCTCAGTTCGGTTTTGAGGTCCTGAATTAAAGAACATAGGACAAAAACATTCCCATTTGGGGGAAAATCAATTTGTAAATAAAATATTTTATAGCTGCTTACACAGTTAAATATATTCTGTAACTTAATGTTCAGTAAAAATATTTTCTTCTCAGAACTGGCAGATTCTGTACTTGTTAATATCCATAATATAATTATTAAATTAATTTATTTTGATTCTAGTTTATAGGAAAGATATTACTCCTTTTATCATCAGAGTAGTATATAGGTGAATTTAAAGGGGGGTTGGTGGGGTTGTTTTGCTTTATTGAAAATATAATGTAGGAGCAAACTTAAAAATTAAAATGCGCATATTCATCTTCATGTGAAGCCCCATAGCTACTAAGGTCAAAAGAAAAATAAAATCCTTACCAACGTACTAGTCTCATATACATCAGAGACATGTGATCTGCATGCAAACATAACAGACACATGGGGTCGCAAATAGGGACAATTGGCAAATATTTTCCCTATTTCCACTTTTATAATATAAAAAATCCATTAAAACCCAAAGAGAGGCTACAGTGGGTGTTAGATTCTGTGGTTTTCACTTCCTTTTAGCATTTTTACTTGTTCAAGAAACTCCCTCTTTTGGCAGAAGAAACTCTATAAATAGGTAATTAGTCATGTGGCAAAGCAGTGATATATTTTTAGAGAAAGATTTCAAAGTTACTTATTTCATGTCTCACTAAATACTAAAGACCAGGATCAATAACAAAATTATTTTCATTGTTATTGGTGTATGCTATACTAATAGATTGTAAAACTAATACATAAATATTTGAAATTATGTAAAACTAATACATAAATATTTTAAATTATGTTTTATGTGCAACATGATAATGAAAATATATTTTTGTTCAAGGAAACTTTTCAGCATAGTAAATGTTTATTCATATATTTTCAGCCTGGTTTATCGGACACGACTGAAGATACTTAGCAGCAGCAGCAGTACAGATAAGTCTGAAGTTAAGATGATCTTATTTGTCATGTTTGTTATTGTCTATCTCATTAACCTTCTGGCAAATCTTGGAATGAATATTTTAATTAGGATGGATCCCCAGCTGCAAACACCTGTGTACTTTTTTCCTCAGCAACCTCTCCTTCTGTGACCTCTGCTATTCCACAGGCATTGACCCCAAGATGTTGTTGGACCTTTTAGCCAAAAAGAGATCAATCTCCTTCTATAGCTGTGCTATGCAATTTCTGGTCTTCTCTAACTTTATAGACTCTGAGTCTTTGTTGCTGGCAGTGATGGCCTATGACCAGTACAAGGCCATCAGTGGCTCCTTGCTCTATGCAGTCAGCATGTCTAGCAGGGTGTGCTCCCTGCTCATGGCTGGGGTTTACCTGGTGGGAATGGCAGATGCTTTGATACACACGACATTAGCATTCTGCTTATGTTTCTGTGGGTCAAATGGGATTAACCATTTTTTCCTGTGATTTACCTCCACTTCTCTCCCTTTCCTGCTGTGATACATGGGTCAGTGAGTTGGCATTATTTCCTTTTTTTTTTTTTTTGGCTGTGTTTAACTGACATCCATTTCAGGAGTCCTTGTCTCTTATTGTTATATCATTCTAGCAGTCTTGAGGATCCACTCTGCTGAAGGAAGGTTCAAAGTTTTCTCCATATGCCCTCCCACCTAACTGCTGTGGCAATTTTCCAGGAAGCTGTATTTTTCATGTATTTCAGGCTGAGTTCATCCTCCTGTCTAGATGAAGACAAAATGTCCTCGTTGTTTTACACCCTTGTGATTCCCATGTTAAACCCTCTGATTTGGAGCCTAAGGAGCAAGGATGTGAAACAGGCCCTGCAAAAACTGAAACTTTAAATATGATTTTAAAGGTTTATATTTCACACACTCATAGTCACAAGTACACATATGTTGTGTTTTTTGCTTTTATAAATGTATACTTCATGGTATAAGAGACACAAAGCTGTCTTAAATAGTTCAAATGATAATTTTTGTTATAAAGTCTAAATTTTAGAAATATTTTAGTTCTGAAATATAGCATACTTATATTCATGTATCAAGAATTTACATATGGCACTTTCTCTTTGTGGAAAAATTTCCAGTTTTCTAATTTTGCCAAATGTTGCTGGTTTATTCTTACATTTAAATAATATTTCAGCTACATTAAGAATCATTGTAGTTCCAGAGAAATCTTTGAGTCTCTTTATGTTTTATGGTATACACTGTACTTTCTATACTAATGAATATAAGCTAATGCTAATAAGAAGCATTAATTGATTAAATAGCTATATAGCTTATAAGAAATCTCAAATTCATTATGAAATAAAAAAATGAGGATTTTAAATCCAAAATAAAATCTAAAACCAGTGTATCCTTAGATAGATATATTCAGTCTTAGATCTAGTAATTATTCTACTTGGGAGATAAAATGATACTGGACAGAAGATGTGACAATTAGATTTGTCTTGAGAGGGACAAGACTGTCTTTTAGAATTCAAGAAATTTTGTTTATAACATATGGAAGAACCATAAATTCATTATGCTGACTAAAATAGATAAAGGTAAGTACTGTATAGCTTCACATATATGTTGAATCTTAATATTTCAAATTCATAGAATTAGAGAGTAGACTGATGGTTTTTTCCAGAGTCTCAAAAGTGGGCAAAATGAGTAATAATGGCCAAGCTTTCTATTATTCAGTGAATAAGTTCTGGGGATCTAATGTATATGATGACTCCAGGTAATAATTCTATATTATAAACTTGAAATTTGCCAGGAGAGTAGATCTTAATGGTCCTCATGATACACACATTCTAAATACTAACTGTATGAATTAATAAATCATTTACTAAGCATACCGTGGTGACCATTTCACAATATATTCATATATCATATCTACATTTTGAATACCTTATATGTGCTAATTGTCAATTTTAACTGAATAAAGCTTGAAGAAAAGGAAGGAAAGACAGTTATAAGGACCAATGGACAGGACATTAGTATTGTACATCATCATGCTGTCATTGTTGTTGTTGTTCAGTCACTCAGTTGTGTCTCTTTTCAACCTCATTGTCTAGCACACCAGGCCTCCCTGTCTCTCACCATCTCCCAGAATTTTCACAAGTTAACATTCATTGCATTGGCGATGCCATCCAGCCATCACCAATCTCTGATGCCATCCAGCCATCATCAACCTCTGTTGCTCTCTTTTCCTTCTGCTCTCAATCTTTACCAGCATCAGGAACTTTCCCAATGAGTCATCTGTTCGCATCAGGTGACCAAAATATTGGAGTTTCGGCTTCAGCTTCAGTCCTTCTAGTGAATATTCAGGATTAATTTCACTTAAGATTGACAGGTTTGGTCTCCTTGCTGTCCAAGGGACTTTCAGGAGTCTTCTCCAGCATCACAGTTCCAGGGCATCAATTCTTTGTCACTCTGCCGTCTTTACAGTCCAGCTCCCACAACCATATGTGACCACTGGGAAGACCATATCCTTGACTATATGGAACTTTATTGGCAGAGTAATGTCTCTGCTTTTCAACACACTATGTTTGTCAATGCTTTCCTGCTAAGAAGCAATTGTCTTCTGATATCATGGCTTCAGTTATCATCCACAGTGATTTTGGAGCCCCAAAAGAGGAAATCTGTCACTGCTTCCACATTTTCCCATTCTACTTGCCATGCAGTAATGGAGCTGGATGCAATCACCTTAGTATTTTTTAATATTTATGAACTATGAATTTCATCACTTCCTCCATGATAATTTGCTTTCCTTGTTTCCTCTTTTCATCCCTGTTTTGATGTCTGTCTTTTTGTGATGAACAGTCATCTACTTAAAGTGTTATTTCTTTTCATCCTATTTGTGAGCATTCTTTTCTTAAGGACTGAGCATTCCATACTGTTATCCAAAACACTCCATGTTGTCTGGGTCACAAAAGGAAAATAAACAAACACATAAAAAATTAAAATACTGAATCACATTTTTGAGTGTTATTTTTATCTCAGTAAAAAATTAGCAGAGGGATAGTATAAATATACATGTATATTGCAGTATATGCATTGTATACACAACAGATTTAGGGGAAGGTTCGTCACATCGTGCAGATACTAAAATAATGGCTCTATGAAGACATGCATATTAATTATACTTGGCAGTACAGTGGCCAAGAGTCTACCTGCCAATGCAAGAGATTCAAGTTCAATCCCTGGGTTGGAAGATCCCCTGGAGGAGGAAATGGCAACCCAATCCAGTATTCTTACCTGGAAAATTCCCTGGACAGAGGATTCTGGCAGACTACAGTTCATGGGTTGTTAAGAGTAGGAGATGACTGAATATGTATATATATATATATGTAAGAAGAGCTATAAGTTCTTGATATTTGACTATTTCGCCTGCTTTTGTTTTTGTTTCTTGAAGGATAGAGGTGAATCCATTTATTGAGAAAATGTGGATATGGTCATATATTTGAAAAACCTTACAAGACTGAAAGATATTCTTAATTTTCTATTAAAATTATAAAGCTAAAAGCCACTGAAGCTTCAGGTTTTCAAACTGCCCTATGAAATTTCCTTATGTGAAGATATTCTAGATAGAAGTAAACTCTAAGAAATGCCTCTGTTACTCAGGGAGGCCTTTGTTAGACATTATGTCATTTTAGGAAAAGAGCTCATGGTGGATCAAAACTTACAGAAAATTATTTTCTTTGACAAAAGTTTGAAAAGTCTATCTCTAACATATTTTATCAATTTACATAAACTCTTTTGGAATTGCTGCTCATGAGTAGAAATACAGTAGAAAAACTTTGTCCTAAGTATATGAAATTCTAAGCAAAATAGAGTGTCAATAGATTGTGATGAATTACTGACTTTCATCTATATAATGGAAATTTATTATAGTATCTAAGGACAAATTTTATCTAAAAACCGGCCATTTTTATTAGATCTACTTGTGTGATGTAAAAAAGAAAAACATTAAACCCATTAAATGGAAAGTCAACAATGAAATTGACTGATTTTGCCTCTTCTGGAATTTGCAAGGTTAAATAACATTATAGGAATTATTATTATTATTATTTAGGAATCAATAACTAAACTAAAAAATGTGAGAATGTATAATAACTTTTATTTTGGGATTTTGCAAAATAAGAAATCTGCACTAATAAGACTTTGATGTGAACCTGTTATTCGAGCCTCAGCTTCAGCACCAGTCCTTCCAATTAATATTCAGGGTTGATTTCCTTAGGATTGACTGGTTCTAGTTGAATAAAATGCACCTCAAGGGATTTTTGAAGCCCAGAAGATCAAGGAGTACCTAAGGGAAAATTAATTTGCATAGAAATAATTAAACTTAAAAGTTTTTGCAAAACGAAGGAAACTATAAGCAAAGTGAAAAGACAGCCTTCAGAATGGGAGAAAATAATAGCAAACGAAAAAACTGACAAATAATTAATCTCAAAAATATATAAGCAGCTCCTGAAGCTCAATTCCAGAAAAATAAGCGACCCAATCAAAAAAATGGGCCAAAGAACTAAACAGACATTTCTCCAAAGAAGATGTACAAATGGCTAACAAAACATGAAAAGATGCTCAACATCACTCATTATCAGAGGAATGCAAATCAAAAGCACAATGAGGTACCATCTCATTCCAGGTCAAAATGGCTGCTATCAAAAAGTCTAAAAACAATGCTGGAGAGGGTGCAGAGAAAAAGGAGCCCTCTTACACTGTTAGTGGGAATGCAAACTAGTACAGCCATTATGGAGAAGAGTATGGAGATTCCTTAAAAAACTGGAAATAGAACTGTCACACGACCCAGCAATCCCACTGCTGGGCATACACACGGAGGAAAGGAGAATTGAAAGAGACAGGTGTTCTCTTTCAATGATGACCCCAATAGTCATTGCAGCACTGTTTACAATAGCCAGGACATGGAAGCAACCTACATGTCCATTGACAGATGAATGGATAAGAAAGTGGTGGTACATATACACAGTGGAATATTACTCAGCTATTAAAAAGAATTCTAATGAGGTTCTAATGAGGTGGATGAAACTGGAGCCTATTATACAGAGTGACAAAAGTCAAAAAGAAAAACACTAATACAGTATATTAATGCATATATATATATATAGAAATATGTATATGTAAATATATATATATATATATAAATGTGGAAATATAGTAACGATGACCCTATATGTGAGACAGCAAAAGAGACACAGATGTAAAGAACAGACTGTTGGGTTCTTTGGGAGAACGGAGGATGGGGTGATTTGAGAGAATAGCATTGAAACATGTATATTAACATATGTGAAATAGAGTGCCAGTGCAGGTTCAAAGCATGAAACAGGGTGCTCAGGGTTGGTGCACTGGGATGACCCTGAGAGATGGGATGGGGAGGGAGGTGGGTGGGATGGTCAGGATGGGGTACACATGTACACCCATGGATGATTCATGTCAATGTATGGCAAAAAACACCACAATATTGTAAAGTAATTAGCCTCCAATTAAAATAAAAAGTAAAAAATAATAAGAACAAGAATTACATGATCAAGGGCAATTCTACATATAACAAATATGTGCCAGAGAGGTAAATAATGATGCTGACATTCTTTTGTGAAAAAAAAAAAAAAAAGCGTCCACTTTTTTTGTTTGTTTGCTTGTTTTTAACCAGTCGAAAATTATTAGCAATTAGTTATGTGGCTTGAGGTTTTCTCAACAATATTTCCACATTAATATATTTAATATTTAATATTTAAGTATTGGGTTGATATCACCAAGAATTGCAATGACCTTAAAAGGGTATCAACAATTGTTCCTATGAATCATTTTTCCCAAATTAAAAATATACTAATGATATGAAATTTAGCTTGATGAATTTCTTAGGTGTATAGAAAAAAAAAAAAAAGACAAGAAAAAGCAGGAAACAAACAACCAAAAAAAATAAATAGAAATGTAACCCAAACAAATAAGAATATAATCTGTGTTCATGTTAAATACTAATGAAAATTCAGATAAAAAATAAAATTAGGCATGATCAGTATTTTTAAATTTAACCCATTGTTACTTTATTGTCATGTCCCTAATAAGTAAATGTGCTGAGCAAAGAGCTATACATGACCTTTCCATTTATACATCTTCTTGGTGAGAGTATCTATTCAATCCTTTGTGCAGATTTTATTAATTTGAATTTTATTATTGATGATAGATTTTCATAAAGTTTGCACACAAGTTCTTTGTCAGATATATAGATGCATGGATTTCAAACATTTTCTTCACTTTGGGGATAGATATAGATATTGTTATTGTTGTTCAGGTGTTAAGTCTCATTGGACTCTTTGTGACCCCAAGAGCTGTAGCATGCCAGGCTCTCCTATCCTCCATTATCTTCCTGAGTTTGCTCAAACTCATGTCCAATGAGTCAGTGATGCCATCCAACAGTCTCATATACTGTCACCCCCTTCTCCTCCTTCCCTCAATATTTCCCAGCATCAAGGTCTTTTCCAGTGAGTTGGCTCTTCACAGCAGATGGCCAAAGAATTGGAGATTCAACATCAACATCAGTCTTTCCAGTGAATATCCAGGGTTGCTTTATTTCAGGATTGACTGGTTTGATCCTTTTGCTATTGAAGGGACTCTCAAGAGTCTTCTCCGGAACCACAATTTGAAAGCATATATTTTTCAGCCCTCAGCCTTCTTTATGGTCCTACTCTCTTTATGGTCCTAACCTTACATGACTACTGGGAAAAGATTTAGCCATTTGGATCTTTGTCAGCAAAGTGATACCTCTGCTTTTTAATACACTCTCTAGGTTTGTCATAGCTTTCCATCCAAGGAGCTGCTGCTGCTAAGTCACTTCAGTCGTGTCCGACTCTGTGCGACCCCATGGACTGCAGCCTACCAGGCCTCTCTGTCCCTGGAATTCTCCAGGCAAGAACACTGGAGTGGGTTGCCATTTTCTTCTCCAATGCATGAAACTGAAAAGTGACAAGTGCCTTTTAATTTCAATGTCCATAGTGATGTTGGAGACCAAGAAAATATCTATCACTACTTCCACTTTTTCCCCATCTATTTGCTATGAAGTAATGGGACTAGATGTTGTAATCTTTGTCTTTTGAATGTTGCATTTAAGCCAGCAGTTTCACTCTATTCTTTCACCTTCAGTGAAAGAGACTGAAAGAGACTCTTTAGTTCCTCTCCATTTCTGCCATTAGGGTGATATCATCTGCATATCTGAGGTTGTTGATATTTCTTAAGGAAATCTTGATTCCAGCTTGGGATTCATCCAATCTGGAATTTTCCATGATGTACTCTGCATATACAAATTAAGTAAACATGGTGGCAATGTACAACTTTTATGTAAGTACGATTCTGACTGATGTTTCTTGACTGCTTACAGATTTATGAGGAGGCAGGTAATGTGGTCTGGTATTTGCAGCTCTTTAAGAATTTTCCACAGCTCATTGTGATCCATGCCATCAAAGGCTTTTTCATAGTCAATGAAGCAGAAGTAGATATTTTTCGGAATTTTCTTAATTTTTCTATGATCCAACTAATATTAGCAATTTGATCTCTGGTTCCTCAGTCAGTTGAGTTCAGTCATGTCCGACTCTTTGCTACCCCATGAATTGCAACATGCCAGGTCTCCCTGTATCACCAACTCACGGAGTACACACAAAATCATGTCCATCAGTCAGTGATGCCATCCAGCCATCTCATCCTCTGTCATCCCCTTCTCCTCCTACCCCCAATCCCTCCCAACATCAGAGTCTTTTCCAATGAGTCAATTTATCTCATGAGGCGGCCAAAGTACTGGAGTTTCAGCTTTAGCATCATTCCTTCCAAAAAACACACAGGACTGATCTCCTTTAGAATAGACTGGTTGGATGTCCTTGCAGTCCAAGGGACTCTCAAAGAGTCTTCTCCAACACCATAGTTCAAAAACATCAATTCTTCAGCGCTCAGATTTCTTCACAGTCAAACTCTCACATCCATGTATGACTACTGGAAAAAACATAGCCTTGACTAGACGGACCTTTGTTGGCAAAGTAATGTCTTTGATTTTGAATATGCTATCTAGTTTGCTCATAACTTTCCTTCCAAGGAGTAAACATCTTTTAATTTCATGGCTTCAATCACCATCTGCAGTGATTTTGGAGCCCCAAAAAATAAAGGCTGACACTGTTTCCCCATCTATTTCCCATGAAGTAATGGGATCAGAGGCCATGATCTTCATTTTCTGAATGTTGAGCTTTAAGCCAACTTTTTCACTCTCCTCTTTCACTTTCATCAAGAGGCTTTTGAGTTCCTCTTCACTTTTTGCCATAAGGGTGGTGTCATCTGCATATCTGAGGTTATTGATAGTTCTCCCAGCAATCTTGATTCCAGCTTGTGCTTCTTCTAGCCCAGCGTTTCACATGATGTCCTCTGCATATAAGTTAAATAAGCAGGGTGACACTATACAGCCTTGACATACTCTTTTTCCTATTTGGAACCAGTCTGTTATTCCATGTCCAGTTCTAACTGTTGCTTCCTGACCTGCATATAGCTTTCTCAAGAGGAAGGACAGGTGGTCTGGTATTCCTGTCTCTTTCAGAATTTTCCACAGTTTATTGTGATCCACACAGTCAAAGGCTTTGGCATAGTCAATAAAGCAGAAATCGATGTTTTTCTGGAACTCTCTTGCTTTTTCCATGATCCAGTGCATGTTGGCAATTTGATCTCTGGTTCCTCTGCCTTTTCTAAAACCAGCTTGAACATCTGGAAGCCTGGCTTGGAGAATTTTGAGCATTACTTTACTAGCATGTGAGATGAGTGCAATTGTGTGGTAGTTTGAGCATTCTTTGGCATTGCCTTTCTTTGGGATTGGAATGAAAACTGACCTTTTCCAGTCCTGTGGCCACTGCTGAGTTTTCCAAATTTGCTGGTATATTGAGTGCAGCACTTTCACAGCATCATCTTTCAGGATTTGAAATAGCTCAACTGGAATTCCATCACCCACACTAGCTTTGTTCATTGTTCTGCCCTTTCTAAATGGAGCTTGTATATCTGGAATTTCTCAATTCATGTCTGTTGGATTTTGAGCATTTCCTTTCAAGCATGTGTAGTGAGCACAATTGCATGGTAGTCTGTGCATTCTTTGCCATTGCCCTTCATTTAGGTTGGAATGAAATCTGATCTTTTCCAGTCTTGTGACCACTTGCGAGTTTTCCAAGTTTCCTGGCATATTGAGTGAAGCATTTTAACAGCATCATTTTAAGATATGAAATAACTCAGCTGGAATTCCATCAACCCCATTAGCTTTGTTCATAGTAGTACTGTCAAGGCCCACTTGACTTCACACTCTAGGATATCTGGCTGTAAATTTTTGACCACACCACCATGGTTATCCAGGTCATTAAGAGTTTTTGGTACAATTGAGGTATATCTGTAGACAATTATTCAAAGCTGATATATTGCTATTTTTTTATGTAATTTTCTCAGGTGGCTCAGTGGTAAAAAAATCTGCCAGCCAATGCAGGAGATGGAACCCAACACAGGTTCCATCCCTGAGTTGGGAAGATCAACTGGAGGAGGAAATGGCAACCCAATTTCAGTATTCTTACTGGGAAAATTCCATGGACAGAGGAGCCTGGGTGATTACAGTCCAGGGGGTTGCAAAGAGTTGGACATGATTGAGCAACTGAGCACAACACATTATTTTCTACCCTGTAGTCCTAAATGCTTAAGGAAAATATTTAGAAAGTACTACCTTTACAAATACTTGTGCCATGGAGTTTATAAAATACAAAATAATTATTGCTCTAATTTGTGAGGCCTTAAATTTAGCAGAGATTCTTACAAGAGCAAAGTAACATAGATCATTTAAAAAGTGCTTGGTTTGTAGAATGTGAGTGAGACATAAAATCAATGAAATATCCTTTGGTATGTGGTTGGAAGATAGGACTAAGATAATGTTTAGTGATGATGGCTGCCTTGAAAGATTGCATTGGCAAGAATAACATAGCATCATTTTTCATGACAGATAAAGAGCAAAACAACCCAACATTTCTCCAACAGAAAAATGAGTCAATAAAGTGTGTAATATCCACAAAATGAAATATTATTGTGCCCTTCAATGAGACAGAATTCTGATTCTGACACATACACAACATGGATGAGCCTTGATAATACTTCACTGAAGAAAAGAAACCTGAGAAAAGAAAAAAATACAGCACATATTGCATGATTCTCTTTATATGCAAGACAAAGAATAAGAAACTGCTCAGAGTCAGAATAAAAATTAGTGGTTGCCAGGGTTGGGGTCAGCAGGGACAGGGAATGAGAGCTAATAGGTGTGGGCTTCTTACTGAACTGATGAAAATGTTCTAGAGGTAGATAGATCTCCAGCTGCACACACCCATGTACTTTTTCCACAGCTACCTCTTTCTGTGACCTCTGCTATTCCACAGCCATTAGGCCCAAGATGCTGGTGGACCTATTTGCCAAGAAAAAAATCAATCTATTTCTGTGGCTGTGCTCTGCAATTCTTGGTCTTCTGTATCTTTGAAGATTCTGAGTGTCTCTTGCTGGCAGTTACAGCCTATGATCAATACAAGGGCATCAGCAATCCCTTGCTCTATGCAGTTAGCATGTCCAGTGGGATGTGCTCCCTGCTCCTGGCCAGGGTTTACCTGGTGGGAGTGGCAGATGCTTTGATTCACACAACATTAGCATTCCACTTATATTCCTGTGGATCAAATGTGATTAACCATTTTTTCTGTGATTTACCTCCACTTTTCCTCCTTTCCTACTCTGATATCCAGGTCAATGAGTTGCTGTTGTTTATTGTTTTCGGTTTCATTGAACTGAGTACAATTTCAGGAGTCCTTGTCTCTTACTGTTATATCATCCTTTCAGTCTTGAAAATCCACTCTGCCTTGGGGAGGTTCAAAGCTTTCTCCACCTGTACTTTCTACCTAAATGCGGTGGACATTTTCCAGGGAACTCTACTCTTCATGAATTTCTGACCAACTTCTTCCTACTCTCCAGATCAAGACAAAATGACCTCATTGTTTTACACCTTTGTTATTCCCATGTTAAACCCTCTGATTTATAGTTTGTGAAACAAAAATATAAAAGAGACCCTAGAAAAATTGAAAAATAAGCTATGTTTAAATATTTTTATTATATATTGTACATATTACTGCACATATATAGTAATTGCTTAATTAAAATTATATGTCATGACACATGAGAAACATAACTTTTTTCCATATTCCTAAATGAACAATTATTTGAATTAAACCCTGCTCTTAAGAGATATTTCAGTTTCCCTCACATATTATGCTTATTATGTGGCCAGAGTTTCTATATGGTACTTGCTATTTTTGAAAGAGCTTTTGACATTTCTAATTGTGCTAATTCTGGAGTAATTTTCTATTCAAACATTATTTCAATTTCATTAAGACATTATGCATGTATTGATCAATCTTCCAGCATTTAGGATCTTTATATTTTATAGTATTTCTTTTTAGATTCTATATTGATGAATTTAAGATGGTGCTAGTATTAGACAATAACGAACTAAACAGTCAAGTAAATCATAATTAGACTTAAAATCATCATGGAATAAAAAATTGAGTGCTTTAAATCCAAAAGCAAAGTATCTAAAACTAGTGTAAAGTAAAAGCATCTTTGGGTAAAGATATTCATTCTCATATGGATGGTCCTGGGACACCTGCAGGCTCTGCCCCAGTGCTGTTCTGGTCTGGAGCCTGGGGCTCTATGGGTGAAGAAAAGATAGCAGTCAGAGAATGTGACAATTGAACAGGTCTTGAAGTAGAGAATCCCCTGTCTTTAGCAGTAAAGAAGTCATATTTTTTTGCAACATGGGATAATCTCAAGGATGTTAATCTAAGTAAAATATGTCAGTCAGAGAAAAACTAGTATTGTATGATCTCATGTATATGTGGAATCTAAAAAGGCAGAATGAACTCATAGAAACAGAAAGATTATTGGTCGCTAGGAGTTGGAAGGTGGGAGAAATGGGTGATGATGCTCAAAGTGTGCAAACTTTCTGTTATTACATTTGATGAATAAGTTCTGGGGATCTAATATACATGGTGACTGTAGTTAACCATAACATGTTATAAACTTGGAATAGGTTACAAAAGTAGATCTTAAATGTTCTCACTATACACACACTACAATGGTAGCTATGTGAAGTAATGAATGTGTTAACCAATTTTAGTGTGGTAATCATTTCACAATCTATACATATATCAAACCATCCCTTTGTATATCTAATGAATGTAAATGCTATTTGACAGTTATATCTGAATAAATCAGAGAAAAAAGAAAAGTTGAAAAGTAGGTTACAAAGAGCAATGGGAAGAACCTTGGTAAAGTACATTATCGTGCTGCCATTATCAGCTGTCAACACTCTGTCATATCATCTAAGATAATTTCCTTTCTTATTTCCTCATGTTCAGCCCTGGTTAAACATTTTTCTTTGTCTCTTTGAGTTCCACAAACAACCATCTACTTAAGGCATTATTTTACTTTCTGTGACCTTAGGAAGCAGCCCGATCACACCAGGTACCAAGATGGTAAACCCTGTTTTAGGAGTATGGAGAATTCCATTGATATTTGCTTGGGAGGACATAAGGAGGACATAAAAGTGTAACTTCCAAGATATTTTCCAATTTTGTACATAACTAATATAAATAATAGTAAACAAGTTATTTTAAGAAAAGTAATAGAACTCTGTTGACTTAGAAAAAATGTTCACCATGCATAATTTTTAAAATGAGACATCTTCACTTATATGATTTTTATACATAGAAAAATTCCCAAAGCAAGTATGTTTTTCCCAGAGTCCAGCTCCAGCAGCCAGGGAATCAACCTGAAGGGATGGGCGGTGTTGGCGAGTAACGATGCAGCCTCTCAGTTTTCTTGGACTGCATATTTATTTCAAGCATAAAATTCTCTTTTACACTTTAACAAAAGCATTAGGTCAGAGGTTTGACATTTTCAGTTCCCACTGACCCAGATTTGTTGTCTCCATAAATCATTGTTGCCCCTCAAAAGGAGTTCCTGACTCAGCAATACTCTTATCTACTTCTTATGTGTCCTTGTGAATACACTGTAACTCATGCTAATGTCTGGGCTGCATACCACATTCCTCAGTTTACTTCTATCTTTCTAAATCTTGTTTGCCCCTAGTATCCTGAGCTCACTTTCTCTAAAAAGGCTTATAACCACTAATATATACTAAAATTCCTAATCTCTATAAGCTATAGTAAAATATGCTAACATTACAACATTCCTTAAATCTTTAGCTTCTAATGATTTTAATTATTCCTAAGCCCTAAATTCAGTAAGCTCCTTTGCCATAAACATTTCCCTCACAAATAGGTTTCAGATAGCAATCCCTCCCATGGCTTCAAGCTGCGGCCTATGTGCTCATCTTGGAACACTCTTTTGTAAAGGTCCTTGAACGAATGCCAATGATTAACTTTATGAATTATTCTCTGAGCACAGCTGCAGAAGGCTTTGTACCTTCTCATGCTCCTCTCGAGAATAATAAGCACCTTAATATTATTTTCAGTCAACTCAGCCGAGGAGAGGAAAAAACAAGTCAGAATCACAAGGCCTAACTCCTTCATCCCGGGTCCATGCCTGCAGGACAAGGAGAGGGAGTTGGGGCCGTGCCTCCATTTTGTCAGTAATGCCTAACACAGCTCCCAACATATTTTTATGCTTTTCATTGTTCTCTGTTCTTCATTTGACAGTGAAAAATGCATAACAATAAATATTTAGAAACCACTGCCTTTACAAATCCTATTACCATGAAGTTTAGGAAATACAGAGCAACAATTGATTCTATTCCTGTGGCCTTTAATGTAGTAAAAAAAATTATTAAATAAATAAACATAATGCAGAAAAGAGTGCACTATTTAGACAATGTGATGAAGTTAAAAAAAAATCAGTAAAATGTCCTTGGATGATGTGTGGTTGGAGAGTGGGAAAAAGCTGATATTTGGCAATGAGGGCTGTCTTGAAAGGGATTGACAGGATGTTTATAGTGTCATTATTCATATCAACTAAATGGTAGAAACAAGCCAGTGTTCATCCTTCTGAAAAATGGCTCACCAAAAGTGTATAATATCCATAACATGAAATGCCATTCAGCCATGTAATGAAACAAAACTTTAACACATGTAACAGCATGGATGAAACTTGAAAAATATTTTACCAAGGAAAAGAAACCTGACAGGAAATACACACCCCCCACACCCACACACCCACACACCCACACACACACTGCATGTTTCTTTTTATATGCAAGGCCAATAATAAGAAACCACATAGAATCAGAAAGTAGATTAGCAGTTGCCAGGGCTTGAGAGGGAGGAAAGGAGAGTGAGAGCTAGTAGGTGTAGATTTCTTCTTGGGCTGATGAAGATATTCTGGAAGTAGATAGCAGTAATGACTGAACACACTTGAAAGTACACTAAAAATCAAAGAATTGTATAGATAAGAAGGATGATTTTTATGACATAGGATTATATTTCAAGATAAAAGAAAATATGACCAAAGTGTAATATTCTGACATGAGGTAGTGAAGGAGAATATTTAAACAACACATTGAACAATCAAAAAGAGTTCAATGAAGAGAGATCTTTTAGAATTTCACTAAGTTTCCTCTTTGATGAGAGAAGGAAGAAATAGTTTCAGGGTAACTGACACACACCATACAAACACAATAATGAAGCACACAAATTCAGGTTCTGCTAAATTGTTTCTGAATTCACAGGGGAATGTTGTGGTGGTTGTCCTTTTTCTAAGTCTTTATGACTCTGCAACCTCAGGAATGGCAGCACACCAGGCTCCCCTGTCCTCCACTATCTCTCAGAGTTAGCTCAAAGTAATGTTCATTGAGTCAGTGATGCTATCTGGCCATGTCTTCTTCTTCCAGGGGAATATACAGAAGAAGAAATATAATTAATGAAGTGTTTGAATAACACTAAAGCCTAAGGGTCATAGCACCGGAATTTAAGTCCCAGTATACCTGGTGAAATAAAAGACCAAATGCTCATTACTGTTCAGCTACCCAAGACCTGCTCTTTCCACGTATGTTTCCAGATCCTAACTTAAGAAAAATAAGAGAAAATATTTAAATTTGGGAAAAAATAAAAGTTTGTGAATGAAGGACTTTATGCCTACTTACTCACTAAACTCTTCATTTAATGGCAGAAATAATAGTTTCTTCACAAAATTGGAAGAATCTGTCTGAACCTGTTAACATTCATAATGTAATTTTATTTTTCTGTTGGCTCACATAAAAGTCTTTGCTCCTTTTTTTCACTAAGCAACTGTACATGAATTTAAGGTGTGTTGTGTTTTATAGAAACAAAAATTGTTTTATAGAAACAAAAAAATTTAAGGTGTGTTTTGTTTTATAGCTTAGATACTAAAATAAAAGGAAAAACATGTACAAATTCACCTCCATGTAAACCATGTACTATTTTACTTAGGTCTAAAGAAAAAGTCCATTGCTTTCATTTATATTAATATATATATATATATACAGGCATACACATAAATACAACAGAGAGAGCAAGGTCTTTGCATTTTAGAAACATTTATTGTCCCTCATATAATTTACATTCAATTAAATTGAAAGTCATTTAAAATCTAAAGTGATGCAAATATATGTGGTACAGTCTGTTGTTTTCACTTCCTTTTAGCTCTTTTCTTCCACTGGTCAAGAGAGTCATCCTAGACAATAACCTCTCCACAAAGAGGTGATGAGCATTATGGGAAAGCGATAGCAAATTTCTAGAAAGCAGGTCAGTAATAACTTATTTCATGTCTCAGTTCAGTTCAGTTCAGTTCAGTCACTCAGTCATGTCCGATTCTTTGCAACCCCATGAATCGCAGCACACCAGGCCTCCCTGTCCATCACCAACTCCCCAAGTTCACTCAGACTCACGTCCATCGAGTCAGTGATGCCATCCGGCCATCTCATCCTCTGTCGTTCCCTTCTCCTCCTGCCCCCAATTCCTCCCAGCATCAGAGTCTTTTCCAATGAGTCAACTCTTCACATGAGGTGGCCAAACTACTGGAGTTTCAGCTTTAGCATCATTCCTTCCAAAGAAATCCCAGGGCTGATCTCCTTCAGAATGGACTGGTTGGATCTCCTTGCAGTCCAAGGGACTCTCAACAGTCTTCTCCAACACCACAGTTCAAAAGCATCAATTCTTTGGCGCTCAGCTTTCTTCACAGTCCAACTCTCACATCCATACATGACTACAGGAAAAACCATAGCCTTGACTAGACGGACATTTGTTGGCAAAAAAATGTCTCTGCTTTTGAATATGCTATCTAAGTTGGTCATAACTTTCCTTCCAAGGAATAAGCGTCTTTTAATTTTATGGCTGCAGTCACCATCTGCAGTGATTTTGGAGACCAAAAAAATAAAGTCTGACACTGTTTCCACTGTTTCCCCATTTATTTCCTATGAAGTGATGGGACCGGATGCCTTGATCTTCATTTTCTGAATGTTGAGCTTTAAGCCAACTTTTTCACTCTCCACTTTCACTTTCATTAAGAGGCTTTTTACCAAATGCTAAACAAAAGATCAACTAAAACCAGTAACATAATTATTTTTATCATTGCTAGTCAGTGATGTACTCACTGTTTCTGTAACTAAGAAAAACATTCTTAAACCAACCATCTTTTTTTAGAGAGACAAAAAATAGTAATTTTTTCTTTTTCTTTTTTTTTTGTATTCAAGTGAATATTTTTAAACAAAGGGAAAGCTCAGTCCTAAGTTAGAATCTGGTCTCGCTAGAATCTGGTGTCTCTTCCATGTGGTTTTAAAGATTGAAGGTCTTTGTTAATTTGATTAATATGTGTCTTGGGGTGTTTTGCCTTGGGTCGATCCTGTTTGGGACTCTCTGGGTTTCTTGGACTTGAGTGATTATTTCCTTCCCCATTTTAGGGAAGTTTTCAACTTTTATCTCCTCAAGTATTTTCTCATGGTCTTTCTTTTTGTCTTCTTCTGGGACCCCTATGATTCAAATATTGTAGCATTTAATATTGTCCTGGAGGTCTCTGATATTGTCCTCATTTCTTTTAATTCGTTTTTCTTTTTTCCTCTCTGATTCATTTATTTCTACCATTCTATCCTCTAATTCACTAATCCTATCTTCTGCCTTTGTTGTTCTACTATTTGTTGCCTCCAGAGTGTTTTTAATTTCATTTATTGCATTATTCATTGTATATTGACACTTTTTTATTTCTTCTAGGTCCTTGTTAAACATTTCTTGCATCTTCTCAATTTTTGTCTCCAGGTTATTTATCTGTGATTCCATTTTTATTTCAAGATTTTGGATCAATTTCACTATCATTATTTGGAATTCTTTATCAGGTAGATTCCCTATCTCTTCCTCTTCTGTTTGGTTTGGTGGGCATTTATCCTGTTCCTTTATCTGCTGCGTATTCCTCTGTCTCTTCATCTTGTTTAAATTGCTGAGTTTGGGGTGTCCTTTCTGTATTCTGGCAGTTTGTGGAGTTCTCTTTATTGTGGCATTTCCTCACTGTGTGTGGGTTTGTACAGGTGGCTTGTCAAGGTTTCTTGGTTAGGGAAGCTTGTGTTGGTGTTCTGGTGGGTGGAGCTGTATTTCTTCTCTCTGGAGTGCAATGAAGTGTCCAGTAATGAGTTATGAGATGTCTATGGTTTTGGGGTGACTTTGGGCAGCCTGTATCTTGGAGCTCAGGGCTGTGTTCCTTTGTTGCTGGAGAATTTGCCTGGTATGTCTTGCCCTGGAACTTGCTGGCCCTTGTGTGGTGCTTGGTTTCAGTGTAGGTATGGAGGCGTTTGATGAGCTCCTGTCACTTAATGTTCCCTGGAGTCAGGGTTTGGACTTAAGCCTCCTGCTTCCAGTTATCAGTGTTATTTTTACAGTAGTTTCAAAACTTCTCCTTCTATATAGCACCATTGATAAAACATCTACACTAAAGATGAAAAGTTTCTGCACTGTGAGGGTCACCCAGAGAGGTTCACAGCATTACAGGAGAAAAGAAGAGGGAGGAGGGAGTTAGAGGTGACCCGAACGAGATGAGGTGGAATCAATAGAGGAGAGAGTGGGCTAGCCAGTAATCACTTCCTTATGTGCACTCCACAACTGGACCGCTCAGAGATGTTCACGGAGTTAAGGGAAAAACAACAAACAAAACACAAGGGAATTCCCACAAGGATAACAGCTGATCTTTCAATAGAAAGTCTTCAAGCCAGGAGGGAATAGCAAGACATACTTAAAGTGATGAAAGAAAATAACCTACAGTCCAGATTATTGTACCCAGCAAGGATCTCATTCAAATATGAAGGAAAAATCAAAAGCTTTACAGACAAGCAAAAGCTGAGAGAATTCAGCACCACCAAACCAGCTCTCCAATAAATACTAAAGGATATTCTCTAGACAGGAAACAAAAGAACAGTGTATAAATTTGAACCCTAAACAATAAAGAAAATGGCAATGGGATCATACTTATCAGTAATTACCTTAAATGTAAATGGGTTGAATGCCCCAACCAAAAGACAAAGACTGGCTGAATGGATACAAAAACAAGACCCCTACATATGTTGTCTACAAGAGACCCACCTCAAAACAGGGGACACATACAGACTAAAAGTGAAGTGCTGGAAAAAGATTTTCCATGCAAATAGGGACCAAAAGAAAGCAGGAGTAGCAATACTCATATCAGATAAAATAGACTTTATTTTTATTTTTTTTTTTAATTTTATTTTATTTTTAAACTTTACATAACTGTATTAGATTTGCCAAATATCAAAATGAATCCGCCACAGGTATACATGTGTTCCCCATCCTGAACCCTCCTCCCTCCTCCCTCCCCATTCCATCCCTCTGGGTCGTCCCAGTGCACCAGCCCCAAGCATCCAGTATCGTGCATCGAACCTGGACTGGCAACTCATTTCATACATGATGTTACACATGTTTCAATGCCATTCTCCCAAATCTTCCCACCCTCTCCCTCTCCCACAGAGTCCATAAGACTGTTCTATACATCAGTGTCTCTTTTGCTGTCTCGTACACAGGGTTATTGTTACCATCTTTCTAAATTCCATATATATGCGTTAGTATACTGTATTGGTGTTTTTCTTTCTGGCTTACTTCACTCTGTATAATAGGCTCCAGTTTCATCCACCTCATTAGAACTGATTCAAATGTATTCTTTTTAATGGCTGAATAATACTCCATTGTGTATATGTACCACAGCTTTCTTATCCATTCATCTGCTGATGGACATCTAGGTTGCTTCCATGTCCTGGCTATTATAAACAGTGCTGCGATGAACATTGGGGTACTCGTGTCTCTTTCCCTTCTGGTTTTCTCAGTGTGTATGCCCAGCAGTGGGATTGCTGGATCATAAGGCATGTCTATTTACAGTTTTTTAAGGAATCTCCACACTGTTCTCCATAGTGGCTGCACTAGTTTGCATTCCCACCAACAGTGTAAGAGGGTTCCCTTTTCTCCACACCCTCTCCAGCATTTATTACTTGTAGACTTTTGGATCGCAGCCATTCTGACTGGTGTGAAATGGTACCTCATAGTGGTTTTGATTTGCATTTCTCTGATAATGAGTGATGTTGAGCATCTTTTCATGTGTTTGTTAGCCATCTTTATGTCTTCTTTGGAGAAATGTCTATTTAGTTCTTTGGCCCATTTTTTGATTGGGTCATTTATTTTTCTGGAGTTGAGCTGTAGGAGTTGCTTGTATATTCTCGAGATTGATAAAATAGACTTTAAAACAAAGGCTGTGAAAAGAGACAAAGACAATCACTACATAATGATCAAGGGATCAATCCAAGAAGAAGATATAACAATTATAAATATATATGCACCCAACACGGGAGCACCGCAATATGTAAGACAAATGCTAACAAGTATGAAAGGAGAAATTAACAGTAACACAATAATAGTGGGAGACTTTAATACCCCACTCGCACCTATGGATAGATCAACTAAACAGAAAATTAACAAGGAAAAACAAACTTTAAATGATACAATAGACCAATTAGACCTAATTGATATCTATAGGACATTTCATCCCAAAACAATGAATTTCACCTTTTTCTCAAGCACATATGGAACCTTCTCCAGGATAGATCACATCCTGGGCCATAAATCTAGCCTTGGTAAATTCAAAAAAAAATAGAAATCATTCCAAGCATCTTTTCTGACCACAATGCAGTAAGATTAGATCTCAATAACATAAGAAAAACTATTAAAAATTCCAACATATGGAGGCTGAACAACACGCTGCTGAATAACCACAAATCACAGAAGAAATCAAAAAAGAAACCAAAATTTGCATAGAAATGAATGAAAATGAAAACACAACAACCCAAAACCTGTGGGACACTGTAAAAGCAGTCCTAAGGGGAAAGTTCATAGCAATACAGGCATACCTCAAGAAACAAGAAAAAAGTCAAATAAATAACCTAACTCTACACCTAAAGCAACTAGAAAAGGAAGACATGAAGAACCCCAGGTTTAGTAGAAGGAAAGAAATCTTTAAAATTAGGGCAGAAATAAATGCAAAAGAAACAAAAGAGACCGTAGCAAAAATCAACAAAGCCAAAAGCTGGTTCTTTGAAAGGATAAATAAAATTGACAAACCACTAGCCAGACTCATCAAGAAACAAAGGGAGAAAAATCAAATCAATAAAATTAGAAATGAAAATGGAGAGATCACAACAGACAACACAGAAATACAAAGGATCATAAGAGACTACTATCAGCAATTATATGCCAATAAAATGGACAACGTGGAAGAAATGGACAAATTCTTAGAAAAGTACAACTTTCCAAAACTGGACCAGGAAGAAATAGAAAATCTTAACAGACCCATCAAAAGCATGGAAATTGAAACTGTAATAAAAAATCTTCCAGCAAACAAAAGCCCAGGTCCAGACAGCTTCACAGCTGAATTCTACCAAAAATTTAGAGAAGAGCTAACACTGATCCTACTCAAACTCTTCCAGAAAATTGCAGAGGAAGGTGAACTTCCAAACTCATTCTATGAGGCCACCATCACCCTAATACCAAAACCTGACAAAGATCCCAGAAAAAAAAGAAAACTACAGGCCAATATCACTGATGAACATTGATGCAAAAATCCTTAACAAAATTCTAGCAATCAGAATCCAACAACACATTAAAAAGATCATACACCATGACCAAGTGGGCTTTATCCCAGGGATGCAAGGATTCTTCAATATCCACAAATCAATCAATGTAATACACCACATTAACAAATTGAAAAATACAAACTGTATAATTATCTCAATAGATGCAGAGAAAACCTTTGACAAAATTCAACATCCATTTATGATCAAAACTCTCCAGAAAGCAGGAATAGAAGGAACATACCTCAACATAATAAAAGCTATATATGACAAACCCACAGCAAACATTATCCTCAATGGTGAAAAATTGAAAGCATTTC
Organism: Bubalus kerabau; assembly: GCF_029407905.1. Lineage (NCBI taxonomy): Eukaryota > Metazoa > Chordata > Mammalia > Artiodactyla > Bovidae > Bubalus > Bubalus kerabau. The sequence goes on from NC_073625.1 coordinate 45,685,952, forward strand.
CTCTAAAGTCAGGAACAAGACAAGGGTGCCCACTTTCACCATTACTATTCAACATAGTTTTGGAAGTTTTGGCCACAGCAATCAGAGCCAAAAAAGAAATAAAACGAATCCAAATTGGAAAAGAAGAAATAAAACTCTCACTATTTGCAGATGACATGATCCTCTACATAGAAAACCCTAAAGACTCCACCAGAAAATTACTAGAACTAATCAATGACTATAGTAAATTTGCAGGATACAAAATCAAAACACAGAAATCCCTTGCATTCCTATACACCAATAATGAGAAAACAGAAAGAGAAATTAAGGAAACAATTCCATTCACCATTGCAATGGAAAGAATAAAATACTTAGGAATATATCTACCTAAAGAAACTAAAGACCTATATATAGAAAACTATAAAACACTGGTGAAAGAAATCAAAGAGGACACTAATAAATGGAGAAATATACCATGTTCATGGATTGGAAGAATCAATATAGTGAAAATGAGTATACTACCCAAAGCAATTTATAGATTCAATGCAATCTCTATCAAGCTACCAACGGTATTCTTCACAGAGCTAGAACAAATAATTTCACAAAAACCTCGAATAGCCAAAGCTATCTTGAGAAAGAAGAATGGAACTGGAGGAATCAACCTACCTGACTTCAGGCTCTACTACAAAGCCACAGTCATCAAGACAGTATGGTACTGGCACAAAGACAGAAATATAGATCAATGGAACAAAGTAGAAAGCCCAGAGATAAACCCACGTACATTTGGACACCTTATCTTTGACAAAGGAGGCAAGAATATACAATGGATTAAAGACAATGTCTTTAACAAGTGGTGCTGGGAAAACTGGTCAACCACTTGTAAAAGTTTGAAACTAGAGCACTTTCTAACACCATACACAAAAATAAACTCAAAATGGATTAAAGATCTAAACGTAAGACCAGAAACTATAAAACTCCTAGAGGAGAACATAGGCAAAGCACTCTCCGACATACATCACAGCAGGATCCTCTATGACCCACCTCCCAGAATATTGGAAATAAAAGCAAAAATAAACAAATGGGACCTAATTAAAATTAAAAGCTTCTGCACAACAAAGGAAACTATTAGCAAGGTAAAAAGGCAGCCTTCAGAATGGGAGAAAATAATAGCAAATGAAGCAACTGACAAACAACTAATCTCAAAAATATACAAGCAACCCCTACAGCTCAATTCCAGAAAGATAAATGACCCAATCAAAAAATGTGCCAAAGAACTAAGACATTTCTCCAAAGAAGACATACAGATGGCTAACAAATACATGAAAAGATGCTCAACATCACTCATTATCAGAGAAATGCAAATAAAAATCACTATGAGGTACCATTTCACACCAGTCAGAATGGCTGCGATCCAAAAGTCTACAAGCAATAAATGCTGGAGAGGGTGTGGAGAAAAGGGAACCCTCTTCCACTGTTGGTGGGAATGCAAACTAGTACAGCCACTATGGAGAACAGTGTGGAGATTCCTTAAAAACTGGAAATAGAACTGCCTTATGATCCAGCAATCCCACTGCTAGGCATACACACTGAGGAAACCAGAATTGAAAGAGACACGAGTACCCCAATGTTCATCGCAGCACTGTTTATAATAGCAGGATGTGGAAGCAACGTAGATGCCCATCATCAGATGAATGGATAAGAAAGCTGTGGTACATATACACAATGGAGTATTACTCAGCCATTAAAAAGAATACATTTGAATCAGTTCTAATGAGGTGGATGAAACTGTAGCCTATTATACAGAGTGAAGTAAGCCAGAAAGAAAAACACCAATTCAGTATACTAATGCATATATATGGAATTTAGAAAGATGGTAACAATAACCCTGTATACGAGACATCAAAAGAGACACTGATGTATAGAACAGTCTTATGGACTCTGTGGGAGAGGGAGAGGGTGGAAAGATTGGGAGAATGGCATTGAAACATGTGTAATATCATGTATGAAATGAGTCACCAGTCCAGGTTTGACGCACGATACTGAATGCTTGGGGCTGGTGCACTGGGATGACCCAGAGGGATGGTATGGGGAGGGAGGAGGGTTCAGGATGGGGAACATATGTATACCTGTGGCGGATTCATTTAGATATTTGGCAAAACCAATACAATATTTTAAAGTTTAAAAATAAAATTAAGTTACAAAAATAAAAAAAATAAAGATTGAAGAAAGGTAAAATCATCCAACTCTACTCTCTGATATCAGAAAAGTAAGGCTCAGAGAAGAGTTTGTAGAAAGTAGCAAACCTTGTGAATGGCATCTAGTTTGACTTGAAACATTGTCAAGGTCTTCCTCATATGCCTTTTATTATTGCATAATAGACAGCTATGCCTCTTTAAAGAGTAGGTACAAGACTGGATTATTTTCTAAGTATAAAAAGACAATTAAGGAAAAAAAATGCTCTGCCTTATGATATTTTTTAGATGTGCAGAAGCATTAAACATACATGTGTGATTTTCTTGATAGCGTTCTCAAAAGTTCATACAAGATCTAAGAAGAATGGAAAGAGAGAATTGATCCTCCTTGACTAAATTCATTTTTTGGGGAATTACTGATAACACTGAGAACAAAGTGATCCTATTTATAATATTTTTACCTGTTTATCTCATTAATCTTCTAGCAAACCCTAGAATGATAATCTTGATTAGGATGGATCTCCAGCTGCACACACCCATGTACTTTATCCTCAGCCACCTCTCCTTCTGTTACCTCTGCTATTCCACAGCCATCAGCCTAAGATGCTAGTGGACCTATTTGTCAAGATCATATCAATCCCTTCCTATGGCTGTACTCTGAATTTCTTGGTTCTCTGTACCTTTGTAGATTCTGAATGTCTCCTGCTGGCACTGATGGCCTATGACTGGTACAAGGCTGTCAGCAACCCCTTGCTCTATGCAGTCAGCATGTCCAGCAGGGTGTGGACATGTGGCTGGGGTTTACCTGGCACGAATGATAGATGCTTTTATAAACACAATATTAGAATTCCATTTATGCTTCTGTGGGTCAAATGAGATTAACCACATTTTTTTGCAATATTCCTCCTCTCATGTTGATATCTTGCTCAGACACACAGGTCAATGAGTTAGTGATATTCATGATTTTTGGCTTTATTGAATGAAACTTCATTTTCAGGAGTCCTTGTCTCTTATATTTATATCATCTTATCAGTCTTGAAGATCTACTCTGCTGAAGAGAGATTCAAAGCTTTCTCCACCTGTACATCCCACCTAACTGCTGTGGCAATTTTCCAGGGAACTCTGCTTTTTATGTATTTCACGCCTCGTTCTTCATACTCTCTAGATGAAGACAAAATGACCTCATTGTTTTACACCCTTGTGATTCCCATGTTAAACCCTCTGATTTACAGCCTAAGGAATGAAGATGTGAAACAGGTCCTGGAAATATTGAAAAATAAATGATTTTAATTATTTGTATGAAGTATTTGTGCACATATATGCATTCATGTACATATATTAATTGTTGATTTATTATAATTAAAAATAGGATAAATGAGAAGAATAATTTCTCAAATTCTTAAAGTGATATGTGTATAAAATCCAAATTTTGTTTCTCCCACACATGTCATGCTTCATTATGTTTCCATATATATACATATATATGTGTGTATATACACATATAGCATTTTGCATATGTGAAAAAGTTTTCTGTCTTTTCCATTGTAGTAATTTTTTTCATTTTTTAATTCAAGCGTAATTTTCAATTACACTAAGATTTATTGTGCATTTACTCAGTGATATTTGAGCCTGTAGCCTTTTTATATACTATTGTAGATCTTATAGTTTATGCACTACTGAAGTTAGTACTAAAAACAAATTAACCAAACAGTCGAGAAATTCATAATTGGCCTCAAATTCATCAGGATATAAAACATAAAGGGCTATAATTTCCAAACAAAAATATCTAAAACTAGTATAAAAGAAAAGCGACTTTGGATAGAGATATTCAGTCAAATTTTAAAAAGATTCAATTTGGGAAATGAAAAAGTTGTAGGCAGGGTACCTGACAGTTATTTCGGTCTTGAATTGTACACATCCTGTCTTTATGTTTACTAGAACATGGAGGAAATATGCGGGTCATGTGCTACATGAAATATTAATACAGAGGAAAACAAGTACTATATGATCTCACATATATGTAGAATCTAAAGCTTAATTCAGAAATTGCCTGACAGGCAAGTGATTAGAATTCCATGTTTCACTAACTGGGTCAGTCTGACCCTTGATCAAGGAACTAAGATCCTGGCAAGATGAGTGTTACAGTAAAAAAAAAAAAAATCAAATTCATAGAAACAGGGTAGGTTCAATATTTCTAGGGCCTTAAAGGGGAAACTGGTGATGTTGCAAAAAGTGTACAAACTTTATTTGATGAATATTTTAGGGGGATCTAATGTATATGGTGATTCTATTTAACAATAATGAAAACTTGAGAAATGGGATAAAAAAAATAAATCTTAACTGCCCTCAGTATACACACACTCAAAATGGTAACTCTGTGAGGTGAAGCATGTGTTAATCAACCTTATTGTGGTAATAATTTCACAATGTATGCATATAACACATTGTGTACTTATCATTACACATGGTATTAGTCCATTACATTTGAATAAAGTTAGATAAAAATAAGATATCTAAAGATTAGATTTTAAAGACATATAGAAGAGCTGTGCACTTGTTGCAGTACAATATTGTGCTGTCATTATTAACTATAAATTCTTCTGCACTTCCTCCAAGATAATTTTCTTCTCTTCTTCCTCATTGCCAACCCTGGTTAAATGCCCACCTCTCTGTGGTTTACAATCACCTTTAAGTCATTGGCTTATATCACTCTGTTTGTGAGCATTCTTTGCTAAAGAATTGAGCATTCCATCCTTGTTAACCAAGCACTGAATTTTGCCTGAAATATAAAATAAACAGACATGAATTTACCTAAAAACAGTAGGCAATATTTTTTGAGTATTACTTATATTTCTGTAGCACAGAATTAAATGAAGATTTGGTAAGTACCTTAACACACACACACACACACACCTATCTCACAATAGTGTATATATAGTGTATGTATATACACAACAGTTTTTTGCAAGATGCATAAAATTGTTATGGACACTAATATGCTCATAGAGACATATGTATTCATTAATTACACTACAAGTAAGAAGCTATACATTCTTGATATTTGACTATCACATCTGCTTTTGATATGGCTTCCTTAAGGCTAAAACACTCAATCAGTTTGCTGAGAAAGTTAGGCTACAATCCAATGATATATTTGTAATGCCATAAACTACTGAAGAACACTTCTATTTACACATTAAAATTGTAAAGTTAAAAGCTTTGGATGGTCTTAAATTTTCCAGCTGCCATTGTAAAATGTCCTTATATAAAAATGTTTCAGAATGGAATAATAAAGCCTACGAAATTCCTTTGTTATTCACAGTGGCATTTGTAAAACTCTATGGCATGTTAAGAAGAGTTCTCATTGTGAAAACATCGTATTCAATAATATAAAAGGCTTATAGGTTTCTATTCCTGGTATATTTCATCAATTTACCCAATCTTCTTTTGAACTGTTGCTTACGAGGAGCAACATGGCAGAAAACATTGGCTGGAATATATTAAAGTCAAAATATGGTATCAATGAGTGAGTGAAATGTGTTCGGTCATGTCCGACTCTTTGCGACCCCATGGACTATATAGTCCATGGAATTCTCCAGGTCAGTTCTGGAGTGGGTAGTCATTTCCTTCTCCAGGGGATCTTCCCAACCCAGGGATCAAACCCAGGTCTCCTGCATTGCAGGCAGATTCTTTACCAGCTGAGCCACAAGGGAAGCTTATGGTGTCAATGGATTGCCATTAATTTTTAGTATATTAATATAACATATTAATAATCTTTATATCTTAATAGTCTTCATTCTTTTCCCATTTAATCTTTCCACACCACATTCTTCTCATACAACCAGTGCAACATATGATGGTAAATATCATTGTCCAAATGTAATTTATTAATGAGTGTGTGATGTGTTAATATTATAGTTATATATCTTGACATCTTCCTTCATCTTTGCCACTGAAATAATGAAGTACATATATGGCCAAAACAATGTTAGATTTGGGTAAATATCTAACATAGAGGACAGATAGAGGCATACTAATTATGGGATGCATGAGTATATTCATTATAAATCATGCAGTAATAATGTTCAGTACATAGTAGGTTCTGTGTTATAACCAGAGGCAGCAACATTTAACCTCCCTGAACACCTTTCTCTTTAGTTAGAAACATGCTATGGTTCAGACAGCAAGTCCCCTCTAAATATAACACATCACTCTTCCTTCCTATCCATCAGGTTCCCAAAAGTTAAATAGAGACTTCAGCTAGATTCCTCTAAGGTCCTTTACAGCTGGTACAATCTGTCTCTATAAAATATGATTCTACTTCTGTGTAAATTCACCCCAGGTACTGGAAAGGACTTGAAAGTTGCAAACAAAGAAA